>NW_020837954.1:5160557-5393723 GCF_003676395.1 Aethalodelphis obliquidens | reverse complement strand
ATGGACGGATAGAACCCTAGGACAAATGGTGGAAGCAAAACTATGCAGACAAAATCTCACACAGAAGCATACACATACCCATTCACAAAAAGAGGAAAAGGGGAAAAAAATCATAGATCTTGCCCTCGAAGCCCACCTCCTCAATTTGGGATGACTCGTTGTCTATTCATGTATTCCACAGACGCAGGTACATCAAGTTGATTGTGGAGCTTTAATCCGCTGTTTCTGAGGCTGCTGGGAGAGATTTCCCTTTCTCTTCTTTGTTCTCACAGCTCACAGGGGCTCAGCTTTGGATTTGGCCCTGCCTCTGCGTGTAGGTCGCTGGAGGGCGTCTGTTTTTTGCTCAGACAGGACGGGGTTAAAGGAGCCGCTGATTCGGGGGCTCTGGCACACTCAGGCCGGGTGTGGGGGGGTGGGAGGGAGGGGCACTGCGTGCGGGGCGGGCCTGCGGCGGCAGAGGCCGGCATGACGTTGCACCAGCCTGAGGCCCGCCGTGCGTTCTCCCGGGGAAGTTGTCCCTGGATTCCGGGAACCTGGCAGTGGCGGGCTGCACAGGCTCCGCGGAAGAGGGGTGTGGAGAGTGACCTATGCTCGCACACAGGCCCCTTGGTGGCGGCAGCAGCAGCCTTAGCGTCTCCCGCCCGTCTCTGGGGTCCGTGCTTTTAGCTGCGGCTCGCGCCCGTCCCTGGGGTTCGCGCTTTTAGCCGCGGCTCACGCCCGTCCCTGGGGTTCGCGCTTGTAGCCGCAGCTCGCGCCCGTCCCTGGGGTTCGCGCTTTTAGCCGCGGCTCGCACCCGTCTCTGGGGTTCGCGCTTTTAGCCGCGGCTCGCACCCGTCTCTGGGGTTCGCGCTTTTAGCCACGGCTCGCGCCCGTCTCTGCAGTTCCTTTAAGCAGCGCTCTTAAACCCCTCTCCTCGCGCACCAGGAAACAAAGAGGGAAGAAAAAGTCTCTTGCCTCTTCGGCAGGTGCAGACTTTTCCCTGGACTCCCTCCCGGCTAGCCGTGGTGCACTAACCCCTTCAGGCTGTGTTCATGCCACCAACCCCAGTCCTCTCCTGGCGCTCCGTCGGAAACCGGAGCCTCAGCTCGCAGCCCCGCCCGCCCCGGCGGGTGAGCAGACAAGCCTCTCGGGCTGGTGAGTTCCGGTCGGCACGGATCCTCTGTGCGGGAATCTCTCCGCTTTGCCCTCGGCTCTCCTGTTGCTGCGCTCTCCTCCGCGGCTCCAAAGCTCCCCGCTCCGCCTCCCGCAGTCTCCGCCCGCGAAGGGGCTTCTTAGTGTGTGGAAACTTTTCCTCCTTCACAGCTCCCTCCCACTGGTGCAGGTGCCATCCCTATTCTTTTGTCTGTTTTTTCTTTTGCCCTACCCAGGTACGTGGGGAGTTTCTTGCCTTTTGGGAGGTCTGAGGTCTTCTGCCAGCGTTCAGTAGGTGTTCTGTAGGAGTTGTTCCACGTGTAGATGTATTTCTGGTGTATCTGTGGGGAGGAAGGTGATCTTCGCGTCTTACTCTTCCGCCATCTTCAAGGTCAAAGCCATCTATTTACCTTTAATCTATACGTGTCTTTATATTTAAAGTGGGTTTCTTGTAGACAACACATAGTTGGGTCTTGTTTTTTAATCCACTTGACAATCTCTTTTAATTGGTGCATTAAACCACTGCCATTCAAAGGATTACTTATATAGTACAATTACTATCTCCTATATTTATTACTGTTTTTTATCTATTGCCCCTCTTCTTTGTTTCTATTTTTGTCTTCTACTTTTTCCTGCCTTTGTGGTTGTTATTGAGCATTTTATATGATTCCATTTACTCTCCTTTCTTAAAGCATTAGTTGTACTATTCCCCTCACCCTTTTTAGTGCCCACCATAGGGTTTGTAATGTATATTTGCAACTAATGCAAGTTTACTTTCAAAAAACTATAGCACTTTATGAGTGAGTACCTTAAAATAACAAAATAATTCTAATACCCCCTTCCCAACACTTCTATCTCTTTATGCATTTCACTTATACATAAGCATATATAGGCATATATATATTCAAATGTGTTATTGCTATTATTATATTTTGAAAAAAACTGTTACCTGTTAGATCAAGTAAGAATATGAAAAATAAAAGTTATATTTTATCTTCATTTATTCCATCTTTGATGCTCTTCTTTTCTTTATGTAGATGAAGTTTCTGACTCATATTTTCCTTCTCTCTAAAAACGTCTTTTTTGTTTCTTGCAATTGTCTTAATTTTTATCTTTCTGAGAATGCCTTTCATTATGCTTCACTTATTACACTGTCTGGATATAGCGCAGTTTATTCATCCAGTCATCTATGGTAGGCTGTCTTGGTTGTTTTCAAGTTTTGGCAATTATGAATAAAACTGCTATAAACATCTGTGTACAGGCTTTGGAGTAGAACTAACTTTTCAATTTATTTGGTAAATACCAAGGAGTGTAATTGCTGAATCATATAGTACGAGGATGTTAAGTTTTGTAAGAAACTGCCAATCTGTCTTCCAAAGTGACTGTACCATTTTACATTCTCATCAGCAATGAATGAGAGTTCTTGTTACTCTACATCACCACCAGCATGTGGTGCTGTCAGTGTTCTGCATTTTAGCCATTCTAATAGTTATGTAGTGGTATCTCGTTGTTTTAACTTATAATTCCTAATGACATATAGTGTCAAACATCTTTTCATATGCTTACTTGCCATCTTTATATCTTCTGTGATGAGGTATATGTTCAAGTCTTTTGCCCATTTAAGAAAATGGGGTTGTTCATTTTCTTATTGTTGAGTTTTTAGAATTCTTTGTATACTTTGGATAAAGTCCTTTATCAGATGCTGTATTTGCAACTATTTTGTCCCAGTCTATAGTTTGTGTAAGGTCGGATCTTAACAAACGGCACCACGAAACAGAGGAAAGCTTCAAGTGAGCTTTATTAGGGAGCGCTCCCGGGCGAGTTTCACTGGTCCGAGAGAAAGGGGGCCAGAGAAGTCGCGCCCGGGCGGGGGTTGGGCAAGATTTTATAGGGGAAGAAGGGAAAGGGGTGTGGTGAATCTGGGAGGGCGCAGGGTATTCCTTATTTGGTGGTCTTTTCGGGTATCCTGGGGGACCGTTAGTCCCGCCCCTCAAAAGACGGGAAGGCTGGGCTGGTTTCAAAGTCCCCAGGTCAGTTCCTGGAACTGGGGGGTCCGGAATGTCTCCAGGGCAGTTTCTGGAACTGGGTGGTCCGGAGAATTTCGTTCTGATGCAACCTGTGAATCTGATTGTGTTCCCCTGCCTTGGGCCAGTTGGCCTTACATCCCGACATCTTTGGTGTAATGGGGCAGCGTTCTGATCTCTGGCTACTTCATGCTGAATGGGGGCGTCGAAAGGGGAGTCAGGCGACCAGAGGTCCGAGGCTTAGGGGAGACCAGTGGGGGGTTCTGTAGGAAGCAAGGTGTAAGGACCGAGGAGCATTTGGTTTGTGGCCACCCGAGAGACTTCCTCCATGCACCTGCGAAGGAACCTAAGAAAACAGGGAGCAAACATGAGCAAGATACAGATGAGAATTAAGGGGCCTAAGATTGGTGTTAGCCAGGTATAGAGGCTGGATCGCCACCAATCGGGAATTGGGGCGGCGGACTGTTGGTGTTTGCGTTGGAGTTCTTCTCTTAAGCGATGGAGGGCTTTTACGTTGTCTTCGACGAGTCCTGTTTCATTGATGTAATAGCAGCATTCCTCCTGTAGAAGAGGCAGGTACCTCCTTTGTCGGCCGTCAGGAGATCCAGGGCTCGTCGATTCTGGAGAGCGACTTGGGCTATGGAGGTGATTTGGCGCTGGAGAGAGGAGATGGAGCCGGCGGAGGCTTCAATGGCTAGCTGGAGCTTATGTTCTAAGTCACGGGATGTTGAAACACTATGTGTTAGAGCTCCCCCCTCGAGGCCTGCAGCGACCAGGGAGGAGGCGAGAGAGATGCCTGCGACCAGAGGAAGAAAGATAGCTCTTTTTCGTCGGGTAAAGGGTGGCGTGATTAGCGAGGAAAATTCGGCTTGGCTATACAGTGTGAGTTGTGGGACGAGAGTAACGGGGATACATGGGAAGGGGGAGGAAGAATTGATCTCCTTTCTGAGGGAACCATTGCACCACAAAAACGTGCCTGGTTGTGCTTTAATTGATGTGCTTACCGTGAGGGATGAGTTGCAAAGAAACCCAGTATCAGCTAGATTTGGGCAGCTGCCGTAACAAATGGTGAGATTTTTTGAATCAAGGAATATGGGGACTTTTAACGGAGAAAAAGGTGGGTTTTGGGAGGTGTGGGAAGTAGAATTGAAGGGCTGGTCGAGTGGGACAGCAGCCAAGGGTGGCCGGCCAGGCGAGGCACATAGAAAGCAGTCGGAGATGTTACCTATTCCTGTGTGGTTGAGTATCTGTACTGCTTGACGGACGAGGGTCAACCAAGAAAAAGGATCCTCTTTGTGTTCGGGGTGAGGTAGTTGGTGTCTTAGGGCTTGTTCTGTTTACTGGATGGCAGTGGCTTGTTCGCTCAACTGTTGGATAACTTTGGGAATCAAACTGATATATGAGCGAAAGACGCTGATAGAGCCCACGGGGTAGGCATCAGTTGCCCATCGGTAGATTTTTCCTTGTACCCCTTTTACCCATCTTGTGTCCCAGGGATCTTTGATGTTGATGAATAATTGACCCTTGCCATTTCTGGTGAGCAGGTGGGATTGTCGGAGCGAGCTCCTGGTATCTAGTTTTGCCACATGGATGTTACATGAGTGATAGGGGCACCCCCCATAGGTCTCATTCCACCATTGACAGTAGTCTCGGGTCTGATCGTAAGTGAAGCAGACAGCGGGGGTGGACCATCCCAGGGGAACACCTTCTATGTTAGAGATGGGGATCTAGACTGTTACCAAGGCCTGGCACCCATCTGGTTGGCAGTCTCCCGTGCCCAGGACTCGGGTGTGGGTCCGACCTTTAGCTTGCCATGTCCCGTGGACATGGAAGCGCTATAGGGACATCTGGTGAGTCCTGGGTGGCAGGAGGAGCAGCAGGAGGAGAGACAGGGTGATGGACAAGCCGTAGTCTCGTGGGACCCAGTGGTAGGGCCGTCCAAGTCTCTGGAGTTGGGGCCATTTTAAGGCGGGAAACATGGTACCAGGAAGGGTGTCCCAAGAGTTTAGCTGCCGTGGGAGTGGTGGGGATCACCGTATGGGGGCCTGTCCACTGTGGCTTGAGAGATTGAGGGTGTAATTCTTTGAGGAGGACGCTATCGCCGGGTTGTAGAGGGAGAGAGGAAGTTTCAGAGACAGCCACTGTCGGTAGATGATGGTCAGCGTGTTCGCGGAGAAGACGGCGAAGCAGGGAGAGGTAGGGAAGGTAGGAGGCTAGGGGTGGACTCTGGGTTGGTAGGTCGTGAAGGAGGAAAGGGCGGCCGTAAAGTAGTTCAAATGGACTGAGGCCAGTAGGAGTCCGAGGTGAGGCTCGGATTCGGGTAAGGGCTAGAGGAAGCAGGTCGGGCCATGAGACACGGACCTCAAGGGACAGTTTGGTGAGGTGATCTTTTAAGATCCCATTGGCGCGTTCAACCTTACCAGATGATTGGGGGTGGTAGGGGATGTGGAGTTTCCAGGTGATCTGGAGAGCCTCTGATACCTGATGAACCACCTGAGAGAAAAAGGCGGGTCCATTATCCGACTGAATGGAGACCAGCAGACCAAATCGGGGGATGATGTGTTGAAGCAGGATGGTGGCGACTGTGTCTGCCATTTCTCGAGTTGTTGGATAGGCCTCGATCCAACCTGAAAAGGTGTCAATGAGAGTGAGCAGGTATCGGAAGCGTTTGCAGCGGGGCATATGGGTAAAGTTGATCTGCCAGTCTTCACCAGGCTGATGTCCACGCATCTGGTGTGTAGGAATTTGGGGCCGTAGGCCTCCTTGTGGGGAGACGGATGCGCAGGTTTGGCAGGCCATGTGAGTCTTTGAGATGGCCTCTCTAAGTCCTGGCAGATGAAAGAGGGGGTCCAAAAAACGGAACATTGCTTTTGGACCAATGTGTAAGGATTTATGGATGTCTGATAGGAGGCTGGCTGCTTGGGCCAGAGGTAGGACAATTTTGTTGTCTATAAAAATCCATCCTTTGTTGTCTTTGTGTCCCCCTTTTGATAGTAAGGCAGCTTCCTCGTGCGGGGTATATGTGGGTTGGGTAGGACTGGTAAAAAATAGGAGTGGAGCTGGAGGATCCCCTTTTGTAAGCTCTCGGGCCACGGAATCGGCCTTCGAGTTACCTTGTGCTATTGGGTTGGATGGGAGTTGATGACCCCTGCAATGGATAATTGCTACTTCTTTAGGAAGCTGGAGGGCCTCCAGGAGTTTTGCAATGAGGGAAGTGTTGACCACTGGGGATCCCTTAGTGGTCAGAAATCCGCGTTCCCTCCATAGTGCTGAGTGGCTGTGTGCAATGAGAAAGGCATATTTAGAGTCTGTGTAGATGTTAACCCTTTGGTCTTTGGAAAGGTTAAGAGCTCGTGTAAGTGCGATTAGTTCAGCCTTTTGGGAGGTCGTTCCTTCTGGGAGGCTGTTAGCCTTGATAATAGTTGAGATAGTTACCACCACGTAGGCTGCCCGTCGGCGCCCGTCAGGACCGAGTATCGAACTACCGTCGACAAAGAGATTGCGGTCCAGATTTGAAAGAGGGGTGTCAAAGAGTCCCTCTCTTGGTGGTTTGAAGGCCTCTATGACATGAGGGCAGGAATGGAATGGAAAACCCCCAGTGCCAGAGATAGGAAGGAGGGAAGCCGGGTTCAGGCGAGGGGAGAGATCGAGAGAAATAGCTGGGTTTTCAATGAATAGTAGGTGGAACTCCTGGATGCGGGAGGGGCCCCGGAGGGAGAGAGACTTGTGGCCTAGGAGGTCGACCAGCCGGTGGGAGGAAAACACGGTTAGTGGGTGGGCCAGAGTCAGTTTGAGTGTTTGTTTGGTCAGTTTGGCTGCCGCTGCTAGGGCCCGAAGGCATGGTTGCCATCCCCGAATGGTTGGGTCTAACTGTTTGGAGAGGTAAGCCACGGGGCGGTAGGAAGGCCCTACAGGCTGGGCAAGGAGTCCAGTGGCTATTCCGGCCCGTTCATCCACAAAAAGGTGAAAAGGTCGGTTTGGGTTGGGCAGAGAAAGGGGAGGAGAAGATATCAGAGCGTTACGGAGGGTGAGAAAGGCCTGTCGAACGACGGAAGGAGAGGTGAGGGGTCCTTGAGGGGTTTCTTTAGTGGCTAGATATAAGGGTTTAGCGAGGAGAGCAAAGTTAGGGATCCAGTGTCAGAAAAATCCTATAAGGCCCAAAAAGGAGAGAATTTGTTCCACTGTTTCCGGAGGCTGGAGTTCACGGATAATCCGGGTGCGGTTGGCTGTTAGACCTTTTGTGGTAGGGGTAAGGTGGAGCCCCAGGTAGGTTACGGAAGATACAGATAACTGAGCCTTGGCTGGGGAGACCCGATAACCGCGAGAGCCAAGGTAATTGAGGAGATCTGCAGTGTGTTGTCTTGAGAGGCTGAGAGACGGGCTACAAAGGAGGAGGTCATCTACATATTGAAGGAGTGTGCTGGGGGTAAGGGAGCAGGAAGTGAGGTCCCGTGCGAGCGCCTGACCGAAGAGGTGAGGACTGTCGCGGAAGCCCTGGGGAAGAACTGTCCAGGTGAGCTGACTGGAAGTATGAGTATCCGGATCCGTCCAGGTAAAGGCGAAGAGGAAATAGGAGTCGGGATGTAGGGGGATAGTGAAAAAGGCATCTTTGAGATCCAGAACCGTAAAGTGGGTTGTGGATGGGTGGATATGGGAGAGCAAGGTGTATGGGTTTGGTACTACTGGGTGGAGAGGAATTATGGCCTCATTGATTATTCGGAGGTCCTGGACCAGGCGATAATCCCCAGAGGCCTTGCGGACAGGCAGGATGGGGGTGTTGCAGGGAGAGTCAGTGGGGATAAGGAGTCCCTGGTTCAGGAGTCTGGTGATAAAAGGTTGTAGGCCCCTAAGGTGAGTCTCAGAGATGGGAATTTGGGGCCTTGATGGAAATTTGGAGGGGTCCTTTAGGCAGATGAGAACGGGGGAATGGTGTGTTGCTATTATGGGCTTAGAAGTATCCCAGACTTGGGGATTGATTGGGTTCGGTGTGATTGGAAGAGGGGGATAGGAGGGGGAGGGTTCTAGAGACAGGCCGAGAAGAGGAAGCAGGAGTTGGGAGGAGGGGACCTTAGGGTCAAGTCTAACTAGCTGGAGGGAGGCCCCTAAGTGGAAAAGGACATCTCGGCCTAGCAAGGGAACTGGGCAGGATGGTATGACTAAGAAGGAATGAGTAAAAGGGAGTCCTTCGATATGACATGGGAGTGGACCGGTCTGGAGTGGGAAGGATGGTTTGCCATCAGTACCCATGACCGAGATCTGGGAAGGAGAAACTGGCCCGGAATAAGTAGGCAGGACCGAATAGGTAGCCCCCGTGTCCACCAGAAATGAGATGGACTTACCCGCTACCTGTAGCGTTACCCTGGGCTCGGCGAGGGTGATGGGGGTCTTCGAGTCCGGGCACCGTCAGTCGTCAGCCAATCCCAGCAGTTCGAGTGGTAATGCCGTTGGGTCGGCCTGCCCCCCGCGTGGAGACGCTGAGGGAGGGCCGGTCGTAGGGCAGTCACTCTTCCAGTGGTCCGTTAGCCCGCAGCTGGGACAGGGCTTAGAAGGAGGTCGGAGATTGGGACATTGGCGAGCCCAGTGGCCTTCTTTCCCGCATTTGAAGCAGGCCCCCGGCGGGGTTGCCTTTTGCGGACCCCGTGGATGCTGTGATCCATGGGAGATGGCCGGCCTTAGGGCGGCTACAAGAGCTTGGGTTTGGAGGGCCACCTTCTGGTGCATCCGAGCCTGTCGGCTGGATTCTGCCAAATCCTCACAGCCATTATAGACTTTAAAGGCCATTTTTACCAGATCTCGAATAGGGGTTTGAGGGCCGTCTTCTGCCCGTTTTAATTTCTTTCGGATGTCCGGGGCTGATTGGGTGATAAAATGGGTGGCTAGGACCGCTGCCCCTGCCAGGGTGTCATGGTCCAGCCAGGTGTAGAGAGTTAAGGCCTCTGTAAGGCGATTGAGAAAGATAGCTGGATTTTCGTTAGGTTCTTGGGTTATCTCTTTTAGTTTTTCAAAATTGACTACCTTATGAGCGGCGGCCTGCATACCAGCCAGGAGGCATTGAATCACGAGGTCGCGTTTATTGCGGCCATCTTGGCCATCCTGATAAGTCCAGCCTGGATCGGTGCCAGGTACGGCAGTCGCTCCGACAGGCGTGGAGTTGTCGGTAAGGTGAACCTGATCTGCATGGTTTCGGGCAGCAGTTTGAATTCTTTCCCTCTCGTCAGGGGTCAGAATGGAAGATAGGATCACAAAGATATCGTGCCAGGTTAGATCGTAAGCTTGAGAGAGATAGCAAAATTCTTTGATGTAGCGGGAAGAGTCGGCAGAAAAGGAGCCTAATCGCTTTTCTATTTGAGAGAGATCTTGGAGAGAAAAGGGAACATGAACTCTAACTAATCCTTCCGCTCCTGCTACCTCCCTCAGAGGGCAGAGGAGATTTGAATCTTGGGAGTCATGAGAGCGTGTATGTGCACTAATTGGCGAAGCAAGGGGCGGGCGTGGGAGGAGAAACCGTCGAGGGAGGCAGGGGGAACGGTTGGAGGGGACGGAGAAGGTTCGGGAGGAGGAGGGACCGCCTCAGGGTAGGGTGGAGGTTGGAGAGGAGCTCTGGAGGGGGGAGAGGCGAGAGATTCGGGAGGGTCGGCTAGTGGAGAGGGGTCATCGTCAAAGGAAATTAAGGGCTTGAATGTAGGAGATGTCTGGCAAGAAGGATCTGCGAAGTGGAACAATCGACGCAGAGGGAAGGGTGGGAGCGCAAATATCAGAAGACCTGAACATAGGGGACCTCGGACCATTTGCCCGTCCTGCGGCAGTAATTATCTAGATCACG
This sequence comes from Aethalodelphis obliquidens, assembly GCF_003676395.1. Classification (NCBI taxonomy): domain Eukaryota; kingdom Metazoa; phylum Chordata; class Mammalia; order Artiodactyla; family Delphinidae; genus Aethalodelphis; species Aethalodelphis obliquidens. The sequence continues at coordinate 5,383,745 of NW_020837954.1, read as the reverse complement.
GAGGATGTTAAAATCGAAAGTCCCTTCAGGAGGCCATTTGGATTGACTGTCTAGAGGATATTGTGGCCAGGCCACAGTGGAATAGAAAATAAGCCGTCGGCGACGGAGATCTTGGAAGAAACCGAGGGCGGTAAAATTGGCTAGGAGACACCCCAGGGGCGTCTTAGGATCTGGTTTCGATTGTGAGGTTCCCATGACCCCCAGTCTGTCCCTGAGTGAATGGAGAGGGAGAGAGGCGTCCCTGGTCTCAGTCTCCAATTCACGGCAGGTCGGAGGGCGGTCAGGCGATTGGGACGTCTCCACAATCACCCGAGGCCCGGCGGGTCGGAGAGCGGTCAGGCAATTGGGACGTCTCCACAGTTGCCCGAGGCCCGGAGAGGGGACGGAGGAATCCCTGACGCGGCCACGATTAAGGACAGGGAGTCCGGTGGGCAGGGACTCTGAGGGTCGGAGGGAAAAGGGAGGGGGACTTACCCCGTTTTCTGCCGGATCGGGTGGATGAGTAGAGGTTCCTTGGTTGTCTCCTGGGGGAGGCGAGGAGCGGCCCGTGCGGTAACCCGCGGGGCTTGGTACCCCTCCCGGGTTTCGGCACCAAATGTAAGGTCGGATCTTAACAAACGGCACCACGAAACAGAGGAAAGCTTCAAGTGAGCTTTATTAGGGAGCGCTCCCGGGCGAGGTTCACTGGTCCGAGAGAAAGCGGCCAGAAAACTCGCGCCCGGGCAGGGGTTGGGCAAGATTTTATAGGGGAAGAAGGGAAAGGGGTGTGGTGAATCTGGGAGGGCACAGGGTATTCCTTATTTGGTGGTCTTTTTGGGTATCCTGGGGGACCGTTAGTCCCGCCCATCAAAAGACAGGAAGGCTGGGCTGGTTTCAAAGTCCCCAGGTCAGTTCCTGGAACTGGGGGGTCCGGAATGTCTCCAGGGCAGTTTCTGGAACTGGGTGGTCCGGAGAATTTCGTTCTGATGCAACCTGTGAATCTGATTGTGTTCCCCTGCCTCGGGCCAGTTGGCCTTACAGTTTGTCTTCTCATTTTCTTGATGCATGTGTTTTTCTTACAATGCATATTATAAAACTTTTCCTAAAATTATGTAGAAAATATAATTTTCTATGATTTAATTTTGTATAAAGAATCGTTACAATATATAAAGTGTTCTGGTAAAATTAGATTTTATTTATTTTATTTTTTTAATATATTGAAGCATCAGTTATAATATGATAAATATAACATAAATTATATTTAAATTAAAATGTTTTCTTTAATCTTAAAAACTATTAAATATTTCAGGTTCAAGGAGTTAGAATTGCTAAGTATCCAAGTTATAGTGGCTATTAAAATAATAATTAAAAAAATAAAAATTGATTAAGTTTATTTACAATGATGAAAATAAATTATCAATGGAAATGAGAGATAAAAAGGTTTTGGGTAATAAATAGAAGTTTATTTGATATATGCTAACACATATATATGACTATAAAAAAAAAAAGGTTCTGATGAACCTAGGGGCAGGACAGGAATAAAGGCACAGATGTAGAGAATGGATTTGAGGACACGGGGAGGGGGAAGGGTAAGCTGGGATGAAGTGAGAGAGTTGTATTGACAATATATATATATACTACCAAATGTAAAATAGATAGCTAGTGGGAAGCAGCCGCATAGCACAGGGAGATCAGCTCACTTTGTGACCACCTAGAGGGGTGGGATAGGGAGGGTGGAAGAGAGACACAAGAGGGAGGGGATATGGAGATATATGTATACGTATAACTGATTCATTTTGTTATACAGCAGAAATGAATACAACATTGTAAAGCAATTATACTCCAATAAAGATGTAAAAAAAAGATGAAAAGATAAATAAATTTTAAAAAAGAAGTATATTTGATAACTTTCAAACCTTCTTTTCCATAGGTAGTTATTTCCACACTCACCAAAACTTATCAGAGTTTCCAATGAATTATATCAGATAAGCAGGAGTTTCAGTCATTATCTTTCTTACCTTCTAAACGCACCAAGTTTCAGAGAACAGAAGGAGAGACATTAAATGAATAAAGGAAGAATACATGTTAGATCATCATAACCCACTGAAGCTTGATTATGTTGACAAAACTGTATAACAGAATGTTAACCCAATTTGTATATCTAAAACAGCATTGTGAAATGAAAGGGAAACTTTTAATCAAGGGTTATACTCAGAATAACAATTAAAAATACAATACAATATAATCTCCATGCAAGCTCTGGAGTAATAAAATAGTAGTTATTCCCATTAGAATTATCAGCATCTCATAAAATGCACATCTTGATATCCCTTGGAAAAGGTGAAAATCCCCTGATAATTCCTTAGCAGTGAATAAGTGTAGTCAACCCCTAAGGAATTAAGATAAGATGAGAAAAGTTTATAAGAATAGATCTCTTGAGCCTAACCGAGAAACTAAATTCATTTACTGAATGCAAGAAGCTTATAGGAATAAGCAAAGCAAGCGGAATAAAGAATCTGGAGACATAAAAGTCAAGATGACACAGAAATTCTCTGAGCTATGAAATACATTTTCCACACATTCTGTCATGGATGGGTACAAGGAATTCCATTTGAAGAAATGTACTCGCTTGTTTACATTGATGGTGTCAGTCAGTTTTCTGTAGGGAGTCTTATCACCAGTGATAGGAAAAGCAGTGAATCTGCTTATTAAAAAAATAACTACACTGAGTTTGAACAAAGATATTCTCCTACACTTTGTGGCTATGTAACCATTACCAAGTGAAATGTATATGTGTTGTGTAAACATACAATCACCACATATGTAAAGCCTATACCTTATGCATAAATAAACACATATACACAGTATTACTTCTCTACTATCAGGAAACTGGATTTCTGTTTTCTTCAGGAGTCTATCATATAAGGATATTCAGTGTTGGAATCTAGGACTGGCGCTACAGAGGCAAATAGCCCAGGAATGTAATGGAGAGCAGGTGAAAGAATATTCAAGGAAACTATCCAATAAGTTATTCTCCACCACTGAGGAAAAAGAAGTAATCAAAGAGATTCGTATGTGAGGAAATTTATAATATTGATCCTACTATAGAAAAATCACCCTATTCTCAGCAATTACTTAGTAATATTCAAAATAGTAATATTCTGAATTTGTCCATCAGACAATACTTGGAAAAGGAATTACTGTCCAATAGTAACAGTAACAGTACCAGTAACAGTACCAGTAACAGTACCCCAAGTTGGAATCCCTTTAATTGTGAAAATTATACAAGGCCAGAGATTTTCATTGAAATTTAATTTATACATAAATATTTTAAAAGGCTGGATTTCTGTGTGACCTAAATGTAACATCAAAAACATCTCACATTGTACAATTCACATATTCTTTAAAAGGTGGGTTTAAATTGATGTTTTATAAAGTGAACCACTGAGTTGTGTTTTCAATAATAGAATATTTTCACAAAGTGAGTTGTCACACCTTGCTTTTCTTTGTATCTAAATGATCATGAAAATTAAAAAATAGTTTAGTATGCCAAATATTCTGCTACATAATCTTCATTATTTTTTTTCCCAAACTCTATTGAGTTTTCTAATTATGTGTGACAAACTGATGCAGCATTGTAGTGGCCACAGGACTTCTTCTTTTGAATATAGAAAAAGCTCAGTGATGGTTCCTTGACTGAAATGATAGGAAAAGCTTTATGAAGAGCACCTATGACTACAATTTTGTTCATAATAACAATGATGGTTATCATTAATATTAGAGGCTGTCTTGTCTTGTTTCCAGACTTTATAATATACTTCTAACAACTGAGATCACTTCACTTTTCAGAATAGTTCCACCAAGTTTCTAGAACCATTAGCTTCAAGACATTTATGAAGAGTTTAGTAATGTGGGATTTGGCTTTAAATCCTCTGGTGTCCGTTCTGTACCATAGTTCTGGAGTCCTGTATTATTCTATTTGTTTTCACTTCAACTGAAAGCCAATCTAGTGAAGTAAGAATTGAGAACCCTGCCTTGTCCTCTTCAGGTTATTTTGTAGGAATAGAGCCCATTCCTGAACTTCAGTGTAACAGCTGGACCACTGTCACTTGCTGAGTCAATATTTTATGTCTACATTACTAGATACTTGAATCTCTAAATAAGATGTTTTCTTAAATTTTTCATGGCCCCATATAAGACTCACCCATCAGGTTCTTTTTAAGATTCTCTCAGGCCGAATATTTATCTGTCATAATAGCCCTAGAATACTATGTTCTTCTTGACTGGGCAGATGACCTTGAATTATGCCTGAACTTGTTAACTCAGAGCATGACCTCCCCAGGGAGTGAATTTAATTTCAGATTTTTGTACCAGCTAATCTGTCCTTTTCACCTGTTAAGTAGAGAGTTATGACTGATTCTATCCTGAGACAACTTCCTCAATCCCAAAATAATTTGGGCCTGGATTAAGTTTACTAGTCATCCATGTCTAGCGAGATTTCTGTCATAATTCCTGAGTCTCCTACCTAGAACTTAAAGCTGTCTAGCTAGTTCCTGAGTATAAACTTTAAAGAAGCTGACCATTTGCTAACCAGCATTGCACATCACAGTCTGAAACATCTGCTCTTGAAATAGCTTCCATTTTGCATCAACAGTGCTATTATTAGTAGGTTTTCACAGTCTTAGCTATCTGGATCTTATGTGAATCTCTCCTTTATTCCTCTCAAGTCATCTATGGAGTTCTTTCTAGGAGCCGTTATCTACCCTGAGGTTCTAGCTCCTCCACTTTGTAAAGTAGGGATTACTTAAGTACTACCTAAATCCAGTAACCCATTGACTACTCTGTCTTACTGTCAGCTTCTGCAGTCTCATAAATATTCTATCCTTTGTCTAGAATATCCATATAGCAAAAGAGCTGGAAGGCTCTTGCAAATCTCCCGGTTCATAGCTATGAAGCTATCAGTGTAAACACAAATCTCTACTTAAATCCCGAATATTCATGCCCTGTTGCTTTGTGTGTGAGAGCGAGTGAGGGGTGTGCAGCAGAGGTGTAGTAGCTGTAAGGAAGAGGAAAGGGGGTTCTACATTTTCTACTTTTTCTTCTTCCCGCTTCCTCACTTTCCTCATTAATACTTGATATTAAGTATTAATACTTAGCCATCTTAACACTGCCACTTAGCCACTGGGATGAGGAGCCTAGAAAAAGATTGTGTCTAACACTGGAATAGTTGATCCTCAGTATGAGGAAGAGAGGTGAATTTTCCATGAAAATCTTCATTGTATCTAACAGGTACAGCAGTATAATTACTGAAGCAATGAGAGGATGGCACAGACATCAACTCTGGGCAGCTGCTAATTTTGAAATGTGTGAGTATCATTTTTCGCTTTGTACTGTCACTCACCAAATCATTTGCCAGTTGATGGGAAGAAAAAAATTGCCTTGGGCTCATATAGCCTCAAGACCAAAATAAAACAGAGAGAGTCAAGATCATTGAGTATAACTATGAAAGGATTTTATAACATTATGGTAACCCCAAAACATTAAGACTGAACTTATTTGTAGTTATTAGTTCAATCCAGGAAACTGTTTCTTAAAGGATGATGTATTTTTTCATTTCCTTAAATATTAAAAATGATAATGGGTCAAGGACAGTAGAGTTACTCTGCTATCAGTGGGGCAAAGGGTCAGAGATTTGGTTGGGGCCTACACACGGGGTGGGAGGGGTTAATAGATTTCCAACCTCATTTATCTTCCCAGTAGTCATAACTATAGAATTTGGAGTTGGGCACATATAGGTGGCTATAGCTGGAGACTGTAGCTTAATTTGTTGGATTTGATGAACTGGTGGGCTCAAACACCACTGAATAATTTGAACATATTTGAGAAACATATCTCTAGGAGATATGTGCATTCAGCTATGTCAGGCTTTTATTGTGCTTAATTCCCAAAATAATAGTTTTTGAGAACTGAAAGGGATCAGTCATATTAATGAAAGGAGAATAGTATATTAATTATAGCCACTAAATAACTATTAAGTTGTATTCTGTGTTATCTTAGAAAGCCTTAGGTAAAAAAGTCCTAAATAAGACTATTTATCTTCATCTCAACATGCAGACATAAAAGATTCTTTTTGATGATCTAGAAAGCCATTCAAGTATTGGTTATTTTAGTAGTTGTTACAAACCTCCATCTGGTGAAACAGCAGCCCCAAATAAACAGATGTTTTGAATTTTTCATCAGGGAATAATGGTCTTAATACACATTTCACGGATGCTGGGCAAGGTGCAAGTGCATCCTAGGCTGGATTCTCTCATGTCCATCTGCTGGGCTGGCTGGTTGCCTGCTCAGGAGTTGCTCAAATCTTTGCCATGTGGCATAGTTTTCAACTTTGGATCATTTACATGGATAGCCTGAATTTGAATCAAAGTGTACATCATACAAATATGGGGCCACTTTCCATCATGTGATTTTTTTTCATCCTTTATTCTAACTTAGATTCTATGGTTATGTTTTTCTTTATGTATGCTTTTCTTCCCATTCAAAAACATGATCAAGCAAACTTTTGAATTTAGTATCTATAAACATATTGTTAATAAATTAATAGATAACCTATTTATTTGGAGGTTATTACTTTCAATTAGAAAGACATTCTCAGAAACTATGTCTATGAAATTGACCAGCCTACCAACAAGCAGCCCATACAGTAATAACTTCTGTTCCAGATATCATTAATTTAACATTACCAAAAATTTTTAACATGTTAATTTAATAGGAAATAGTATCTCTGAAGTGCCAAGAAAGACAATTGTTGAAAAGCTCATGAATTTGTCTCAGAGCTTATAAGTTTGGGAAATACCCTAAGACTTTCATTATGAATCTAATTATTTAAGACACAGTTTGAAGAGACCTGATTATCTGGTTTTAATTCCAAAATAGATTATAATCAACAAATTAGAAACACAGAATGGAGGTAGAGCAGGTGAAGTGCTATTTGCTCTTCAGTGTTAAGCACAGAAACTGTGGCAAGGATGTCAGGGGAGACTGGAGGCAGATGGACCAGCCAAGTGAGTGAGTCTTCCTAGACCTGTCCAGTGTCACTGCTGCTGGCTGGTGGTCTAAACAGCTATATTATGCTTCTGACCATCTAATGAACATATTTGGTAGCCTTTCTTCTCAGGCTAATATGGGAGTAGCTAAAATTTTGAAAATAATTGCAAATCATAAATGGGAAAGAAAAAAACAACTCAAGAACCAAGGCTTTCTTTTTACAATGGAAGTACAAATTATAGTTGTGATGGTTTTAAACTAGTACAGCCTTAGTTATTCGGAATTCTTAGTGGATAAAATATTCTTTTACATTTCATCTTCCAGTGAGTTGAGGTCTTTCTAGTCAGAAACTCTCATGTTTTAAATGTTACAAAATTTTATTAGCCTACTTTTAACCTTAATAAGAGTGACAAGGTGAAGATAAGAAAAACATTGTTTAATTTTGGAGGAGATTATTGTGCCTTTAGGCTCTCAGTTTAAATATCAATTCTCATTATGGTGTTCTGTAGATAGACAAGGTCTGTGTTGTTCATTTTCGCCTGGACTAAACCTTGTATGGTTCATATTATTGCTAGATTTTAAATGTGCTTTGTAGAAATATTTTTCTTTCTTTGTAAACTTTTGATGACACAATTTGACGTTCTATTTACCTGAATTCTGATTAACTTAGGTGTCACTGAATTTTTCTTAAAAATGTTTTTAAAGGTCCTAAATTTAAAGAGAAAAATAACTTTTTTTAACCTTTCAAAAGATTTTTAAAGTACTAGAGTATTGCCATTCTGCTTGAATGATCTTAAATAAGTGTTAATTTACAAAATAGAAAATTATCAAGTTTATAGGCTTTGAAGAGCCATATAAGATTTAGTCTAGTAAGAAAATAAGCAATTTTAATATAGTAATTATTGAGATTGTAGTGTTAAGGAAAACTATTTCATTAGAATTCTTGTAACAGTGCTTTTTTAGAATTTTATTTTAAGGCAAGTTCATTAGGTATTTTAATAATGATGGTATGTTATATGTTAAACAAGATATTTGACAATTCCTTGTGACATTTGCTGAGAAAATTGTGTTAGTAAAAAAGAATATTATATACATTAAAAAATTTTTGCCTCTCTAAGTAACTTAGATACTTTTCTATATAGGAAACTAATTTATTACTGAAATAAACATACATGCTGTAATATATATAGAATATTTGGTGCTGGATAGGCAATTAGATCTTAAAGTATAATGGAAGAATTTTCAAGAGAAAAAGCAACAGTGGGGCTCTTAAAGGTGAATAAATTATGTAAGTTCATGGAACAAATTACATAGAGAGAAAAAATTTGGATTTGAATTATTTTATATTCCATCTTCCCTTCTATTGGTAGAAGCACATCCACCTCAGAATAATGAATTTTCTCTTTTAAGCAATAAATTCCCAATCCCCACTGTGTCAATAATTCCAATTCCCATTATGAGTCCACCTGTTCTACAAATTATGAATCATGTCTCTGACCATTATTTGTTCCTCAGTAGATATATAAAAATCCATTTTCATTGTTCTTTCTAAAAATAACTTAGTAGTTAAACTCCATTATTGTGTAACCCCTCAACATTTTCTTAACTCACCTAAAAATTCTAGCTTTAGTCTCTATTATTTTTCATGAATGCGATTATTATCCTCTCACTTGCTTTTCCATACTGTAATTTGCTTCTCCACATCTCACTTTGGTTGCTAAGTTAGAATTGGATGCAGATTTCCATTGCTGATAAAAGGTCATTTTATTATTTACTTGGACTCCCAGATATTATTTTTCTGTGTGTGTAGGCAATAAGCTTGAAATTTATGTAGATAGCTTTTCCTCAGACCAATGGTTGGGAATGAAGAAAGAGAGGGTCATTGTGTAAATATTAGTTTTTAGTAGAAAACCATAAGAGACAAAGAACATGATAAATGAATGGATGTAACTTCCTTAAGTTTGAATTCATTTTTAAAACTAACGTTTTCCAAGACATTCTTTGAATACAGTAACAAAGAAAAAACAAACCTCAAGAGAAACATTCAAGCTTTCACTGAGAACATCAAGTGCTTGTTTGTTGTAGAGGGGAGTATGTGGATAAATTTCTTTCATTCACATCATGAGCAGCTAATGATTATAAAAGATTAACTTTCTTTGCTTAAGACACATGCCAGCAATGATACATTTATGATGGAATAAAATTTATTTTGTTTTAATCCTTGATTTAGTTTGGTTTAGTTTGAGATTGGTAGGTGAATAAGCATTCATCTGTAAGCATATATAGTCCTGTAACATTCATTAAGTAACCAGAAGAATGAGGCATTGAAAGTCTATAGATGTAACAATACTCTCTAAGGTTATGTATTTTACGTTAAGTATTTTACTCAAGTAACTACAAATGTTCACTCATAAGATGCTATTTAAATGGCAGTGTGAGTTCTGATGCTCAGTTTTTTTTTATTCCAGTCACACTGCTCGACAACATTGATATATGACAGGTCTGCCATACTCAATAAAACCATAGCTGGACAATTTTTTATTTCAACCAAGCAGTTGTATGAGTTTCAGATCTCTTGTCTTCCATCATGCCAGGGAACTGATTACTTATAATCAATACAAATCACAAGAGGAATAAGAAACACTGTATTCTTATGTCATGTTCACCCTCAAAGAAGTCATACATAATATTTTTGTTTGTTTGTTCACACCAAATGCAAAGGTATAATCATGAGATTATATATGGAGTAGTAGCATTGACAGACCTGTTAGTGCTGATGGGCCTGGAGTAGTGTTAGGTCTAGATTAGCAATATATGAATGTTTTACCAATAGAGGCTCAGAGTTATGATGCTCTTTAGAATAAGTATAGCTCCTTAATTATAAGGCGTAGAACATTTCAAAAAATTTTAACTCTTTCATTAAAATTTTGCCTCATGATTGTGCATACACTGGCTTGTGCCTGAGGCAGGGTAGAGAAATTCTGCTCTAGCAGCTACTGGGTTTCCCATGACCATCTTGCCATGCACCACAGCCTGAGCTAAGTGAACATTCCAGCCCTGCTCAGTCCACACCACATCATGACACTGGATCTGGGGTGGTCAGGACTGTGGAAAAGACTCAACTATGGGCTGCATCTGAGTGGAGCCACAGATGCCTACAAAGGAAGCACATCAGACCTCTGTATGTGGGCAAGCCCCATTTACTTCAGTACTCCCCTCTTCTGGGGCAAAGATCCTGGTGCAGGGAAAGGGAAAAACTCATGTAAAAAGGATAGAACCAGCTGGAGCCCAACCCTCAGGGCTTTTGCTCCAGCAACTTGGGATCAGAGCCCACCCCTGTCAAGGTGGTGACAGCCACTGAGCAGAGAGGAAGTTCTGCCTCACACCCAGGGCCAGCTCTAACCTCTCCATCTCCAACCCCATGAACCCAAAGAATCTGCAGTATGCTGCCTACAAGAAACTCACTCCCAGGTGAAAGACACACACAGACGGAAAGTGAAGGGATGGAAAAGGATATTTCATGCAAATGGAAATGACAAGAAAGCGGGGGTAAGCAATACTCATATCAGACAAAATGGACTTTAAAACAAGGGCCATGAAGATAGACAAAAAATGACATTATGTAATGATAAAGGTATCAATGCAAGAAGAGTATATTATACTCACTGACATATACCCATTCAATACAGGAGCACCTAAATATATAAAGCAAATACTGACAGACTAAAAGGAGAAATTGACAATAATACAGTAATAGTAGGGGACTTTAACACCCCACTTATATCAATGGACAGATTATTGAGACAGAAAATTAATAAGGTAACAATGATCTTAAGTGACACAATAGGCCATTTATATTTAGTAGGTATCAACAGGACAATACAGTCAAAAACAGCAGAATACACATTCTTTTCAAGTGCATGTGGAATGTTCTCCAAGATAGATAACATGCTAGGCCAAAAAACAGTCTCAATGAGTTTAAGAGGATACAAATTGTATCAAGAATTTTTTCCAGCCACAATGGCATAAAACTAAAACTCAACTACAGAAAGAAAAATGGGAAAAGAATGAAGATATGGAGACCAAATGACATGCTACTAAATAACAATGAGTCAAAGAAGAAATCAAAGAGAAAGTCAGAAAATATCTCAAGACAAAAGAAAATGGAAACACAACACTCCAAAATCTATGGATGTAGCAAAAGCAGTTCAAAGAGAGAAGTTTACAGCAATACAGGCCTTCCCCAAGAAATAAGAAAAACCTCAAATAACTTAACCTCCCACCTAAAAGAATTAGAAAAAGAAGAACAAATAAAGCCTAAAGTCAGCAAAAGAAAGGAAATAATAAAGATCAGAGGGGAAATAAATAAAATAGAAATAAAAAACAATAGAAGAGATCAATGAAATCAAGAACTAGTTTTTTAAAAAGTTAAACAAAATTGATAAGCCAGGCTCATCAAGAAGAAAAAAGAGAGGACCCAAATAAACAAAATAAGAAATGAAAGAGGAGAAATAACAACTGATAACCACAGAGATACAGAAAAGTCATAAAATAATACTACAGTTATATGTGAACAAATTGGACAACCTAGAAGAAATGGATAAGTTTCTAGAAACATACAGCCTGAATCAGGAAGAAACAGGCAATTTGAACAGACCTATCACTAGTAGTGAAATTGAATTTATAATTTAAAAAATCCCATCAGACAAAAGCCTGGACCAGATGGCTTCACAGGGGAATTCTACCAAACATATAAAGGAGAACTAATATCTATCCTTCTCAAAATATTCCCCAAAATCGAAGAGGATGGAGCACTCCCAAATTCATTCGGTGAGGCCACCAATACCCTGATGTCAAAACCAGACAAAGACAGAACAGAAAGAGAAAATTACAGGCCAACATCCTTGAAGAATATAGGTGCAAAAATCCTCAACAAAGTATTAGTGAACTGAATCCAACAATACATAAAAAGCACCATATACCATGATCAACTTGGATGTATTCTAGGGTCACAAGAATGGTTCATCAGTCACAAATCAATCAGTGTGATACACAACATTGACAAAAGGAAGGATAAAAGTCACATCATCATCTCAATAGACACAGAAAAAGCATTTGACAAAGTTCAGCATCCATTCATGATAAAAACTCTCATCAAAGTGGGTGTAGCAGGAACATATCTCAAATAAAAAGGCCATTTATGACAAACCCATAGCCAAAATCATATTCAATGGTAAAAAGCTGAAAGCCTTTTCTTTAAATTCAGGAAGAAGAGAAGGATGTCCACTCTCCCACTTCTATCTATCATAGTGTTGGAAGTCCTAGCCACAGCAATCAGATAAGAAAAAGAAATAAAAGGCATCCAAATTGGAAGGGAAGAGGTAAAACTGTCACTATTTGTAGATGACATGATACATTATACAGAAAACCCTAAAGTCTCCACCTGAAAACTATTAGAACCAATAAATTAATTCAGCAAAGTTGTAGCATACATGATTAATACAGAAATCCATTGCATTTCTATACACTAACAATGAAGTATCAGAAAGAGAAAGTAAGAAAAAAATCTCCTTTAAAATCTCATCAAAAAGAATAAAATACATAGTAATAAGCTTAAGCAAAGAGGTAAAAGAACTATACTCTGAAAACTTTAAAACACTGATGAAGGAAACTGAGGATAATACAAACAAATGGAAATGTATCTCCTGCTCTTGGATAGAAAGAATTAATACTGTTAAAATGGCCATACTGCCCAAAGCAATCTACAGGTTTAATGCAACCCCTATCAAAATACCCATGACATTTTTCACACAATGAGGATAAATAATCCTAAAATTCAAAGATCTCAAATTGACTAACCTGTCTTGAGTAAAAAGAACAATGCTGGAGGTATCTCAAATTGCTTAAGTTGTCTTGAGTAAAAAGAACAATGCTGGAGGTATCACCCACCCTGGCTTCAGACTATGCTATAAAGCTACAGTAATCAAAACAACATGTTCTTGGCACAAAAACAGACACATAGGTCATTGAAACAGAATAGAAAGTCCAGAAATAAACCCATGCACGTAAGGTCAATTAATCTATGACAAAGGAGACAATAATATACAATGGAAAAAAGACAGTCTCTTCAAAAATTGGTGCTGGGACTAGCAGATACAGTCTATCATATATAGAATGTATAGACAACAAGGTCTTATTGTATAGCACAGGAAACTATTCAATATTCTGTAATAAACCATAATGGAAAAGACTATGAAAAGGAATATATATATATATATATATATATATATATATGTATATATATAACTGAATCACTTTGCTGTACACCAGAAACTAACACAACATTGTAAATCAGCTATACTTCAATAAAAACAAGTGCTGGGAAAATGGGACAGCTACATGTAAAACTATTAGATCAGAACAGTACATCACACTATATACTAAAATAAACTCTAAATGGATTAAAACCTATATGTAAAACCTGAAACCATAAAACTCCTAGATGAAAACATAAGCAGAACACTCTTTTACATAAGTCATAGCAATATTTTTCTGGATCTGTCTCCTAAGGCAAAAGAAATAAAAGCAAAAATAAACAAATGGGACCTAAGTAAACCTAAAAGCTTTAGTAATAGGAAATTGATTATGCGACAGCATAAATTCAGTGTGTAGACTGTAATTCAATCATCAGAAATTGTTTAAGGAGACTATGCCTATGCGGAGGATGGTTAGAATATAAGAATATTATATGAAAAAGAAAACACTAGGAATTGGGATATGCAAATTTATATATGTAATTATAAACATATTAATGTCATACATATAAAAAACTGAAAAAATACAGTAAAACTTTCATGATTTTTTTTGGGGGTGCTAAAATTAGAGGTGACTCCCCCATTTTTCTTTATATAACCTCTACTAAAAATGTAAATTGCTAAAAACATAAATGCTAATTCGGGTTATGCTATTGGTCTATATGTAACAAAAAAATACTTTAAAACACTATAAATCATAAATTATAATAATAATGGATGAAAGAAGAACATGCCATGAAAACACTGAAAAACATGGGAATGATGGATTCTGTTCCTTATATTACACAGGATCTTTTATTGGGGTCTATAAGATAAAACATTTTTCAAGTCACATCTTCATTAATAGTTCCACTTGGCACATTTATAAATGCCATATATATATGACACCTGTGCAAAAAATATATAAAACATATAAAAACATAATAAATGTCAGTATAATATATATGTTAATATAACATGTATATACCATATATGTATATATACATAACATAATACATATTAATATATTATAATTGTTAATATATACACACACATACATTGCATCTTTACTCCATTTTCTTTTATTTGAATTCCAGAAGGCTTAGAGAATATATTTCTGTTCACCTCTAGAAAAACCTATATGAATTTATAGTATGTGTGTTAATCTTATCTTTCCTACCTACATTTACAAAATACTGCCCCTGTTTTTCTTCACCCTTTTCATTTATTTAGTTATCACAAATGTAATTTATAAATACATTGAATGAAATGGGAAATCAATCAAGAAAGATTTATCTGTAATGCAAATAAGCTACATATGCACATTTTCGCTGATATGAAGTAGGATTCTATAATAGTGAGAATAGTATTAATTTGGGGGTCAGGAGTCCTGAATTTTTATCTCTATATTGCATAATGTCTTTAGGGCTTTGTCTTCATTTGTAAAATTAGGCAGATAGCCAAGGCACCTACAAGTTATTTTTTGTCCTTACAAATTCTCTGAAATTAAGTGGTACATGATTCAATGGATGGAGAAAAAATGATATAACATAGTTTCTTTAATTTATATTCCAAAATGTTCTTGAAAAAATGAGGAAAATGATATTAAGAATTAAAGTAGGAGCTCAAGCTTTTTTTTGTATTATGGTTAAGTACACATAACATAAAATTGACCACTTTAACCACTTAAAAGTGTACAGTTCAGTATTATTCAGTACATTCACTATGTTGTGTAACCATCATCATCAGTGTCTAGTTTCAGAATATTTCATCATCCCGAAAGTAAACCCACACCTGTTAAGCACTCACTCCCTGTTCTCTCATTCCTTCCAACCTGTGGCAACCACTAACCTGCTTTCTGTCTTTATGGATTTTCCTATTCTGGATATTTCATATAAATTAAATCACATAATATATAGACATTTTTGTTTGGCTTCTTTCTATTAGCATAATGTTTTCAAGGTTTATTCACGTTGTAGTCTGTATCAGTATGTCATTTCTTTTTATTACTGAACATTATTACATTCTATGGATAAACATTTTGTTTATGCATTTATTAGCTGATTAACATTTGGGTTGCTTCAACTTTTGACTATTATGAATACTGCTGCTGTGAACATCAGTGTACAGTTTTTGCTTGAAAACCTATTTTCAATTTTTTGGGGGTGTATGTAGGATTAGAATTGTTAGGTCATATGGTAATTCTATGCTGTTCTACACAAACAAATACAGAATAGCAGAAATTGTGAATATATGGATATGCATAAAACAGTTTTTCTTAAATGTTAATCTTTTTAAAATTAATCCTTCAAGCCAATAAATAATAGCAATGTAGTGTGTAACTTATAATAAAAATAAAACGTCTGAAAACAATAGCACAAAATATGGGTTTGAGAAATGGGAGTATACAGTTACATGTTTCTTTTACACATGGGGTGAAAGCTATTACTTGAAAGTAGATAGAGATAAGTGAAAAATAAATACTATAAAACCTAAAATAAACAGTAAAAACTAGAAACAAAATAAAATGTAAGAGATTGTTAGTTTTGTAAAAAAACAAGATAATATTCTGTTGATAAGAGGCTCAATATAATATAAAGACAGAAATAAAGTAAAATAAAAAAGATATTACGTTGTAATATTAATCAGAGGAAGGAGTGGCTTTATTAATATCAAAAAAGTATATTTAGGAGAAAAAAATGTTGCCAGTGATAATAATAGAGTGGTCACATTCTTCAAGAAGACTAAGAATCCAAATGGATATGCATGTAACAACAGAGCATCAAATAAATAAAGCACAAATTGATAGAACTGCAAGTGGAAACAAACAAAATTACAATTATTATCATGTAATTCACCATAAAAACATGCTGGAAAAAAAAGCAGAACATATGATCGTTCCAATATATGCAGAAAAAGCACTTGAGAAGAATTCAAAATCTATTCCCAATAATATCTCTCAGCAAATTCAGAATAGAATGGATTTTCCTCAATCTGAGCAAGGTCATCTCCCCAAACATTTTATAGTTAATATGCTGAAATACTGAATGTTTTTAAGCTAAAATTAGAAATAGGAGTAGAATAATTGTTCTATTCACTTCTGTTCCACATTGAACTAGAAGTTCTAGCCAGTGTAATGAGGTAATAAAAATCAATGAAATTACTTCATATTTGAAAGCAAGAACTAAATCTCTAGTTTCAGGATAGTTGATCATGTATGCAGAAAATCCCACACAGTCTACAAAGAAAAGCTACTAGAATAAATAACATTAGCAAGGTTTCAAGATATAAGATCAAGACAGAAAAATCAACTTTATATACTGGGAACAAACACTCAAAAATAGAAATGGTAATTACCATTTACAACAGCATCAGAAATATGACATCTTTGGGATAAGTTAAAGGAAAGATATTCAAGATCTGTACAGTGAAGCCTGCAAAAATAATGTTAAAAGAAGTCGATCTAAATAAATGGGGAAAGAGATATGCAGTGTGTTAAAAATAACAAAATTCAATGGAGTAAATTTTAAAGATCTTGTTGGCTTCATTCAACAGTTTATGAATCGAGGAACATACAATCTAGCAGATAGAAAGGAGCTCCGAGATGCTTTCCAAAATGAAAGACTTGTAGGCAGAAGGGAGTGGGAACAAAGAAGTTATTATAGGGAAAAAAGGGATTGGTTATGACAAAGTCACTTTCTTTTAGAGGATGGAAGGGATTTCTCAGGCAGATTACCTAACTCGTGCTGACCAGATGATTCCCGATTGCTTAGTTTAAGATTCCATTTCTGGGAGAGCTGAAACTGTAATTAAGTCTTGGTTTGGTGATGGGGGGCTTAGTATAAGTGACTCCACTTGGGGCGTGTTGTCTTGTTTTTAACAAGTGTATCAGAAAACTCAATACTATTAAGATGTCATTTCTCCTTAACTCAGTCCCAATCAAAATCACAGGAGGCTTCTTTTTGGGAGGGCGGGGAGATTGACAAGTTGATAGTAAGATTTATGTGAAAATGCAAAAGACCTAGAATAGCCAAAAAGAGTTTTGAAAAATAAGGTTAAAGTTGAAGGACTTATACTACCTGTTTTAAAGTCTTATTACAAAGCTTCAGTAGTCAAGTCATTGCGGTATTGGCATAGATGGACAAATTTATCAATATAAAGAAACAGGGGCTTCCCTAGTGGCACAGTGGTTGAGAGTCCGCCTGCCAATGCAGGGGACACGGGTTCGTGCCCCGGTCCGGGAAGATCCCACATGCCGCGGAGCGGCTGGGCCCGTGAGCCATGGCCGCTGAGCCTGCGAGTCCGGAGGCTGTGCTCCGCAACCGGAGAGGCCACAACAGTGAGAAGCCCGCGTACCGCAAAAAAAAGAAACAGATTGTTCAAAAAAGATCCATACATATATGTTTAATATGTTTTTGACAAAAGTCAAAGCTAATTCAGTAGAGAAAGAATAGTTTTGTTTTGTTTTGTTTTTGTTTTTTTCCAGCAAATGATGCTGGGACAATTGGGCTTTCATATACAAAACAATAAACCTTGACCTATAATTCAGAATTTATACTGAAAGATTAACTCAGAATACATCATAGAACTAAATGGTAAACTACAAAGCTCTGGTATACAATGTATGAGAAAAATTTAGTAATCTCAAGTGTTTCTTATATTTCATTAAAACTAAAAATGTTCACTCTCTGAAAAACAGTGTTAAGAGAATATACAAACAAATCACAAACTGAGCAACAATATTTGCAGATAATGTGTCTAATAAAGGACTTGTATCCAGAACATATAAAGAATATTCAAAATTTAGTAATAAGAAAGCGAACAACTCAAGAAAATAATTGAGCAAAAGATTTGAGTCGGTCCTTCCACAAATACGATATACACGAATGGTAGGGCTGTAAAATGGTAAAACCACCTTGGACATAATTTTAGCAGTTTCTAAAAAAGTTAAACATATACCCACCATAGAATCCAGCCATTTTCTCTCCCAGGTATTCACTGAAGAAAATTAAATCATATGTCTATACAAATACTTCACATAGATATCAAAACAACTTTATTTATAATAGGCAAAACCTGGAAACAACCCAAATATTCATCAACAAGTGAATGGATATACAAATTGTGGTATAGAAAGAAAACAGAATAATATTGCTGCAAAAAATAATAAACTGTTGATACATGCAATAATGTATATGGGTCTAAACATGATTATGGTAAGTGAAAAGAGCAAGAGATACCCCCATCACAAATATTATATTCTGAATGATTGCTTTTATATAAAGTTCTATAATAATCAAAGCTTATCTGTCATGACAGAGAGAACACAGATCAATGGTTGTCTAAATATTCGGTAAAGAGTGGTTGGGCTGGGAAGACAAAAGGATTACAAAGAGGCATGAGGGAATTTGCGGGGGGAATGAGGGACATGCTAATTATTGGCATTATGGTGATGATTTTTATGGATATTTATATATTTCAAACATCAAATTGCACACCTTAAATATGTGCAGGTCAATATATATCAATTATACCTCAATAGAGCAGTTAAAAAACAACAGGAAAGTCTAACATTCATTTTCAAATATTAAAACTCTTTTCTAAAGGTTCTGGTTTTTTAAACATTCTAATACATGCATGTGACAGTAAATTAAAACAGAACAGTTCAAACAAAACTGAAATACATTTACCATATTATAATGGTAACACTGTAAATCATAGATGAGAGAATTGTTTGATTGATAGTAGTTTACCCTTAAGAAATAAATGAGCACCTCATCTCATTTCATTAAAAAGCAATTTCAAATGGATTTGAAGGTTAAATATAAATAAGTTGAGAAAACACTCTGAAAAAAATTGAGGTTAATATTTATGTCTGAAAAAAGGAGAATATTTCTCTCAGTAGAGAGAAAAAAAAACATAAGACGCAAAGGCAGAAATTGTGAAGTGATTACTAGCTGTGGATATATAAAAAATGGAAATTCATAAAATGTATTATGAACAAAAACATAAGCATTATTACAATACTAACAATAAATGAAGGAAATAATTTGCAACTACATATCAGGAATACATTTAACATTCTCAGAATGTAAAGAGGTCTAACACTTGGACAAGCAATTAAAAAGCCAACTCTCTCATTAGAAAATGGGCAAAGGATATAGGCAGTTTAGAGAAGATAAAGAAGTAGAGATGACAAACATGTGAAAAGGGCATGTTCCACAATGTTGACAATCCCTATAGACTAGGATTCTAGTAGAGCATTTGTCTTAGATCTTATGACTGAATCCTGAGGACTAGCCCAAATCCCTGAGCCAGAGGTAGATGTGGGAGGCATCCGGAGTCCTAAACAGTTCCAACAGGGGTGGACACTTGGTTTCTTTTCTGGGTCTGGAAAAGTTTCTGTGCCAGTTGTCAAGTTAAATGGGACTAGTTTTCCTTTTTGATGTGGATGTATCTTTGCCTTCTCAGGAAGGTTTCTGATACCCGCCTTCTTCAGTGATATCTGTATCAGTCCAATTCCTTTCCCTGAGATGGACTTTTTTCTTCCTTTAACATTTTAAGTATTAAGTAACAAAATATGATACACTTACCAGTGACCAAATAAACTGTGTACTTAAGTGTTTCTTTTTCCTCCCCTGAGACATATTTGCTGTAGATGAAAGATACAGTTTTATCTTTCTTTAAAAAACAGCCATTGTAGACATGTGTTCATTATTCCTTACTTGTCATCTCCCAAGAAAAATGTTCTCTCTCTGCTTTTGAAGGCTGAAATTGCATAGATCCTCCTGTTGTTTGTAGATTAGCTATAATTTATTCAGTGCCCAAAGGGTAACATAAGAGGATTAGCCAGGATAGAGCAGGAACAGAGACAGTCCTTCAGGCTTTGTTATGTTACAGCCATGCAGATGAAAGCAAAATTAGGCCAAAGTGTCACCTCTTTTTGAGATTAACTACTTAACAAGTTTCCAACTTATTCCTCCTCACTATCTTATTAAATATGGTTTCCTGAAACTCAAATCATTATAAAACATAACTGCTAGCTTAATTGAAAGCTGACTACCTTCTATCAGCATTGTTTTTCTAAATGTTTTATCTAAACCTATTTTTGACATGGTAACTATTCCAATAAAACGTTGGGCAGAGCTGTGCATTGTAAGCTTAACAACAATAATGTCGATTTATTACTTTTTAAAAATACAAATGTTCAAAAACTGTGCTTCAAGAGTTACTGTTTCCTATATTCCCTCTGGCTATGCTTCTCCCTAATACAGAGCAGGCATTCTATAAAAATGTGTTCAATGATTAAATGAATGATAGACTGATTTCCACAGACTATACCATGAAAAATACTGTATTTCAGAATTTTTTCACAGTTTAACTTATCTAACATAAGAATTCCTTTTTTTTTTTTAAGAATTCCTTTTAATCACTGTTGTTCAGACAGCAATCATGATATAACTTTTGTTCCTGTGCATATTTGGTCAGAGCTGTTCATTTGTTCATCACTTGAATAGAGTGAATACAATTACGTATATTATACCAGTTAAAGGTAGGTGAAAGTATCAAATCCCTTGGAGTAAATGAAAGAAATTTCAAAGCCACTCAAAGTTGCTGTCTAATTCATGCATGGCATACATCAGTCGTTAGTGTGTCACACATAAATTTATAAAACTTTGTGCACATTTTGAATGGAAGCTGCTTAACTTCCAGAGACTTATATTTCAATAGAAGAAAAAAAAAAATCTCATCTGTTTAATAAGTAAGAAAGGGCCAGATCAAAACTTACAGGATGAATGAAGGAAAAAAACCACAGAAACAGGAGTGGAATACTTATAAGAAATAACGCATCATCAGTGCTCGCCATTCTACAAGAAACATTATTGTGTGGAAGATACAACATTAATTTATCTAGATTTAAAAGTATTTACAATTTTCATTTGCATCAATGGAAGATTAGGAAATGTTTTTCAATCCTCTTGATATGATAGCTAGAAATAGATTATAATGTGATGACATCTGGGTGCTCACAAACCAACAAATTCCAAAGGAAAAAGAAAATCCAGGGTGGTTAGTTTGACTTTTGGGGTAGTTTTTCCCTTGAAGAAATCTGCCAGATTACTGAATATGTGGCCCTGAGAAGTAGAGGAGAGCTACCCTGAGCCTCAGTGAATCTATGGGATGAGGCAAAGCTATTGCAGTCCAGGGCACACCAAGAAAGGATAGCTTAGTTAAAGCAATAAACTTTCAGTCCCTACTTCTAAAAGGCAGAATCCTAGGAGTAAAGGCGTATCATAAATCACTTGCTGTCACAATGAGGAAAGCCCTATTTAAAAACATCTTGCTTCCCTGGTGGCGCTGTGGTTAAGAATCCGCCTGCCAATGCAGGGGACACAGGTTCGAGCCCTGGTCCGGGAAGAACCCACATGCCATGGAGCAACTAAGCCCGGGCGCCACAACTACTGAGCCTGTGCTCTAGAGCCTGCGAGCCACAACTACTGAAGCTTACATACCTAGAGCCCATGCTCCACAACAGAAGCCACCACGATGAGAAGCCTGCACACCGCAAGGAAGAGTAGCCCCGGCTCGCTGCAACTAAAGAAAGCCCGCATGCAGCAGCAAAGACCCAATGCAGCCAAAAATAAATAAAAATAAAATAAATAAATAAAAGCATCTTAATCGATATAATCAGATTAAGTTATCCTGCATTGCTATTGTCTGATCTGTCTGTTAAAGGCAAATGGGATTCCTTTCTGGATAAAGATGATATCCTACAGGGCCTTGTTTATTTCCACAGTTTTTCAATACAATATCTATGACTTAATCAAAACTCATTAGATTAGCTAATTTAGGAAGTGACAATCAGTGTGAGTATACTAAGAAAAACAATAGGTAATACAGACTCACAGAGTATCTAGAAAGACAGATTTAAAAATAACTATGTTTAATATGTTTAATTAAAGATAAGATTAAGAATATTTTCAGATAACTATAAAAAGAACAAAATGAAAATATTAGAACTGAAAAATACTATTGTTGAAATAGAGAACTCAGTGAATGGATTTAATAGTAAATTAGGCGTAGCTAAAGGGAAAATTAATAAACTTGAATGTAGATTAAGAGAAATTTTCCAGAATAAAACATGGAGAGAATAAAGGATAGAAAATAAATATAGAAAACAGATGAAAAGATACAAAGGATCCTGTGGGAAGATTCTAACATACATGTAATGAGAGTCTCAGGAGAAAAGGAGAAAGAAAATGAAGCAGAAGCAAGATAACAGCTGAGAACCTTTCGAAACTAATGAAGAACAAGTGATAGATTCAGAGAGCCCTAATCACCTTAAACAGGATACCTTACAAGAAAACCACACCCAGAAAGAACAGAAAAACTGCCAGAGATAAAGGCTTGTATTTAAAGCAGCCAGAGGGGAAAAAAATGACAAATTATTTTCAAAGGAGCATGTAATATAATCAGCAATGTAATGGCTGATTTTGTAACTAAAACAATGGGACCTAAAAGACAGTAACATGGTATCTTTAATTCCTAAATGGAAATGACCGGAAACCTAAATTCTTTGTCCAGGAATAATATCCTTCAAAGATTATTGCTTCAAGGCAAAATAAGTATATGTTTAAACATTAAAATCTGAGAGACTTCGTAACTAATAAAACTATATTCATAAAAATGTTAAGAGGTATTACTTTCAGGGAGAAGGAAAATGATTCCTATGAAAAGACATTTGTAGATGCAGAAAACAATGACGTTCAATAGAAAGGGTAAATACATGTGAAAATCTAAAGGCATATTGACTGTACAAAGGTGATAATGTCCAGTACTGCATAAAATGTATGGAAAATTAAAAATAATGTAACAGCATACAAGTTGAGTGGGATAACTGAGTTAAAGTGTCATAAGGTTTTGTGTTTTTATACCAAAATAAACACCAATTAGGATAAATAGAAAATAAAGACTAAGATGCACACTTGCTTAATTGTAAGTTGACTACTTCAAGTAAAAGTTGAAGATTACCAAATTATATTTTTAAAAAATTGTATGCTGCTTACCAAAGACACCTTTAAAACATAAAAATACAGAATGATTTAAAGTAAAGGTAATGAAAAAATATACTATGCAAGTACGAATGAAAAGAAAGCTGAAACAGTTATAATAATAACAGACATAGTAGAAACAGGCAAAAACCATTACCAGAAATGAAAAGAAATTCTTGAAGGTAAAAGGATAATTCCATAAGGAAAATGTAACAAATTTAAATCTATGTGGAAATGTAAAGAAAAAATATGTTGATTATAATGGGATATCTAAGACTCCTCTCTCTCAGAAACATATAACACTATAACACAAAAGACAGTAGCAATAAAAATATTTGAAATAAATAATTAACAAAATTAATTTATTATATATGTAGAATAATTTACCCAACAATATATGATTACATATTTATTATTCAAATATACTTGAGACATTTTCACAGTGGACTATAGCTTGGGCCATGAAGTAAGTCCCAAAATCTCAATTTTATTTATTTATTTATTTATTTATTTAATTTATTTATTTTTAACATCTTTATTGGGGTATAATTGCTTTACAATGGTGTGTTAGTTTCTGCTTTATAACAAAGTGAATCAGTTATACATATACATATGTTCCCATATGTCTTCCCTCTTGCGTCTCCCTCCCTCCCACCCTCCCTATCCCACCCCTCCAGGCGGTCACAAAGCACCAAGCTGATATCCCTGTGCCATGTGGCTGCTTCCCACTAGCTATCTACCTTACATTTGTTAGTGTATATATGTCTATGCCTCTCTCTCGCCCTGTTACAGCTCACCCTTCCCCCTCCCCATATCCTCAAGTCTGTTCTCCAGTAGGTCTGCGTCTTTATTCCTGTCTTACCCCTAGGTTCTTCATGACATTTTCTTTTTCTTAAATTCCACCAAAATTTCATTTTAGAAAGTTTATTTTTCCAAATATGCTTGGGGCATTTCAAAAACAGGTCAATAATACAAGTCTTAACATTTCAAGGAATTAAAATTTGAGAGCAAGTATTCTCATCACTATCGGATTGTTTGAAATTAGTAACCAAATTTTAATGAGCCTATCCTTTGAGGCTTGGTAATTTACCTAGTGTGTTTCTACCTAGGCAACCCCTGTCATAAAGAATAAATGAAAAATAAAAAGTAGCATATATTTTGAAGAAAATTATTATTAAAATATCACATATAAAATTTGCATGCAAGTAAAAAGTTCATAGATAAAAAATTCATAACTTTAAATTCAGATATCAGGAAAGAAGATAACCTAGAAATCAGTTGTCTATAAATTTCTAGAAGTTAGAAGATGAACAGCATATTAAATCCCCATCATAAACAAAAGAATGAAGCTGTTTGTAAAATCAAGAAATTTCTGAAAGACCTGATCAATCAAATAATTGAGACAAGGCATAAAAACCAATGTCAGTATTGGAAAGAGTGATATAACTTCTGACTTTTGATATTAAAAAGTTAACTGGTTAAAGTTGATTTAACGTTTGAAGAGAGATCAATGTAACTCACCACATTAACAAAAATAGAAAAAACATATCATCATTTCAATGGATGCAGGGTATTAAATTAAGTGAGATAAGTCAGACAGAGAAAGAAAATACTGTTTGATACTACTTTATATGTGGAATCTAAAAAAGCCAACTTGAAACAGAGAGTAAAATGGTGGTTACCAGGGACTGGGGGTGGGGATATTAAGAAGATGTTAGTCAAAGTGTACAAACTTGCATGTAGAAGATGAAAAAAGAATGTTCAGCAAAGGCAAATCTATAGAGATGGAAAATGGACTGATGCTTGACCAGGGTGGTGATGCCAGGGGCCTAATGGGGATTAATAGTAAATGGCAAGAAGGATCTTATTAGGGTGATGAAAATGTTCTAAAACTGACTTGTGATTTTTGCATGACTCAGGAAATTTATTAAAAACCATTGAACTGTAAAACAAAAAAGAAAGAAAAACTGTTCATTTTCAAATGAGTTTGAGAAAAATGAGTAAATAAAAGTAATGCAAGTTTCATTCATAAAGCCTTTTCCTCATTAGTATACTTACATTAATGTAAGCTATGAATCTCTAAAGAGGCATGAAGTATACATTTTTTAATCATTTGTGTGTGTGTGTGTTAGGCTGGGGCAGGGTATATGGGAAAGTATCAAGGAACATATCTTGGGAGAGAGATTTATAGAGCAGTCTTTTAATGCCAATCATTCTCAAACAAATATTTTTGTCTTCATTAGCCAGGCACTGTTCTAAGATACAACAGTGGAAGAAGAGTCAAATATTTTTGCCCTCATTGAGTTTACATTCTCATGTGGGAACTCAGACATATTCAAGATAAATAAGTAACATATGTATTATGTTAGATATTGGTAGGTGATAATGACAAAAATAAAATATAGAAGGGATACTGTAATCGTTGGGGTGAATTGAGATTTTTGATAAGATTGCCTGAAAAATACTAACTGAGAAAGCATCTTTAGAGCAAAGTTCTAAAGTAAGAGACTGAACTCTAGATATCTGTGGAAGAACATTCCAGGTAGGGGGAACAGGACTTTCTCTGATATAGGAATATGACTGACACGTTTAGGAAATAAAGAGTCTAGTATGAAAATTAACAAGTGAGAAAACAGAAGTCTGTTCACGTGGGCCATTGTAAAGATGCTGGCTTTGACTCTGTGATGGAGAGTCATTGGAGGTTTTTGAAAGGGGAAGGGCTACATTCTAGTAAACTTGCTGTTGTGTTGAGAATATACTAAAGGAGGGCAAGTCTGGAAGTGGGGAGATAAATTTGGGGTGAGAGATAATGGTGAGTAGGACAAGAATGATAGCAATTAAGGTAGTAAGACATAAGATGTAGATTCTTGGATATATTTTGAAGGCAGTCCCTGCAGAATGTCTTGTCAGATAGGATTGAGACTCTAAACATTACACTAGTTCTGTAAGAAAGGTATTGCTATCAACTCCTATTAGATCTCGATATTATTTTAAACCCTTCTGATTTGAAACACAAAGTAGCTGGCTTAAAATGGAAGGACATACCGCATTAGTTCTGCAATCATGTGTCAGGATAAAGAGAAATTGCTCTCTAGATTATCCCATCATTTACTGGAAAAATATTATTAGGTGCCAAGTGATGTATTCTATAAAAATTTCCTATGTGCATAGAAATTGCTTTTTCCCTGTTCAGATTCCATCTCCTTGACATGTATAATGACTTCTTCTGTAGGTACTAAAACTTTATACATATCTCTATTTTCAATAATATCATTGTATTGTAGCTATTTCTTGACATGTATTTCTCTTCCATCTGACTGTGAATATTATCTCACTCATTTTCATGATTTCTTGACCCTAATCCACTGACCTGCATTAGGTATTATTCAATAAATTTTCTCCTGACTGAACCAGTTCTTGAAACATTCAACCTTATGTAATTCAGTCCATATTCTATTTTAAAATGTAGACTAGAACTCACAGAAGATCTGGTCTGATGATCTTCAATGCCGTAGTAGTATTGCCTCAAATTTTAGTTTGTATCAGGATACTTAGCAAAGCTTTCTAAAAGACAGACTTCGGGACCCCATCCACAGAATTTATGATTCATTTGATTCAGTGGGTATGGAGTTGGCATTAAGAATTTGCTCTTCTAGTTGTGGTGCATATATACAATGGAATATTATTCAGCCATAAGAAATGAGGAAATCCTACCATTTGTGACAACATGGATGGACTTTGAAGGCATTATGTGAAGTGAAATAAGTCAGACAGAGAAGGTCAAATACTGTATGATCTCATTTATATGTGGAGTTGAACAAAGCAAAATACAAGCAAACAAAAATTATAGAAAAAGAAATCAGATGGGTGGTTACCAGAGGCAGGTGGTGGGGGAAGAGGGGATTGGAGGAAGGTGGTCAAAAGGTACAAACTTCAGTTATAAGATAAACAAGTACTAGGGATGTGATGTACAACATGATGCCTATAACTAACACTGCTATATGATATATAGGAAATTTGTTGAGAGTAAATCCTAAGAGTTCTTATCACAAGGAGAAAAATTTTTTTCCTTTTATCTTCTCTCCTTTTTTAATTGTATCTACATGAGAAGATGGATATTAGCTGAACTTATTGTGGTAATCATTTCACAATATATATAAATCAAATCATCATGCTGTACGCCTTAAACTTATACAATGATGTAAGTCCATTATTTCTCAATAAAACTGGAAAAATTGCACTTCTGTTTCCACGTGACGCTGATATGGCTGTGCCAGAAACCATGTTGAGGACCCCTGCCCTAAGGGTTTCTATAGGACTGTTTATGGAAAAAGAATTGGAGTAGAGAGTGAGCGGGACTATGCCGAATAAAGTGTCATTATCTTCAAGTTCCTGATTTATAGGCACCACTAATACATTTCTGTGTTAAATGATTTTGATCATGAGAGAAAAGAGAATCATACAGGTTATGTTAAGCAAAAAGGAGAATTTGTTATAACAGTTTATTACTTGTATAAATCAGAACAGGAAAGAGATCGAGATCGCAGGGTAGCTCCAGGAAGTGCTCTTTCCTTCCCTATTTTGCTGTCTCTTAACCTGCCTGCACTTTTTCACAAACTATTCTGTCTTTTACTTCATTCTTCATTCTCCATCTAACAAGTGGAATTGTCCACTTACTTTTGTATTCTTCAGTACAAATCAAGAGAGAGATTGTCTAATTAGCTCAGCTCATCGTCATCAATTGATTTAAAAGAACCTATCCATAGGCAACATCAGGGGTGAGTAGGTTGAGCCGTGCTGATCTATTTAGGGGTTACCCATGGATAAAGTTCAACCTAGCACCCTTTCCCTGAGCGGAGGTCCACAGGCAGGACCACATCTGCTAAAGGAGGATGTTGGACATTTTGGACCCTGTGGCAGACATATCCAGCAGAATATTCCTAAAACTCAGATTTTTGGGAGAAAGAAAATCAAGCAGGAAAATTCTTGTTTAGTGAGAGACATGGATATGAAAAGAGATGTCACAGTTCTTAGAAAAAGGTTAAGAAAATAAAAGGTATTCAGCTTTATGGTATTTCCTTTTCTTGACAATCAAGTTTTTCTGGCTCTACTTACAGCATAAATGATGTTGGAGTGCAGAGACAGAACATAGATCTGCCTTTATTTCCTTTTACTTTTGAACTCACTTGAAAGTCACACGAGGAATCACTAGCAATGCAAAGAAGAAAGAAACTTATGTGGAGCCAAATGCTGTTGGAGGATGTATTTGTCCAGTGGGAGCCCAGAGTGTGGACCCCTAGCAAATTTGGCTCTAGAATGTTAGCATCTTTTTTCTTTTCAAGTGTAAATCATTCCTATGATTCCTGCTGAGAAAAACTGACTGTGATTAGTTGATCTCTTTCTTGCAAAATAAGATTTAGGCACAGAAAATAAGTTTATGCTGTCTTGGTAGGTGGCCTATTACAGATTCCATTGCATGTTAGGATGCTGGGAGAGACAACTGATTATACTCATTATGGATTTTTTTTTCCTATGGGAGCCAGCTGCAAGAGGACAGGTCGCAGTCTGCTAAGGGATCTCTAGCGCATTTTTCTGTGTTTGGTTCTTTTCCTTAGGGAAGGTTTGTGATCACATTAGAACTTGGTATTGTCTACTGGAATAGAACAGGACTTTGATTTTCTTTCACCTGTCTGAATAGCTTTGCTTTAACGTTGAGAATAAAAGACAAATTGAAGGAATCTTCCTCCTTCCCTCTCTCGGAATCAATGACCTCTGCTCAAATAGCTTACTTTGGGAAGTTTTAGGGCATCCAATAAACTCATTTACATACTCTCAAGAAATGATTAGCATCCTGGTGGAGTAAGAGAGCACAGGACTGATTTGCCTCACTGTTTCTTTCCTTGTGGCTATCTGACCAATAAGAGTGCATATATGTTGAACTGGGTACATTGGTCTCTTGCAGTTACGTGCAAAACAAACTTGCTGAGTTAATGAACTGTGGCTGAGCAGCAAAGAAGATGAGGGTAGCATAATGAAAGCAGCTAAGGATCTTTGTTCCTCTCTTTAAGTCACCTCTTTACCCGGAGACCACTCAGACTCATCTAGGCCAAGACCCAGAGAGAGCATACTGCTTCTGTTTAATTAGTATAGGTCAAGCTCATAGTATTTTCTTTTGAACCTGTGGCTCCTCAGGAAAAGATGAGCTGACCACAGCGTAGCCCTCTGGATATGAAATAGAGCATAATTATTTCAGATATTCCAAACATGTGCAACTTCTGCTTTGATTTTACACTTACTTTGTCCTTTTTTTCCACTTAATTTTCTAGTACACTGCACAGCTATGCTAATTCGGCATGGATGCTAACTATAAGGTCAGAGCATCTCACTTTGGTCTCTGCTTGATTGCTTATCACCTTTCCTGAATGCCATTTCTATTTACTCTATGCATCTGAGCTCATGTCGGCACTGCGTCCCCTTGGCAGGCTGCTGTTCTTGTTTTTCTCTCCTTCCAAGCAGCTGTTCAATAATTTCACATGACATAATGTAAATGGATTTCCTATTCACGAGGGAAGAAAGTGAGTCCCCATAATCTTGGACCATCTTCCATCACAGATTTCTTTTATCCAATGATCAGAACAGGTTCTTTGGTTTTTATATTTATAATCTCTGTTGTATAAAAGCATTGCGAGGAGAATTATCCAAATATTTATATTTCCTTTTTTTCATCACGTGGCACCTTCACAATACACTTTGCAAGTCATTTCAATATTTATTATAAATCGATGGACCCGTTCCCTGGTTTCTCATTCACTGACACCTGCAAATAATCAGTGAAGATAATTAGGCACAAGAATAGACACAGTGCTACATAAATTAGTTTGGAAGCATTCTTGTATGGGGTAGATTTGTAAAAATTATGTTTCTATGTGTAACGTTGATGTGAGGAAAAAACCCTCCAGGCACTTAATGTAACTCTTGATTTGTGCAGTTGATTTTAAAAAATAGAGTAAAAGTCAAATATTAAGGTGCTTTGGCTTCAGTTTTTGGCACACAAAGAAATCTCCCTGGTCCCCAAATGGAGAACAACATTAACCAGCATGCTGTGATTTTGTACAATTTCTAACACTACTTTGATTTGAGGTTTTAAATACCATATGGCAAATTCATAAACACTCTGAGTGAACATTTTTTTCTGAGAAGTAATATGAGATTACCACTTACCTGAGACTTAGGGAAATCAAAAAAGACGTGCATTTTCTGGATGTGTGGCTTCTGTTAGGGATTTTTGGAAACTCTGCCAGAAGCTATTTAAGAATTCTCGTGTTGATGCCTGGCAAACAAGAACCATACAGAATGTAGGCAATATATGTTTCCTAAAGAAGTAATACATAATTATAAGGGTGGATTTTATTATTTATTTATCCTTTTCTATTAAGTTAAAAATATATAAACCCATTGAAATAATAATGAGTTGATTGCACTATCTTTAGAATAATATTTCTGGAAGACAAATATGATCTTCTGATATCCCTAATTAAAACCCAATTCCCTACAGGGAAAATTCTAATCTCGTTGTTTTGCCATCCAATTCTTAAAATGTCCTGACCCCAAACCATTTTTTGAGTTATGTTTTCTGTATTTTGACTTTTTCCTTGTCATATGCCGTATATTACAAATTATTACCTAGTCCCTAAGGTGACCATTTTTATTGTGGTATCTTTTCTCTTTCCTCAATATGGATCCCATATTTATAATTAAAACCCAGTTAAAAAAGAAAACAACTACTGACACACCTATCTCTAATCCACCTCCTCAATGAGTTGTACAATTAAAGAGAGTTAATATATCATATCTTTAAATGCGTCTACCAGTGCTTTCAAAAGATTCAGACACATAGTAGACTCAATACATGACTGATTTAAAAAACAATACATGGATGAATTAATGGTATCTATCCTACACTTTATGCGTAAACATTTTATTTCCAAAGTATAGTTTGTAAAACACTAAATCTCTTCCAAATACAATAACTTCTGAGGTCAGGTTTTAAGTAATCCCCCAGGAACATCGAACATTATGAGATTGCCTTTGCACTAGCATTATCTTTTATGACCTAAAACAAACCCTTAGATTTTTAACCCAGGGCTAAATTTGCCTTTATTTAATGTACATGACATAAAAAATGGATATAGTTTTCATAGTCCAAAGTATATATAAAGCCAGAAAACTTGAAAGACAGAGAAGGGGACAGATAAAGAGGGATTAAAAAATGACAGCTGAGAATGCTAAAACAAAGTATGCTTTATTATACATTTTAAAGCAGTAATTAAAGTTCACAATGGATGTTCTGAGTCATCAAGAAAAACCTTGTGTGTATCCTCCATTTAAGGAGGAAGAAAACTAATACATTATAAAACTGTATCATAATAATGGTTAAGGCAAGCAAAGTCTGCCTGCCTGAATTTTAAATTGTAAATGCATTTGGAGATGATTTGTGTGAAATACTTCATCCTTCTAAGTTGTCAGAGATGTTGGGAGTTGCAGAAATTACTAATCATGTATTGCTGGAATGTCCTGAAGCACAGATGCTTCTGAACTTTTATTGGACTCAGGAAGTCACAGGAACTTTGAACTTTTAATGGATCTGGGAAGCAGAATCAAGGCAGAAAATTTTCAGCTCAAGTCTGGGTTTAACTAATAAAGGCTCAATATGGAAAAATCTCAGTTCTGGCCATGATATGACAGGAAACAAAGTGAATGCAGACTGCTCCATCAGTAGGCCTATAGCACAAAGCCCTGTAACAGTGAGGCAATGGAAATATCTGTATGAATAACTAATGAATAACTAAATAACTTGAAATGTGCATTTTTGGTGATTTCTCACTGACTCAGAAGCACCCTGAGGGCAGGATTTATGTATGATTTGTTCAGCATGATATATAACTGATGCCAAGCACAGGACCTTGCACATAGTAGGCTCTAAATAGTATCTGTTGAGTGAATGAATGGATGTTACACATTGTTACATACGTAACACAACGTGGTTACACATTGTTTTTACCATAACCTTATCACTGATATTGTGAACCCAAAACATATTGTTCAGAGATAGGTATTTTTATTCCTTTTAGACTAATGAGGGACAAGTACACAAATAGAAGAGATAATACAGTTTTTGAACTTAATTGGAGCTAACATTTGTTTATTTCTATAAGTGATCTTTTCTTTTTTCTTAATAAGGTATCTTAAAAAACCCAGCCATTTACATCTTTTTTCAGATTTGTAAAGTAAAACAAATAGAAAAAGGCTATTAGAGATGTTTACAGGGTTATAGAAGCCAAAATGGCAAAAACTGGAGGCAGTAATTTACTCAATTACTGGAGGAGTAATTTACTCTTGGGTTACTAAGAGAACTATTACAGAGCTTTTGCTACATTAGCACTGTGTTTCCCTGATAAAGAACACTTTTACAGAAGCTGACATTTTAAAGCATTCTGTTAGGCAAATCCAATTACTTCATTCAAAAGAGAAGTTCACTATACACTTAAAAAATTAGTCATCTGTGCTTCTCAGAAAAAATTTGGAAAGTGAGAAAAAATGTGAAATATCATCATAAGCCTGCTATTTAAACAATATTGTTATCATATCGTGGTATATTTCCTTTCATATCTTTATCTTTTTCTATCCATAGGTAATCATATGTTTCCTGATTTTTCTATTTGTAGTATATTGAAAGATTTTTTTCCGCTAGTATATAATCTATTAATTAAAGAGTTGCCTAATAATGATTCTACTTCTGGGCAAAATGGAATAATAGAAACTAGATATACCATCTCACCCAAAACAATAATTAAAAAATGAACAATGATTTTCAAGACACTGGACATGGGCAATGAATGACAGATATTGCTGAGAGAAGGGAAACAAATGAGATAATCTCTAACATTTCTTCACCTTATTGCCTTGAGAGAATTTCCAGGCTGTGGCACAAGGAGGGGAATACACATAGAGCCTGGCTGACTCACTGAGTTGAGGAGATGAACCACAACGACTGGGAAGACAAAATGCAGCTAGAGTTCTCAGGGAAAGGTATCGGATAGGAGGGGGCTGCAGAGACAGAGCTGCAGAGTATCCTCCTCAAATATTTAGCTGAGTACTCATCAGCACATGTGTGAGAAACTACTGAGTTTGGAGAAAGAACCACCTAAAAGAATTAAAGGAGACAAATCAGTCAATAAATCAAAATTGACCTGGAACTGAAACAAATGTTAGAATTAGCAAACAGAGATATTAACACATTTATTATGACTATATTCCCTATGTTCTAAACGTTAAGTAGAATATGCATACACACACACACATACATACATACATAAATATTAGATGAGCCTCTAAAGATAAAAATGTCAGACTCTGAGATGAGAAATACACTAGATGGATAACAGATTAGACAGGACAGCAGGAAATACTAGTGAATTTAAAGATAAAATGTAGAAACTAACCAAAATGGAACACTAAAGGAAAAAGATTTTTTAAAAAAGATTGGTGTGCTGAGGAACAACTCTAAGCAACCTAATATACATGGAATTGGAGTCCTTAATAAAAAAAGAAAAAGAGAAAGTGATACAAAAATATGTAGAGAAAAAATGGCTGAAAAACTTACAAATTTGTTTAAAATACACTCCCAGTTATAAGAAGGCTAATAAACTCCCATCACAAACAAATGAAGAACAGTAGATCAAGTTACATTATTTTAATCAATATCCTATAATGAGTACTAACAAAAATTCTTAACAGGAGACAGAGAAAAAACAATGGACGCTGCATACAAAGGAACAACAGGAACATCTACCTGTCAGCAGATATCTCATTTTAAAAAATAGAACAGTGAAGCAGTGTCTTTAAAGTACTAAAAGAAAAACTAACATCTTGGAGTTCCTTACTCAGCAAAATTGAAGACTAAATAAAGATGTTTTTAGGCATACAAAATATGAGAAAATTTATTATTCAAAGACTACACTATAAAATATATTAAGGAAGTTCATCAGGAAAAGGAAAACTAATTCTAGATGGAAATATGAACCTTTGCAAAGGATAAAGAGTCTCAGAAATGGTAACTACATGAGTAAATATACAAGATATATTTCTTATTTTTTAAAGGTCTTCAAAAGATAATGGACTAAAAAAAAAAAAAAAAGATAATGGACTATTTAGAGTGACACCAAAAGCACACTCAAAAAAAGAAAAAAAAAGGTAAATTGGGATATATGCATGATAGGGTTGATGTCCCTATTAGAAGAGAAAGAGATACCAGAGATCACTCTCTCCCCGTAAGCACAGAGGAAAGGCCATGTGGGGACATAGTGAGAAAGTGGATGTCTATGAGCTGGGAAGAGAGCCCTCACTATATACTTAATTTACTAGCACCTTGATTGTGGACTTATAGCCTCCAGAACTGTGAGGAAATAAATATCTATTGTTTAACCGACCCAATCTCTAGTATTTTGCCATGGCAGCCTGAGCAGACTAACGTGCCCCCTAAAATCAGAAACAATACCAGAATGTCTGCTCTTGTCACTGCTTGTCAAAATTGTATTGGAAATTCTAGTCAGCAAAATTAGGCAATAAAAGAAGTAAAAGGAATCTGGATTGGAAAGGAAGAAGCAAAACTTCTTCTATTCACAGACAACGTGATCTTATGGATTGAAAATCCTAAAGCATGCCAAAAAACCTATTAGAGCTAATAAACAAGTTCAGTTGGATTGCAGAGTACAAGATGAATATAGAAGAATCAACGGAGTTTCCATACGTTTGCAATGAACAAACCAAAATGAAATTGAGAACCATTACAATTAGCATAACACTTCTAACAGCATCAAAAAGAATAAAATAAATAACAATTAATTTAACCAAGCAAGCGCAAGACTTGAACACTGCAAAATATTGTTGCATGAAATTAAAGAAGATCTAAATGCATGGAAAGACAGGCTGTTTTTGTGGGTGGGAAAACAATATTGTTAAGATGGCAATCTCTATCAAAATTCCAATTGTGCTTTTTTTGAGAACTGAACCAAATGAGTCTAAAATTCTATGAGGGAGCATGAATAGTTAAAACAATCTTGAAAAAGAAGAACAAAGTTGGAATAGTCAAACTTCCCAAATTTATTTATTTATTTATAAATTTATATTTTATATTGGAGCATAGTTGATTAACAATGTTGTGTTAGTTTCAGGTGTACAGCAAAGTGATTCAGTTATACATATATATGTATCTATTCTTTTTCAAATTCTTTTCCCATTTAGGTCATTACAGAGTATTGAGCAAGAGTTTCCTGTGCCATACAGTAGATCCTTGTTGGTTTTCTATTTTAAGTATAGTAGTGGGTACATGTCAATCCCAAACTCCCAATCTATCCTTCCCCCTCCCCCCCACCCCCGGTAACCATAAATTCATTCTCTAAGTCTGTGAGTCTGTTTCTGTTTTGTAAATAAGTTCATTTGTATCATTTTTTTAAGGTTCTGCATATAAGCTATAGCATATGATATTTGTCTTTCTCTGTCTGACTCATTTCACTTAGTATGATAATCTCCAGGTCCATCCATGTTGCTGCAAATGGCATTATTTCATTCTTTTTGATGGGTAAGTAATATTCCATTGTAAATATGTACCACATCGTTTTTATCCGTTACTCCATCAGTGGACATTTAGGTTGTTTCCATGTCTTGGCTATTGTAAACAGTGCTTCAATGAACATTGGGTTGCATGTATCCTTTTGAACCATGTTTTCCTCTGGATATATGTCCAGGAGTGGGATTGCTGGGTCATATGGTAGCTCTATTTTTAGTTTTTTTAAGAAACCTCAATTCTGTTCTCCATAGTGGCTGTACCAATTTACATTCCCACCAACAGTGCCAGAGGGTTCCCTTTTCTCCACACCCTCTCCAGCATTTATTGTTGTAGATTTTTTGATGATGGCTGTTCTGACTGGTGTGAGGTGATATCTCATTGTAGTTTTGATTTGCATTTCTCTAATAATTAGCAATGTTGAGCATCTTTTCATGTGCCTCTTGGCCATCTGTATGTCTTCTTTGGAGAAATGTCTAATTAGGCCTTTTGGCCACTTTTTGGTTGAATTGTTTGTTTTTTTGATATTGAGCCACATGAGCTATTTATAAATTTTGGAGACTAATCCCTTGTCAGTTGCATCATTTGCACATATTTTCTCCCATTCTGTAGGTTGTCTTTTTGTCTTGTTTATGGTTTCCTTTGCTGTTCAAAAGCTTTTGAGTTTCATTAGGTCCCATTTGTTTATTTTTGGTTTTATTTCCATTACTCTAGGAGGTGGCTCAAAAATGATATTGCTGCGATTTATGTCAAAGAGTGTTCTGCCTATATTTTCCTCTAAGAGTTTTATGGTATATCGGTCTTACATTTAGATCTTTAATCCATTTTGAGTTTCTTTTTGTGTATGGTGTTAAAGAACATTCTAATTTCATTTTTTTACATGGAATAGTCAAACTTCCCAATTTTAAACAGATCACAGAACTACAGTAATCAACACATTGTGGTACTGGTATGGATAGACATAGAGATTAACGGAATAGAATTAGAGGACAGAGTAAATCCATATATATGATTTATATTTCTATATCAATATCTAATTATATACAGATATCCATATAGATATAGATATCTCCTGCATTTTCAGTTTAGAAACCACAAGAAGAAGATGATACATAAAAAGTAATTAACTCATGTCTGAAAGCACTGTGAAAGTGGAAGGGCTGACAGTCAAAACTAAGGAAGTAGAGAAGCTTAGAGATTTAGTACCATTCTTGTAAATTCCAGAGTACTTAACTACATAGCATTTCTAAAGGACCTGTTCTGTTTTATGACTAGAATATTTTGTGGTAACAGAATGTACCAACCCAACATCTGTCCTTAGAAAGTGGCATGCCTGCTGGCTGGTGGGAAAATGGCAGCTCATTAAAAAAAAAAAAAAAAAAAGTGAAGTAAAAGAAAACAGTTTATGGTGAAAATGCTCCTATTGAATTAGGAGAGTTCATGAAGATATTCGTCTGGTGATGGAAGATAGGACCTGAGATGTTCTCCCTAATGTGCCAAACTTTTGTCTGCTTTGTCAGTGCCTATGGATTGCCTGTATTTTTTAAATTATTAGTAAAGTTTGATACTGGGCCAGAACTCTGATTCATGTGAGTCTGATATGCCAATTCAATTCTGTGTTAGGTCAGGAGAAACAACAACAAAAATGTATAATCTGATTTTTCTTTTTAATCTTTATTGGAGTATAGTTGCTTTACCATGTTGTGTTAGTTTCTGCTGTACAGCAAAGTGAATCAGTTATATGTATACATATATCCCCTCTTTTTCAGATTTCCTTCCCATTTAGGTCACCACAGAGCATTGAGTAGAGTTCCTTGTGCTATACAGTAGGTTCTCATTAGTTATCTGTTTTATACATAGTAGTGTATATATCAATCCCAATCTCCCTATTCATCCCTCCCCCTCCCCCCTTAGTATCCATAAGTTTGTTCTTTACATCTGCTTTGCAAATAAGTTCATCTGTACCATTTTTCTAGTTCCACATATAAATGATATATTATGCTGTTTTTCTCTTTCTGACTTACCTCACTCTGTATGAAAGTCTCTAGGTCTATCCATGTCTGCAAATGAAGCAACTGACAAAGGGTTAATCTCCAAAATATACAAACAGCTCATGGAGCTCAATATCAAAAAAACAAACAACTCAACGAAAAATGGACGGAAGACCTAAATAGACATTTCTCCAAAGAATACATACAGATGACCAATAAAACATGAAAAGATGCTCAACATCACTAGCTATTAGAGAAATGCAAATCAAAACTATAATGAGGTATCACCTCACACCAGTCAGAATGGCCATCATCAGAAAATCTACAAACAGTAAATGCTGGAGAGGGTGTGGAGAAAAGGGAACCCTCCTACACTGTTGGTGGGAATGTAAATTGGTACAGCTACTATGGAGAACAGTATGGAGCTTCCTTAAAAAACTAAAAATAGAGCTACCATATGACCCAGCAATCCCACTACTGGGCATAAACCTGGAGAAAACCATAATTCAGAAAAATACATGTACCCCATTGTTCATCGCAGCACTACTTACAATAGCCAGGACATGGAAGCAACCTAAATGTCCATCAACAGAGGAATGGTTAAGAAGATGTGGTACATATATACAATGGAATATTACTCAACCATGAAAAGGAAC
This sequence comes from Aethalodelphis obliquidens, assembly GCF_003676395.1. NCBI lineage: Eukaryota > Metazoa > Chordata > Mammalia > Artiodactyla > Delphinidae > Aethalodelphis > Aethalodelphis obliquidens. The sequence continues at coordinate 5,345,102 of NW_020837954.1, read as the reverse complement.
AAAATAATGTATAATTTGACTTTTAATTCTATATATTGTGAGTTTATTTTCAAGTTAATTTTCTGTAGTAAAGTCACAATAGATCATTTGAACTTCAGAAACATTTTTTATAGCTTTTTCTAACTTTCTTCCTCTTATTTATTTATTTATTCTTACTTTCTTTCAAAAAAATAACAGCAAGTGACACTAGTTTCTCCTTCAAGGATCTCATAATCAGTGTAAAAAATAGATTAATAAATAAAGTTATATTTTGATAAGTTCCTGATTATGATGTATGTATTATACAAATTGTTATTTACATTTATTTATCAACTTTTTAGAGGAGTAGTTATCAAAAAGAATTACCTAGCCAGTTCTATTTCCAATAGGCAATCTTAATTCTTGGAGAAATTAACAACTATTTCAGAAAAGTGAAAACCAAGATTGCTTTTGCAAAATATTTGTGGATTCCATGATTATAACTGCTCTAATCTGTGAAATATGCTCTTTAAAAAGCTGAAGACTATCAATGTGCATGAAGGGAAAATAGCACGCATTTTTTTATCTCTTCAACAAATATTTATTTGGAAGCTACTATGTTCAGTGATTCACTAAATAAATGCAGTGGTTCATCAAAGGAGAAATGATAAATATACGCTCAAAGTATTGATATAACTATTATCCTGAGAAGTAAATTTAGATGTTGAAGCAGACTTTGAGTAGTTCTTAAACTAAGGTTTAACTGTTAAAAATAGTATTTGTTTGCTATTTTACTTTAAGTGTATGGTATGCTATTCAGTTGTGTACAGCCGAATCATGAAACTAAAGATATTAATAGGACCTGATTGATATTTGTGGTATTCTTAAATTGCTCTCATTATTATAAAATATTAATATCCCTAAGGTTGAATTTATAACTTGGAAAATATTTTGTGAGATTATAATTGAGATTTTTCTAATACCATCTTAGTATGGTATCATAACCTTACCAAGTCATGGATTAATCATGAATTTTTATATTTCTCTATTAATTTATCAATATTTTAATTGATTTTTACATACACCATTTTCCTTAGTGTCTTTGTATTTTTGTTGAGGCTGTCTCTTCCATCTTCATAGTTTCTCAGTGAATCTGGAGATCATCTATTCTTTAAGGTTGAGGGCATAGATTTCACATGGTTCATGAATACTGATTTAAAGATTCCAGCCCATATTGATCAATTCATATTTTGATCTCTCATTTTTAAAGTGAAAATCATGGCCCCAAATTAATAATTCTCTTATAATTTTATATTAAAGAGTTATTGATTCAACAGATTGTAAATTTTGAGTTATATACAGAGCAGTTAAAAAATCAATGTATTAATTAAGTTGTTTTCATACCAATTTATACTTCATTTTTAATTGCTATTAATGATGATCTGGGTTTTTTAATATTCCAAGAAGGAGCACAATTAGTATTTTTTAAATTTTTTTTTTGGTTTAACTACATACAATAAAAATTTTTCGTATGCAAAAAATTTGAAAAGCAAAGGGGTGGACAGTATTGGTTGTAATGGACCATTATTTGTTACAAAAGCTTTTATAGATAATAAAAATCCATATCTTCAGAGTTGAAAGAAGTAATGACAGGAATGAATAAAGAAAAATGTATAAAAGCGTTTAACAGAAATGTGAAGTGAAGTAGAATAACATTCAATATCCCTTGTAATCAAAGATTTGTGTATCTGTGTGTTTAAAATCCTTGCAAATGGCTAGAATCCATTACTGCTAAGGGGTGAAGAAACTGCATGAGTTAAATCAACTCCAACTTTGTGTCTAAAGCCACAGAGTTCTTGGCAATCATTCCTCCAAGAATTCTGCTTCCTGAAAGTGGAAGCAGCATGGGATTGGAACTGTTTTGCACAGATTGGTCATAGCATTGTAAAGGGTAATGGAAAAACAACCCAGCCCATGCAGGACACCTGCTTGGGGAAGGGGGCAGAGGAGACAGCCGGCTGGAAGGCCACCTGCCAATGCACAAGCTGCCCATTACCGTGGCTCCTTCTGGTAAATCACAGCACCATTAGAATGAATGCTGATCACCTCAGCTTGCATGTTGGAATGCCCACCCACGTGCGCGGTCAGAGACTCCACTCCAAGAAAACACACGGGCCCACTGATTGCTACTCAGGGACCAAACACCAGCTTAAAAGTGAGAGGTTCAGAAGAAGCGCTGGCATTACCTAACAGCTTGTTAGAAATGCATATTCATGGGCCCAATGTACTGAATCAGAATCAGTGGAAAAGGGGCTAAGAAATTGTGTTTTAACAAGCTCTCGAGGTGATTCTTACACACATTAAAGTTTGAGAACAAATGATGCAAAAGAAACCCAAAGCAGACTGACCCTGCATTTCTGCCCCCTGTGCATGAGGGCCTGACTCTGACCATAAAATCATAAAAGGGTTAGTAGTTTCAAAACGATAGAAACTAAGAAAAAAACAAAAATAAACCTACCACCTATCAGCCTCTCACATCAAAATATGAATGAACAGAGTCAATCTTTTATAAATTTGCTTAATTTTGAGTGAGCCAAGATCTTTATGCCATTGGAAAAAAGGAAATTCATTTATTTACTAGAATGGCACTACAAACTCACGTTTGCAGCAAAATAATCAAACCACTATCCATCGAGATACAGGAAAAAAATAAATGCACAGATTTAAGGATATTTGCTTCTCTTGAACTTTAGTAGCGGAAGGAGGGCTGTTCCATGCCCCGGAGAGCACTTATGCAACAGTACTCTGCGGGATCTGGGGACATGGTGCCCGGGCCTTCAAGAACTCGAGTTGTTCCATGTTGTCAGCTCGGGCGCGCTGCTCCCGGTGACTCGACGCCAGGCTCAGGAGCACGCTCTTCACCCGGCGCTGGACAGCTGGCCGCCCAAAGACGGTGATTTCCACCAACTTCCCGGCATGAACTGCGTCCACCGTCAGCAGGGCCTGGCTCATCCACTCCATTTCCGGAACCACGGCTCGGTCTGGGCCGAAGATGGAGTTGGTCAGCCACGCCTCCAAAGAAAACACCAGCGGGTTCCTCAGCTCCTGCACAGGAAACCACCACGGCAGGGAGCGAATCCCTGGTGGCGGAAGTGGGAACCCCAGCAGCCCGTCCCCACGGGCCTCGGTGGCGCCCGTGTCGTCGACCATGCTCGAACCGGCAGCCAAAATTATTTTAATTTCTTAAGTTTTATTTTGAGTAACTAATTTCAGCTTTATTCCTTTAGCAGTAAACAATAAATGTCTACAATATATGATTATTATGATAGGTTTTGGATTGTAGCTTGGGTTAATCCAGCAACATGACTAATAAACCTGTCAAATTTTAACATGAAAAGTTTGTGAGCTAGTTGAACTAGTGGTGGTTGAATTCAAAGATGATTTAATTTAAAAAATTGTGTCATAGGAAAAAGGGAATATAAATGCAAATTCAGAATATAAATTTCACATGCATATACATTTACACAGCAGGTGTAAATACAAACACACACACGCACACTTCTAACCAATCATCAACACACTCAACTTATCCAGTGACTCATTGTGTATAGATAATTGGAAAGAGATTAGTAAGTGTATTTATCTTTTAATATAAATTGATTATATATTTATACTTATACTCTAATAAGTTCAAAATTGCATGGGGATTTATTCCACAGTTAGATACCACTTATAACAGCATAATCACTCATGGACCTTTCTAAGAAATATTTCTCAGAAAGATTTATATTATTCCTACTATTATATTACTTATAGCAATTTTTAGCTTGCATCTGTTAGATATGGATAAAGATTCCATATTTATTTTTATAGTATATCGATAATATTTCATTGTTAACAATCATGTCCATAATCTGCATTGAAAATCCTTGTTTTTCATGAATCATTGTTCATGCAACAATATAAAATACATTTATTTAGCACATAATTTGTACAAGCAACTCTGGGGTATAATAGACATAGAAGAAAATTATAAGTTTTGAGCAAAGATAAAGGATATATTTTTGAAATCTAAATAGTACTACAGAATGAATTAAAATTTAAATTCTTCCTAGCTCTATTTGTAGCATAAAGTCTCCAGACTCAGATTAAACAGTTGTGCTGCTTCTACAATATAAATATAAGATTTCCCACCATAATAGAAAGTGGGAGATTTTACTATTACAGACATATTCTGAACAATTTAATACAAATACTTTAATTTATGTCAAGCACTGTCTGAAATCCATCTGATAAACATGATACCCTTTAAAAAATTATCCAAAAATTCCATACCATTTGCAGCTATATCGATGAACCTAGAGATGATCATACTAAGCAAAGTCAGAACAGAAAGGCAAATACCATATGATATCACTTATATGTGGAATCTAAAATATGACACAAATGTACTTATCTATGAAACAGAAACAGACTCACAGACATAGAGAACAGATTTGTGGTTGCCAAGGAAGTGGGAGGTGGTGAAGGTTGGAGTGGGAATTTGCGGTTAGCAGGTGCAAACTAGTGTATATAGGATGGATAAACAACAAAGTCCCACTGTATACAACAGGGAACTATATTCAATATGCTGTGATAAACCATAATGGAAAAGAATATATATATGTACATCTGAATCACTTTACTGTATACCAGAAACTAACACAAAATTGTAAGTCAAGTATGCTTCAATTTTTAAAATTGCACATTCAAAGCATTAAAAACCCACTAATAAAATCAGTAGCTATTAAACCATAGTGCACACTGGGTCTGTATATTCCTAAATTTTAGTACTGACTTAGTTATGCTTAGCATTAAGTAATCAGTTTTGAGTTGTGTTAAATATTTAGACTTCATCACCACCAAATCATTTTTGAAAGTGAATGCAGAACTCTTGCAAATCATGGAGTCCTGTAGGACTTGAGGTATTTGAAAGTGAAAAAGACATTGAGAACAGCAGTTCAGCAATGAGTACATGATATGCCTTTCCCTGTGGCTCAATCAAATATTGGAGAAAACCTTAAAGGCTGAGGCAAGATGTTTACTCCCTGGAGTAGGACACTCTGATATTAAGCCCAATTATTAACCTTGTTCTGTATTTTCTACCTTCTTGCAAAACTTGTGCAGTGCCAGTCAACATCAATCCTTGTGGAAACTCTGTGGAATCTGCTGAAAAATCCCAAAGAATATAAATTTCTTTGAAAAGATTGACAAGGCCATATCACATTATGATTTAGAGCCAAATGATTTAAGGCTTTGCATTTTCATGAACTTCTAGTGGTTGACAATAACACACTAAAATGATTGAAGTGCTGTGAGGGAAATAAAAATCTTGCAGTGCTAGGGGAGGAGTGATGTATATATTAACTATTTCTTGGTTCTTACCACTATCCTAAAAATTTTGATCAGCTTTAAAAAATAAATGAAGGCTACTGTTTTTAGGGGTTTTTTTCTTTTTCCTTTTTATTGAGCAGTAGCTCTCTTAACACTGCTGCTGCTCTAGAAGTTGAAGAAACAGTTTTGCTGGGCTCTTAAAAATTACGACTATTGGCTAGGGTAGGAACATACCTTTTACATTTTTCATATAAATATTTAAGCAATAAATGATGAAAACCTACCTAATTTCATCTAGTCATTTCCTGAGGTAGGTAGAGTTTTTATGTTTGCTCTTCTGTGGTTCAGTATCAAAAAGGGTGACTGGATATCTTACTCAGGATCAAAAGGTAGAATTTGTACCTTGTCACCCTGTGGCTATCAGATGCCTAAGTATAAAGTAAATTTCGTAGGCATCAAGATGGTGGAGTAGAAAGATTCTGAGCTCACTTCCTCCCCACAGGTACCCCCAAATTAAAACTACTTACAGAGCAGCTATCTCTGAAAACAACCCAAAGACTAGCAGAAGATTTTCTACAATTAAAGGTATAAAGGAGCCACAATAATATGGGTAGAAGGGACAGAAATGCAGTTTAGTCAGAACCCACATTGCCAGGATGGGGATCCACATAGCCAATGTTGGGACACTCACAAGTGGGTCACGATTGCAGAGGTCCTCCCCAAGGAGTGAGGGGTCCTAGCCTCACATCGGACTCCCCAGCCTGAGGGTCCTGCATGAGGAAGAGTAGCCCCCAAAACATTTGGCTTTGAAAGTCATCAGGGGTTACACTTACCTCTTACCTCTGGAGAGCCAGAGGGATATAGAAAACTGAGATCCTCTCTTTGTTAGGTTGTTCATCTGAATGTCCAGTTCCACCTCAACCAATTTTCTAATAATTTTAACTCCAATTAATAAAACGTGCCTGAGTGAATTATATTGTTAGAGTTGTATATTGATCATTTTCTAATTTCTTGCACATTTACTTGCTAGCTATTTTTCTGTATAAGTCTATTTTTCCCTTAACAGCTTGGAACATTTGGTTACCATGAAACACAATTCCTGCTAGAAATGTAGACTATGTTAAATTTTTTCCTTTTTTTTTGTTTTTCAAAGTAAAACTTTGGTTATAAGTCATCTTAGGTGAGGAGAAAGGTACTTTTTGAGCAGTCTCTTTGTGAAGATCATTTTAAACTTCCAAATATTCATAGATTTGTAGTGTTTCAATCAACTACAATCCTTGTTCTTTTGATTCTCAAATTGTCAGTTTTTCCATTCTGGGTCCCTTGAAGTTGGCTCATGGGTTCGTTTATTATGGCCCAATTAATCTTGAAAAGCTTCCTTGTTTTCTGTCACAATAAGCTATCCCAAGTTCTTGTTCTTTTCCTTACCAAAACCTACTATTTTTAGCTGTAAATGGTTTTGCAGTTCACAATGTGACTTTAGAGGTATTAATTAATTGCAAGGAAATATAGTGTCTAAGCCATTTAAATGTTCAGAGCAAGAAATGTGTATGTTTAGGCCTTCCCTGGTGGCACAGTGGTTGAGAGTCCGCCTGCCGATGCAGGGGACACGGGTTCGTGCCCTGGTCCGGGAAGATCCCACATGCCGCGGAGTAGCTAGGCCCCTGAGCCATGGCCGCTGAGCCTGCGCGTCCGGAGCCTGTGCTCCGCAACGGGAGAGGCCACCACAGTGAGAGACCCGCGTACCACAAAAACAACAACAACAACAACAAAAGAAATGTGTATGTTTAGAATTCATGTTTTTAATATTTCCTGTTCAGTTTTAGCATACAACATAACTACTTCGATTTTATAATTTTATTTTTTCTTTTACTGAAACTATTGATTGACAATATCAACTTATTTATTCTCTCCTACAATGTACAAAATATATCAATTCCTACAAACCTAAACACTGGAAATTAAAAATGCAAAATGACGGTAAAAACTATTGGGGATTTTTGTCCTTAGAATACAACCTACTAAACATGTAAAATTATAGTACTGTCTCATATGCAAAGAATAATTTCCCTGGTTTAGTTTCTCATTTGATACATAGTTAGTTTCATTCATTTTGGGGAATTCTTTTCTATTTAAAGGAATTCTTTATGTTTGGATTTTTACCAATTGAATGGTTGAGAAATGTTTTTTTTTTTAGCATCTTTATTGGAGTATAATTGCTTTACAATGGTGTGTTAGTTTCTGCTTTATAACAAGGTGAATCAGTTATACATATACATATGTTCCCATATCTCTTCCCTCTTGTGTCTCCCTCCCTCTTTCCCTCCCTATCCCACCTCTCTAGGTGGTCACAAAGCAAGGAGCTGATCTCCCTGTGCTATGCGGCTGCTTCCCACTAGCTATCTATTTTACATTTGGTAGTGTATATATGTCCATGCCACTCTCCCAATTCATCCCAGCTTACCCTTCCCCCTCCCCGTGTCCTCAAGTCCATTCTATGTGTCTGCGTCTTTAACCCTGTCCTGCCCGTAGGTTCTTCAGAACCATTTTTTTTTCTTAGTTTCCATATATATGTGTTAGCATATGGTATTTGTTTTTCTCTTTCTGACTTACTTCACTCTGTATGACAGAATCTAGGTCCATCCACCTCACTACAAATAACTCAATTTCATTTCTTTTTATGGCTGAGTAATATTCCATTGTATATATGTGCCACATCATCTTTATCCTTTCATCTGTTGATAGACACTTAGGTTGCTTCCATGTCCTGGCTATTGTAAATAGAGCTGCAATGAACATTTTGGTACATGACTCTTTTTGAATTATGGTTTTCTCAGGGTATATGCCCAGTAGTGGGATTGCTGGGTCGTATGGTAGTTCTATTTTTAGTTTTTTAAGGAACCTCCATACTGTTCTCCATAGTGGCTGTATCAATTTACATTCCCACCAACAGTGCAAGAGGGTTCCCTTTTCTCCACACCCTCTCCAGCATTTATTGTTTCTAGATTTTTTGATGATGGCCATTCTGACTGGTGTGAGATGATATCTCATTGTAGTTTTGATTTGCATTTCTCTAATGATTAATGATGTTGAGCATTCTTTCATGTGTTTGTTGGCAATCTGTATATCTTCTTTGGAGAAATGTCTGTTTAGGTCTTCTGCCCATTTTTGGATTGGGTTGTTTGTTTTTTTGATATTGAGCTGCATGAGCTGCTTGTAAATTTTGGAGATTAATCCTTTGTCAGTTGCTTCATTTGCAAATATTTTCTCCCATTCTAAGGGTTGTCTTTTGGTCTTGTTTATGGTTTCCTTTGCTGTGCAAAAGTTTTTAAGTTTTATTAGGTCCCATTTGTTTATTTTTGTTTTTATTTCCATTTCTCTAGGACGTGGGTCAAAAAGGATCTTGCTTTTAATTTGTAGTTCTCATACTACAGCTGAGTTTGAGCACCTTTTCATGTGTTTAATATTATTTGTACTTCTTTCAATGAATTTCTATAAATATCAAATATCTTTTTTTGTATTGGGCTATTATCTTCTGCATCTCTAGCTCTTTTTATTTGGGAATGATTAGCTTTTTGTCTGTGATATAAATGGTAAATATTGTTTCCAAGATAGTCATATAACCTTTGATATATCAATATTTCATGCTTTTGGCAATGTAGAAATTTTGGCTCAGCTAATCAAATTAATTTTTTTTTCCTAATGGCTTCTGGACTTTGAGACCTAGTTACAGAGACCATATCCACTCCAGGTTTTAAAGGATTTGATCCATGTTTTGTTTTACTAGTTGTGCGACTTTATTTATTTTACATTGTGTTGGATCTGGGTGGAATTTATCATGGTTTATAATATGTGGATCAAATTTATGTTTTCCCAAATGACTATCCAGTAGTTGCAAAATTATTTATTAAAAAGTTCTTTAACCCAGTGATTTGAGATGTATTGACCATGACCTTGCTCAGTACTCCATACTGCCTATCCAAATGAGGATGATATACTAGCCACGAATTTTAATAGTTGAAATTAAAAATAATTAACATTTTAAACGCAAATCCCAGAATTACACAAATGGACAAATTTCTAACCATAGTAGATTTTTGACCTATTTCTTTCAGTCCTTAGAAATTCTGGTACATATACACACACATTTAAAAGACATGAATATTTTAAAATGCAAAAATTATTTTTTGCACGTGAAGAGGTGGAATATGTTGGGGTTATTTTTCCTCCACTTAATACATTTGGGTACAATTTTATTCTTTTTTTATAAATTTATTTATTTTTGGCTGTGCTGGATCTTCGTTACTGTGCGTGGGCTTTCTCTAGTTGCAGCGAGTGGGGGCTACTCTTTGTTGCGGTGTGCTGGCTTCTCATTGCGGTGGCTGCTCTTGTTGCGGAGCATGGGCTCTACACACGCAGGCTTCAGTAGTTGTGGCACACGGGCTGAGTAGTTGTGGCTCATGGGCTCTAGAGCGCAGGCTCAGTAGTTGTGGCACACGGGCTTAGTTGCTCTGTGGCATGTGGGATCTTCTTGGACCAGGGCTCGAACCCGTGTCTCCAGGATTGGCAGGTGGATTCTTAACCACTGTGCCACCAGGGAAGTCCCTGAAAATAGTTTTAAGGAGTAAATATAGATTAAAAATAAAATGCATACTGGCCACACTTCAATAACTTCTAATTGCACTAAGTTAAACTAATATTCTTGAAGGACTTTCTATGAAAGGCATTTAATTCTTAGTTACCGGTTGCTAAAATTAGGTAATAGGGTAAATCATTTAAAAAGGGAACCTATATTTCTTCAAAATCTTGTCAATGAAGGACTAGGTAGCCTTGATGTCAAGTTTTCTTGTTTTTATCAGTCAATATTATATCTGGTTTTATGGGATAATTTTTAAATTGATCTTTCAACTTTAATATTTATGGTCTTAGTGAAATAGATCTCAATTGGAATATAATCAAGTGGGCATTCTATTATTAAGGAATTAGCTGAGGGGGAGTTATAATTTTTTTTTCTTGAGATTTAAGAGAACATGATCAATTTTCCAAAGGAATTAAGAGAAAACATCAGGCTGGCATGTTCCAAGAATGCTATGTTCTTTTGTGTACTGGGATTATAAGCATAAAGTAGCATCTATTTGCAAAAAGATGCATTGGAACAATGCCTCTCTGAATTTTGCACTCAAGTTCATAGGAAAGCTATTAGTACTAATTCTAAGTTGAGGAACTGATTAACGGAAAAATTAAAATCTATCTCTAGCATCTGAACAAGTATTCTGATAGAAAATCTAACATCCATACAAAACAGTGGGATTTATAGTGCATACTCATGAGTACAAGAAAAGACTTGATACTTTGTTTTCTCTTATTCTGTAACTTTAAAAAGTAAATGTGAAATCTTTATGTTTCCAAACATTACATAAATAAATGATTTGTGTTTTCAGGTAAGGTACAGCCCTGTAGGTTCATGAGAGATACAGTTTATCATTTCAAGTTTTAGAAGGCAAAGTAAGGTCATAATGCTTCTTTAAAAAATCTTGTTTATTGTGGTGAATCAAAGACAAATATTATTGTAAATATTTGCTGAGATTTCTGACTTCAAGGCAATTTGAGGAAATGAGATAGATATGTATATAACTATTTGTAATCCATTGCAGAATAAGAGAAAAACAATGGAAATGTGACTACAAAAAATGGAATATTTGGTAATCACTGTTGAACATAAAGGAAGACTTTATAGACATGACATTTTACTTGGTCTTTCATACATAAGTTGGATTTCAAAAGCTGAAAATGAGAGAGTGTGTGTTTGTGAAGAGGAGAAAGGACTGGGTTCCTACATCAGGCATATAAACAGGATATGTTGGAAAAGGGAGAATATTTCAATCTGAAAAACAGATCAAGCAAAGACATGGAGATAAGAAAGTTGAGGATGTAATTCCAGGGAAGTATGCTACATTTGTTTTGACCACAAACAGAGATATGAAGAAATATGGAGAATCTTTTAAGCCTATAAATGAGAATTCAGGGACTTCCCTGGTAGTCCAGTGGTTAAGACTCCACACTTCCACTGCAGGGGCCACGGGTTCGATCCCTGGTCAGGGAACTAAGATCCCGCATGCTGCGCAGAGTGGCAAAAAAATAAAAGAGAGAGAGAGAATTTATTGATCTTGAAAGTTGACTTTATTATTATTATTATTGTAAATATAGAGATCTCAGAGTGTATTAGTTGTAGTTCTCCAGAGGAACAGAACTAATAGGATGTGTATATATTATACACACACACACATACATATATAACTATATGTATATATAGAGAGACAGAGTTTTATTATGATAAAACATACATAGCATAAAATCTACAATTTTAACCATTTTAAGTGTACAATTCAGTGGCATTAAGTACATTCACAATGACATGTAACCATTACACTATTAGTTGAATAATTAATAACATATTTTAGGTGTTATCAATAATTTTTGAAAACATTTTGGTTGTTTCCTAGTCTGTCTTAACTTATAAAATTTATTTAGTTTATGGAATGTCTTCACATATATTTTAAGAGAAAGCAACACTAAATTTATTTTGAAGGTTGGAACCTAGGATATTCCATCTTCAAATCTTCTGTGATCATTGGCGAACCATTTAAACTTTCTGGGTTCATACTTCCTCATTTGTAAATTGAGAATAGTAAAATACACAATCCATAAAATTCTGTTTCTATACAAACAGGATGTGTGATCTGTGCAGTCACAAAGGATTCCAAGCTTAGAAGGACCCTGCAATTAGACTAATGCCATTTTGAATTTCTTAATAATTTAAATGAGTCTTGTGTTTTAATTTTACACTGGGCTATGCAAACTGTAGTTAGTTCTTTATGAAAATAGCTATGTTCTTTAGGATTAAGTGATCTGGGTGAGATCCTTAAGCACATCTTTCTTATTTTCTTTACCATATAAAAAAGTAAATTTTCTAAGGGAAGAAGTGAAAAAAAGAAAAGTGAGGAAAAATTCAGCTCCCACACCTCTACTTCTATATACACAGCACTATACTCAGGACTGAAATTGTATCACTTTGATTGGCTACTGAGAAAAGTGAAGCATTTTGATTTACCAGTCCAACAGCTTTCCAAATGTTCTTTTCAGGCAATATCTTTAAAGAGCAATACAGTTATGACAGGTTGGATCACAGCATTTAGCAGTTTTCCAGGAGTTCTTAGATTTTACATGCTTTCTGCCTTTCAGAAAGATCTGTACCAGACATCTCAGATATGAAGTAAATATATTTTTATTGTGTATCCTGGAGTATGTAATGCCACCCAAGCATTGACAGGAAGTATATTTTTTCCTAGCAGAAAGCTTGAATAGTCAAGTGATCTCAAACATTTAATACTCTCTAGACATAAAACTGAAAAATAATCAGTCTGCGAATATATATTTATTGGCAACATATAAGCAAATACATATTCTATATTTTGAAAGTTAGATTGAAGGAAAGGTTTTGATAATTTATATCTTAGAATTTGGTAATAAAAGGAACGATACTAAAATAATGTTCTAATGAGTAAATAATAGCTTTTGCATGCCTTAGTGTACAGAGAATTATCATGAGTTTCTGCTTGTGATATGAAAGCTGCAGATGGCTAATTACTATTAAAACAGAAGGACTTGCTGTAATAAACCTATTATTATAAATTTCACAAAATTCTCTCCACATTGCTATAGTCACAATGTTTTGAAATAAGTTAGATCTAAGAACATTCAAAAACATGTTTCTACCAACTTATTTTGTCTTCTGATATTTTTGCCATTTTGAGCATCTTCTCTTCCTCTCTTTCAAGACCACCTGAAATACAGAATAATGATTATTATTTACCACAACTTCTCAAATTTCCTCCTCCTTAGAAGGCATGTTCTCCGTAATATGTGCATTCCACCTTAACCATGATTTTCTCTGTGACAAGAATACTCTTTCATTATATCTATAAAAGTTTATTAGGTACTGACTGTATGCATTATTTCATACTAAGTATTAGAAAAATAATGTGCAATGTAATCACAGTCTCTCAGAGAGCTCAAGTCTGGTTTAAGCACAGACAAAATATTTCATCTCCATAACAAGCAACTACCCTTTTGAAGACACTATGCAAAAGCCCATGGTAAAGTTCCATGTCTTCCTAAAACTTTGTATGAAATATTAATATTCTTCCTAATTATTTTGTATATCAATAAGAATGTGCATTCTCTGAATTTAAGGTATGATCCAGTCAATAAATATACTTGTTGATTCACTGCTTAAAAATAGATCAGGTTCATTATGGAAGAAAACAAGTACAATGTGGTATTAAACTTTCATGTCAGTCTCATTTTAAATAGCTTTCCACTGTGATGATAAAGTCAAGGTATTACAACTACAGTATAACCTAGGCATGTTGTAACTTCTCCAGAAATGCTATGTCTTCCTTTCTAAAAGAGTTTAATAGTTGCTGCTGGTCATATGATCAAAGGAAAATTTCATTCTTTCCCACAAATCAGATGATCTTACTGATAATACATTCTCTAAGGAAATTATAATATAGGACCAGTCTTTTTTTTAAAACATCTTTATTGGAGTATAATTGCTTTACAATGGTGTGCTAGTTTCTGCTGTATAAAAAAGTAAATCAACTATACATATATATAAATCCTGATATCTCCTCCCTCTTGGGTCTCCCTCCCACCCTCCCTATCCCACCCATCTAGGTGGATGCAAAGCACTGAGCTGATCTCCCTGTGCTATGCAGCTGATTCCCACTAACTATCTATTTTACATTTGGTAGTGTATATATGTCCATGCCACTCTCTCACTTCGTCCCAGCTTACCCTTCCACCTCCCCATGTCCTCAAGTCCATTCTCTATGTCTGTGTCTTTATTCCTGCCCTGTCACTAGGTTCATCAGTACCATTATTTTTTCTTTTTAGACTCCATATATATGTGTTAGCATATGGTATTTGTTTTTCTCTTTGACTTAATTCACTCTGTATGACAGAATCTAGGTCCATCCACCTCACTACAAATAACTCAATTTTGTTTCCTTTTATGGCTGAGTAATATTCCATTGTATATATGTGCCACATCTTCTTTATCCATTCATCTGTCAGTGGACACTTAGGTTGCTTCCATGTCCTGGCTATTGTAAATAGAGCTGCAGTGAACATTGTGGTGCATGACTCTTCTTGAATTATGCTTTTCTCAGTGTATATGCACAGGAGTGGGATTGCTGGGTCATATGGTAGTTCTACTTTTAGTTTTTTGAGGAACCTCCATACTGTTCTCTATAGTGGCTGTATCAATTTACATTCCCACCAACAGTGCAAGAGGGTATATTTGCACAGTAGTGGGATTGCTGGGTCATATGGTAGTTCTATTTTTAGTTTTTTGAGGAACCTCCATACTGTTCTCTATAGTGGCTGTATCAATTTACATTCCTACCAACAGTGCAAGAGGGTTCCCTTTTCTCCACACCCTCTCCAGCATTTATTGTTTCTAGATTTTTTGATGATGGCCATTCTGACTGGTGAGAAGTGATACCTCATTGTAGTTTTGATTTGCAGTTTTGATTTGATTTGCAGTTTTGATTTACAATTCTCTAATGATATTGACCATTCTTTCATGTGTTTGTTGGCAATCTGTATGTCTTCTTTGGAGAAATGTCTATTTAGGTCTTCTGCCCATTTTTGGATTGGGTTGTTTGTTTTTTTGATATTGAGCTGCATGAGCTGATTGTATATTTTGGAGATTAATCCTTTGTCAGTTGCTTCGATTTGAAATGTTTTCTCCCATTCTGAGGATTGTCATTTCGTCTTGTTTATGGTTTCCTTTGCTGTGCAAAACCTTTTAAGTTTCATTAGGTCCCATTTGTTTATATTTGCTTTTAGTTTCATTTCTCTAGGAGGTGTGTCAATAGGGATATTTCTGTGATTTATGTCATGGAGTGTTCTGCCTATGTTTTCCTCTAAGAGTTTGATAGTGTCTGGTCTTACATTTAGGTCTTTAATCCATTTTGAGTTTATTTTTGTGTATGTTGTTAGGGAGTGTTCTAATTTCATTCTTTTACATGTAGCTGTCCAGTTTTCCCAGCACCACTTATTGAAGAGGCTGTCTTTTCTCCATTGTATATTCTTGCCTCCTTTATCAAATATAAGGTGATCATATGTGCATGGGTTTATCTCTGGGCTTTCTGTCCTGTTCCACTGATCTATATTTCTGTTTTTGTGCCAGGACCATAATGTCTTGATTACTGTAGCTTTGTAGTATAGTCTGAAGTCCAGGAGCCTGATTCTTACAGCTCTGTTTTTCTTTCTCAAGATTGCTTTGGCTATTTGGGGTCTTTTGTGCTTCCATACAAATTGTGAAATTTTCTGTTCTAGTTCTGTGAAAAATGCCATTGATAGTTTGATAGGGATTGCATTGAATCTGTATATTGCTTTTGGTGGTATAGTCATTTTCACAGTGTTGATTCTTCCAATCCAAGAACATGGTATATTTCTCCATCTGTTTGTATCATCTTTAATTTCTTTCATCAGTGTCTTATAGTTTTCTGCATACAGGTCTTTTGTCTCCTTAGGTAGGTTTATTCCTAGATATTTTATTATTTTTGTTGCAGTGGTAAATGGGAGTGTTTCCTTAATTTCTCTTTCAGGTTTTTCATCATTAGCATATAGGAATGCAAGAGATTTCTGTGCATTAATTTTGTATCCTGCTACTTTAACAAATTCATTGATTAGCTCTAGTATTTTCCTGGTAGCATCTGTAGGATTCTCTATGTATAGTACCACGTCGTCTGCAAACAGTGACAGTTTAACTTCTTCTTTTCCGATTTGGATCCCTTTAATTTCTTTTTCTTCTGTGATTGCTGTGGCTAAAACTTCCAAAACTATGTTGAATAATAGTGGTGAGAGTGGGCAACATTGGCTTGTTCCTCATCTTAGTGGAAACGGTTTCATTGTTTCACCATTGAGAACGATGTTGGCTGTGGGTTTGTCATATATGGCCTGTATTATGTTGAGGAAAGTTCCCTCTATGCCTACTTTCTGTAGGGTTTTTATCATAAATTGATGTTGAATTTTGGTGAAAGCTTTTTCTGCATCTATGGAGATGGTCATATGGTTTTACTCCTTTAATTTGTTAATATGGTTTATCACACTGATTTATTTGTGTATACTGAAGAATCCTTGCATTCCTGGGATAAACCCCACTTGATCATGGTGTATGATCCGTTTAATGTGCTGTTGGATTCTGTTTGCTAGTATTTTGCTGAGGATTTTTGCATCTATGTTCACTAGTGATATTGGCCTGTAGTTTTCTTTTTTTGTGACATCTTTGTCTGGTTTTAGTATCAGGGTGATGGTGGCCTCATGGAATGAGTTTGGGAGTGTTCCTCCCTCTGCTATATTTTGGAAGAGTTTGAGAAGGATAGGTATTAACTCTTCTCTAAATATTTGATAAAGTCACCTGTGAAGCCATCTGGTCCTGGACTTTTGTTTGTTGGAAGATTTTTAATCACAGTTTCAATTCCAGTGCTTGTGATTTGTCTGTTCATATTTTCTATTTCTTCCTGGTTCAGTCTCAGGAGGTTGTGCATTTCTAAGAATTTGTCCATTTCTTCCAGGTTGTCCATTTTATCGGCATAGAGTTGCTTGTAGTAATCTCTCATGATTCTTTGTATTTCTGCAGTGTCAGTTGTGACTTCTTTTTCATTTCTAATTCTATTGATTTGAGTCTTCTCCTCTTTTTTCTTGATGAGTCTGGCTAGTGGTTTATCTATTTTGTTTATCTTCTAAAAGATCCAGCTTTTAGTTTTATTGATCTTTGCTATCGTTTCCTTCATTTCTTTTTCATTTATTTCTGATCTGATTTTATGATTTCTTTCCTTCTGCTAACTTTGGGTTTTTTTTTCTTCTTCTTTCTCTAATTGCTTTAGGTGTATATATAGGTTGTTTATTTGAGATTTTTCTTGTTTCTTGCTGTAGGATTGTATTGCTATAAACTTCCCTCTTAGAACTGCTTTTGCTGCATCCCATAGATTTTGGGTCATCGTGGTTTCATTGTCATTTGTTTCTAGGTATTTTTTGATTTCTTCAATGATCTCTTGTTTATTTAGTAGCATATTGTTTAGCCTCCATGTGTTTGTGTTTTTTACGTTTTTTTCCCTGTAATTGATTTCTAATCTCAGCATTGTGGACAGAAAAGAAGCTTGATATGATTTCAATTTTCTTAAATTTATTGAGGCTTGATTTGTGACCCACGTTGTGATCTATCCTGGAGAATGTTCCACGCACACTTGAGCAGAAAGTGTAATTGGCTGTTTTTGGATGGAATGTCCTATAAGTATCAATTAAAGCTATCTGGTCTATTGTGTCATTTAAAGCTTGTGTTTCGTTATTAATTTTCTGTTTGGAGGATCTGTCCATTGGTGTAAGTGAGGTGTTAAAGTCCCCCACTATTTTTGTGTTACTGTCGATTTCCTCTTTTATAGCTGTTAACAGTTGCCTTATGTATTGAGGTTCTCCTATGTTGGGTGTATATATATTTATAATTGTTATATCTTCTTGGATTGATCCCTTGATCATTATGTAGTGGCCTTTGTTGTCTCTTGTAACATTCTTTATTTTAATGTGTATTTTATCTGATATGAGTATTGCTACTCCAGGTTTCTTTTGATTTCCATTTGCATGGAATATCTTTTTCCATCCCCTCACTTTCAGTCTGTATGTGTCCCTAGGTCTGAAGTGGGTCTCTTGTAGACAGCACATATACAGGTCTTGTTTTTGTTTCTATTCAGCCTGTCTGTGTCTTTTGGTTGGAGCATTTAATCCATTTACATTTAAGGTAATTATCAATATGTATGTTCCTATTACCATTTTCTTAATTGTTCTGGGTTTGTTATTGTAGGTATTTTCCTTCTCTTGTGTTTTCTGCCTAGAGAAGTTCCTTTAGCATTTGTTGTACAGCTGGTTTAGTGGTGCTGAATTTTCTTAGCTTTTGGTTTTCTGTAAGGTTTTAATTTCTCCATCAAATCTGAATGAGTCCTTGCTGGGTAGAGTGATCTTGGTTGTAGGTTTTTCCCTTTCATCACTTTAAATATGTCCTGCCACTCCCTTCTGGGTTGCAGAGTTTCTGCTGAAAGATCAGCTGTTAACCTTATGGTGATTCCCCTGTATGTTAATTGTTCCTTTTCCCTTGCCACTTTTAATATTTTTTCTTTGTATTTCATTTTTGATAGTTTGATTAATATGTGTCTTGGCATGTTTCTCCTTAGATTTATCCTGTATGGGACTCTCTGTGCTTCCTGGACTCGATTAACTATTTCCTTTCCCATTTAGGGAAGTTTTCAACGATAATCTCTTCAAATATTTTCTCAATCCCTTTTTTTTTTCTCTTCTTCTTCTCGGACCCCTATAATTCAAATGTTGGTGCATTTAATGTTGTCCCAAAGATCTCTGAGATTGTCCTCAATTCTTTTCATTCTTTTTTCTTTATTCCACTCTGTGGTAGTTATTTCCACTGTTTTATCTTCCAGGACACTTATCCATTGTTCTGCCTCAGTTATTCTGCTATTGATTCCTTCTAGAGAATTTTTAATTTTATTTATTGTGTTGTTCATCATTGTTTGTTTGCCCTTTAGTTCTTCTATGTCCTTGTTAAACGTTTCTTGTATTTTCTCCATTCTATTTCCAAGATTTTGGATCATCTTTACTATCATTACTCTGAATTCTTTTTCAGGTAGGCTGCCTATTTCCTCCTCATTTGTTTGGTCTGGTGGGTTTTTACCTTGCTCCTTCATCTGCTCTGTATTTGACTGTCTTCTTATTTTGCTTAACTTACTGTGTTTGGGGTCTCCTTTTTGCAGGCTGCATGTTTGTAGTTCCTGTTGTTTTTGGTGTCTGCTCCCAGTGGGTAAGGTTGGTTCAGTGTGTTGTGTAGGCTTCCAGGTGGAGGGGACTGGTGCCTCTGTTCTGTTGGATGAGGCTGGTTCTTGTCTTTCTGGTGGTCAGGACCACATCCAGTGGTGTGTTTTGGTGTGTTTGTAAACTTAATGTGATTTAAGGCAGCCTCTCTGCTAATGGGTGGGGTTGTGCTCTCTTGCTCGTTGTTTGGCATAGGGTGTGCAGCACTGTAGCTTGATGGTCATTGAGTGGAGCTGGGTCTTAGCCTTGAGATGGAGATCTCTGGGAGAGCTTTCACCATTTGATATTACGTGGGGTTGGAGGTCTCTGGTGGACCAATATCCTGTACTTGGCTCTTCCACCTCAAAGCATCAGGCCTGAAACCAGCCGGAGCACCAAGGCCTTGTTCAGCCACATGGCTCAGAAGAAAAGGGAGAAAAGAAAGAAAAATAAATAAATAAAATAAAGTTATTAAAAGAGAAAAATTGTTAAAAATAAAATTATAAAAAGTAATAAAAGAAAAGAAAGAGAGAAAGAAAGAAGAGAGCAACCAAACCAAAAAACAAATACAGCAATGATAACAAGCACTAAAAATTATATTAAAAAAAAAGAAAGAAAAACAGTCTGTACCCTAAGACAAATGCCAAAAGCAAAGCTATACAGACAACATCACACAAAGAAGCATGCACATACACACTCACAAAAAGAAAAAAAGGAAATATATATATATATATATGTATTAGAAAAAAAAGGAAAAGGAAGAGAGAAATGAAATCCATAAAGAAATCTGCCAATGATAATAAGCTCTAAATACTAAACTAAGATAAACATAAACCCAGAAACAAATTAGAGGCAGAAAGCAAACCCCAAGTCTCTAGTTGCTCCCAAAGTCCACCCCCTCAATTTTGGGATGATTTGTTGTCTATTCATGTATTCCAGAGATGCAGGGTACATCACGTTGATTGTGGAGGTTTAATCTGCTGCTTCTGAGGCTGCTGGGGGAGATTTCCCTTTCTCTTCTTTGTTTGCACAGCTCCTGGGGTTCAGCTTTTCATTTGGCCCCGCCTCTGCATGTTGGTCTCCTGAGGACGTCTGTTCCCCACCCAGACATGACGGGGTTAAAGCAGCAGCTGATTAGGGGGCTCTGGCTCACTCAGGCCAGGGGGAGGGAGAGATATGGAATGTGGGGTGAGCCTGCGGCAGCAGAGGCCTGCGTGACATTGCACCTGCCTGAGGCGCACCGTGTGTTCTCCTGGGGAAGTTGTCTCTGGATCATGGGACCCTGGCAGTGGCGGGCTGCACAGGCTCCCGGGAGGAGAGATGTGGATAGTGACCTGTGCTTGCACACAGACTTCTTGGTGGCTGCAGCTGCAGACTTAGCATCTCATGCCTGTCTCTGGTGTCCGCACTGATAGCCGTGGCTCAGGCCCATCTCTGGAGCTCATTTAGGTGGTGCTCTGAATCCCCTCTCTTCGCACACTCCGAAACAATGGTCTCTTTACTCTTAGGCAGTTCCAGACTTTTTCCTAAACTCCCTCCTGGCTAGCTGTGGTGCACTAGCCCCCTTCAGGCTGTGTTCACGCAGCCAGCCCCAGTCCTCTCCCTAGGATCTGACCTCCGAAGCTGGAGCCTCAGCTCCCAGCCCCCACCTGCCCTGGCGGGTGAGCAGACAAGCCTCTCAGGCTGGTGAGAGCTGGTCAGCACCACTCCTCTGTGAGGGAATCTCTTTGCTTTGCCCTCTGCACCCCTATTGCTGCGCTGTCCCCCATGGCTCTGAAGCTTCCCCCCGCCACCCCCAGTCCCCGCCAGTGAAGGGGCTTCCTAGTGTGTGGAAACTTTTCCTCCTTCATAGCTCCCTACCCGAGGTTCAGGTCCTGTCCCTATTCTTTTGTTTCTGTTTTTCCTTTTTCATTTTTCCCTACCCAGGTGTGTGGGGAGTTTCTTGCCTTTTGGGAAGTCTGAGGTCTTCTGCCAGTGTTCAGTAGGTGTTCTGTAGGAGTTGTCGAACATGTAGATGTAGTTTTGATGTATTTGTGCACAGGAAGGTCATCTCCACGTCTTACTCAAGGCGCCCTCAATAGTATCATTCTTATATTAACCCTGGAACTAATTCTATTCTATTTCTTGCTCATTAGATTCTCCTGGACTTCTTTTTATCATGATACTATTTTAAGGGAACAAACTCTTTTTATTTCATTTGTTCAGATATGTTAGAATATTTTGTTAATCATACATAATATATATTGTCTAGTATTGTCACTATAGATTATAATTATTATACACAAAATGTATTCAATATAGTTAATATATTACACTTAAGGTTATTTATACATATAAACATAATATATACATATATGTACAAAATTATATGTATGTGTATATCATAGTATTTTGTCAGTCTAAATCATTCTAATAAGCTACCTCCTAAAAAGGGAGGATCACACATATTTGAAGATTCAGAGACCTCACTCAAATGATAGAAAAGAAATAAAAATACTACCAACCATGTAAAAGAGTTAGAGTAGGGAACAAGGGTGAATAGAAGAATTCAGCATTTTAGCACAGGGAAAGAATGTAGGGGAGTGGTAATTGGCAGAGCAGAGCAAAGTGCAAAGTAAGTGACTGCCAAGAGAATTCACAGGAAAAACCAGGTAACTCACCTTGAAAACTTCCTTAGAAACTCTACTGAATATGCCAGGAGTATGGAAGGGCATGATGGTGCAAAGGGCTGGAAACAGAAGAATAGGTGAAATCTCACTATACAAAATAGATGCCTATATTTAAACCTTCTACCTCACAGGAGGATAAAGGATAATTTGTTTATTGTTTATTCATGAAAATTTTACCTTATTCAGATACACCAGACATACTGTAATGAAAGAGTGAGTATGTAGACCAAGAAGAAGGGCATTAAATGAAAGTTTATATATTGAATTATGTGAAACCTCAGCTCTACTTTTTCTCCCTGATCCCATAACACTAGTTGCCAAGCATATATCCCATTTTCCTCCCCCCTTCAGTTGAGGTATTGGATGATTCTCTTCTGGAGAAGTAGAATTGCCTCAAAGAATAGTCATCCCATTATCTACAAGGGATTCATTGAAAAAGTATGTGGCTATCCTATAATAAATCCCAGTCAAGCCCTACCATGTATCCAGAGCTCCCAATCATCTTTTTAGTTCCCAACTACATTGATGAAATTACCTCAAAATTTGATAGGTGGACAAAGCTATTGTGAAATATTCACAATTCAATTATATATTATTTTATTTTATATATATATATATACATATATATATACTTATGAGCCAAAGAGTATAAAAGAATACATCCAGTTAAATAGAAAATTAATTTACATATTTTAGGATATCATAGCATTCATATATTTTTGCATCATTTGAAAAAGATTTGATGTAGCTGAAGAGCTGAAGAAATGTAAAAATCTAATAATCA
Source organism: Aethalodelphis obliquidens (assembly GCF_003676395.1). Classification (NCBI taxonomy): domain Eukaryota; kingdom Metazoa; phylum Chordata; class Mammalia; order Artiodactyla; family Delphinidae; genus Aethalodelphis; species Aethalodelphis obliquidens. Next base: position 5,322,392 of record NW_020837954.1, on the reverse strand, counting down.
GCTGGGTGAGGAACTTCAGATTTCTGAAGTAGAGAGAAAAATGAGTTGTATATGAATGTAAAATTGCCTAAAAAATGCAAAGACACTGATTTTACTCAAGACCAACCCCTGTTAAAATTTTGAAGCCCCAAATGAAGCAACTATAAAATAGTAAGTAATTTCAATTAACTGAGAAGAACTGTCTTTCTTAGTATATAAACCATAGTAAAGGCACATTTGTGTTCATAAGAAAACTGTGTATTGACGTTATGGCTCAAGTTGATAAGGCTTACTGGAGTAGCTTACAAGCAAAGAACTCTGTAGCAAAGTGCATACAATTCTTTGATGTCTTATTATCTCAGAAAAGCTTGCTTAGGCCTATCAGCGAAAGACAACATGGAAGACAGTCAATAGAGGGGCCCATTTCTACATCCCTGCACACAATCATAAGGGAGGTGGAAACGGGCTGGGAACATCTAATTGACTATATAATAGGAACTTCCTGATGGAGGAAAATCCTTGCTGGGAAGGTCGAGCATCTGGGGAAACTTGTGCTTTTCTACTGTGCTGCTTTAATCCTACTGAGTTTTATATCTGCCAAGATGTAGAAAGGGAGAAAGGAATGAGGCTACTTGGATTACCTCACTTATGGTATTTGATGCACCTGTGATCTTTAAGAGAATTGGCCTATTAGAGTGACAGCCTTGAAATTACTGTTAAATAACTGCTTTAGTTTTTGATTTAAAGATGTAATCTTATTAAGTGTACCCTCAGTATCAAACTCTGAGAGAATTTTAATCATATTCGTAAGTTTACTTTATTAGATTTATGAATCATTTAAATACACAGGAATGTTTTGTTTGAATCAGACAATTGAAGTAATTTAGAAGGAAATTGAAAATATTACATATATAAATGCAATTTAAAGTTCACAATTAACATCATTTGAAACTGAACACGTTATTCAAAAATTTTTAAATTTACAAATGACTTGTAAAATGTATTTAAAAACAAAGAAATTAAAATGATAACATTAATAAGCTAAATATTAATTATTAAAAAATAAAATAGAGTTTTATGAATGCAAGGTAACCCTTGAAGCCACAAAATTCTCACAACCAGAAACATGGATACCCAGATACAAAATACGAAGGAAGCGTCCAATATGAAAATAGCCTCCAACAAACAAACAGGAAAACGGAAAAGAAAGAGAAACTACAAGTAGTAGAATGACACCTTAAAAAAACCATAAACAAAATCATCATAAAGAAGAACAAGTTATCATGGGAAAGGAAAAAAATGAATAGAACAAATAAGATCTTTTGTGAATTTAAATATGATAGTCAATGTTTTCAACAAAGAGTTGAAATATAAAGCAAGCCAATTAGACAAAGAGATGAAAAAGTGGAAAAGAAGAAGAAAATCAAGGGAGCAATTATGAAAATACAAAAATTACATTCTTAAGACTTCTACTTCTGGCAGATCTATAGTTTCAGCACAAGCAGAAAGTGAAGGATAAGGTAGACTTTTAAATGTCCAGATTAAGCATTGAAGAATGCTCCAACACAGAATCAATCTGCAAAAGCTACAAGAGAATTTGTGTTACAGTTTTTCTTTGTGTGTTTTTTTCTTAAATTTCTTTACTGGAGTATAATTGCTTTACAATGTTGTGTGGGTTTTTTTGACCCCAGGCATTCAGGGAAATCTTCCCCAAAACACTAGCTGACAAGTTCAAAGAACAGAAACTTCAATGACAACACATAACAGTGAATGTACACTTTAGTTTAGAGAAGTCAGTAAAAAAACTACTACAATCGCAGCAAGCAACAAAATCCCTGAGGAGAGGGAAGAATCTGATTTCCAGGATTAGCATATTGTATTATTCAAAAATATTCCATTTTAGCAAAAAAATTATGAAACATGCAAAGAACTAAGAAAGTATGGCCAGTTTACGGGGGATATTAACTGAAACTGTTCCTGAAGAAGCACAGACAATAGACTTACTAGAAAGGCAAGTATGTAATCTTACCTTTACATCAAGTATGTAAAATATGCTCTAAAACTAAAACAAATTATGAATAAGAAGCTGAAGGAACCAGGGGAATGATGTCTCAAGAAACAGAATAATATCAAGAGACAGAAATTATTAAAAGAGATAAAACAGAAATTCTGGAGTTAAAAAGTAAAATAACTAAAATAAATTCATGATGCAGTTTTCAATAGCAGATTTGAGTATACAGAGGAAAAAAAACAGGAAAGTTGATTATAGGTTCATTTAAATTATCCAGCCTGAAGAACAGAAAGGAAAAAGAATGAAGAAAAATGAACAGAGCTAAAGAGACTGTGGGATACCATTAAGCATAACAACATATGAATAATTGAATTCCCAGAGGAGGGGAGACAGGGAACAGAGTAGCAAAAAAATATTTAAGAAAATAATGACCCCAAACTGCCCATATTTGATAATACAGGAATCTGGAGCTCTAAGAAGTTCAACAAACTCGTAGAAGGATGAACATAAAGAGAATCACACCAAGACATATTATAATCCTAATTATATACGTGGAAGTATATATCTTACAGTAGGTATTCCATGTTTTATTCGATTTTATGTGCTTTTAAGACTCAACCCTCCCTCTTCTCCTTCAGTCACACAATGAGCAGGCTAATAAGAAAGCCTGGAGCTCCTTTCTTCAGTGGCAGATGGAGATTCAAACCATTGAAGCACCACCCAATTGCAGGAACCCTCAACCTGGTCCCAAAGACTAACCACAATAAAAATCCCAAGCAAGTCTTATTTCCTTATTCTCTGAAGTCATTTTTGGACCTCCTTCGAAAGTCTGCCCTATTCTCCCTCAAAAGCCTCATTTTGTATGTAGTAAATATTTTCACACACTCTTCATGTGAATGTGGCATCATCAGTCTTGACATCGGAATCAAATCGTGAGTCTATACTGATTATGGGTAGACACAACCCATTTGTACTATGAGCAAAATGCCTGCTACCACCAGGAGTCTGGTTCTTTTGCTTCGGTTTGCTTACTGGCTTTGCTGCCTGATGGTACACATACATTTTGATCTGCTCTCTCCTGGCTAGCTTGGTGCTTTAAGCTTTGCTGCTTTGTACAATATTTGCTGTGTTTTATTAGGGTTCTATGCTATGGATTTTAAGTTAATATCCCCACAAAAATTTATATGTTGAAACCCTAATTTCCAATATAATGGTATTTGGAGGTGTGACCTTTGGGAGTTAATTAGTGTTAGATTAGGTCATGAGGGTAGGGCTTTTCTGTTTGGATTAATGACCTTATAAAAAGAAGAAGAGACAGAAGATCTCTCTCTTCATACATGCACTGCATGCATGCATGAAGGAAGGCCATGTGAGAACATAACCAAAAAGAAAACTCTCACCAAGAACCCAACCATGCAGGCCCCCTGATCTCCGACTTCCAGACTCCAGAACTGTGAGAAATGTTTGTTTTTAAAGCTACCCAGTCTACGATATTCTGTTATAGAAGCTTGAACTAAGACAGTCTATCACAGATATAACCAAACTAAGTTCAATAGTTAGTTGGCATTTAAGGACAAAGGTATAGGATTGGGACACACCTAAAAGTAGTGCCTCAGGCTCTCTCTCTCTCTCCCTATTATATATATATATATGTGTGTGTGTGTGTGTGTGTGTGTGTGTGTGTGTGTGTGTGTGTGTCTTAGATTGAATCATGTGTCTCAATTCCATTGTAAGCTATGGCTGACACTAGGCTCAGGGGAAAGACTTTTAATCTGTGACTGATTGCTTATGTTAAAGAAGGCATTGCCCCTATTCTGTAGAGCACTACACCCTGTGCTACATATAGGCCCATTGGATGGTTATTCATGTGGAAGAAGAACAGACCCTATTTGAGCATAGGTTACTATTTGAAGATTTGAATTGTTGAGGTTCATGATCCTAAAGTAGATGACTTATTAGGATCTTATGGATTTCCTTTGCTTCTGCGGCCACTGCCTATGTATCTATCTCCACAAAAGATCCTGATGCCCAAGGTTATAAGGGAAAAAATAAAACAGGTACCCCTGTGGCTCAGAAAGGGGGTTAGTTCAAACCCTATTTTGTCCCAGCATCCTTAAAGAAATCACTGATATGGAGGAGGGTCCTAACCCTGACAATACTGATTTGAAGTCTCTTTAAAAGCACCTTATAACAGAGTATAAAGGACCACCTCCACCACAAAATATATCTAGTATAGAGAAAAAAGGAAGGGTGGGAGGAAAAACAAAGAAACCTGGGTACTGGAGGAGAAAACAAACAACTGAAACTGAGGTCCCAATTGAAATCCAAAATTTACTAACGTAATTTATAGGACAAAAATATAGAAGGATGCTTATTGGTTTTTCCCATCTCTATAATTTGACAACAGGTTATGAATTAACTTCAACATCTACTAAAATGCACCAATTGGCAAATATCTTGGTCTTAATTAAAATTGTGACTAAATTAATTTTACCCGGGGGCGTCTCACTAAATTTAAATGGGGTACCCCCTGTACTCTTAGGGCAATTACCAAATATAAAATAGAGAACAAATATATATGCCTTATGTTAACCGTAAGAACTATTACTTTGCCTAAATTCTCTATGGTCATAGCATCTATTGTGCTAAAATATCACATAGTGCACATGAATACTCTGACCCAATAAATTATATAAATTAAAATTTATATTTTATAAATAATGTGTGTGGCATCATATGTGTCTCCTGCAAACCAAAGTTTGGGTGTAGGTCCATTCTGCTTTTGCAGAGTGGCCCAAACATCTACCAACTATAAAGTTATTGAGTCTACGGCGTTGATACATAGATTAAAAAAAAGTTAGAACAAATGAAATCATAGGAGACCTAGAAACAGACCCATGCACACATGGATACCTAATACCTCTGAGATATAGTGGCACAGATCAAGATAGGATAAATTTTCAATAAATGGGGTAAATGTATGGAAAAAAGATTAAAACTTGCCCCAAACCTCATATCATAAATGAAAATCAATTCCAAGTAGATTAAAAACCTTATTTGTAAATGGAAAAACTAGAAAACATTTAGAATATAATATGGTTGAATAAACATATGAGAAGATGCTTAACTCACTTGTAATTAGGTGAATGCAAATTAAAACACAATGAGATGGCATTACAAACCTACCAGATTGGCAAAGATTTAAAAATCTAAGAAAATTAAGCATTGGCAAGATTGTGGAACACTGGGTACTCTCATAAACTATTGATTTTACCACAATTTGGCAATAGCTGGAAAAATGGAAGATTCACATATGACCCAGCAATTTCACTCCAGAGAAAGTCCTCATATATACAAAGGGATATAAAAAGATTATATATAAAACCTTGTATATATAAATATATGTATGTTATATTTAAAAATTGTAAGTATATATAAGAATGGTCCTGGGCTTCCCCGGTGGCGCAGTGGTTGGGAGTCCACCTGCCGATGCAGGGGGTGTGGGTTCGTGCCCTGGTTCGGGAGGATCCCACATGCCACGGGGCGGCTGGGCCCGTGGGCCATGGCCGCTGGGGCTGCGCGTCCGGAGCCTGTGCTCCGCGGTGGGGGAGGCCACAGCAGTGAGAGGCCTGCATACCGCAAAAAAAAAAAAAAAAAAAAAAAGAATGGTCCTTTTATCACTATTTTTATATGGAAAAATTTGGAAAAACTGAAAGTCTGTCAACAGTTGAATGTATAAAGAAATTGTGATATATTAAAATATAGAGATAGCAATTAAAATGAACAAATTACAAGTATACCCTTCAGCATGAATAAATCTCTAAAAAATAATTTTGAGCAAAAGTATAAAATATTCAAGTCACAGAAGACTAAGATACTGTATGATTCCTTTTTCAAAATCTGATAAAATCAAACTATAACTATAATTATTAACAATACGTATATGGATCATAAAACTCAAGAAAATCAAGAAACTGATTATCACAAAATTTGATAAAATGGTTATCTCTGGGAAGGGAGTTTATTATAATCAGGAAAGGGGACATCAAGGTTTCTGATATTGAAAAGAATATACAGGACATGGCTCAGAGGAGGAATTCAATGAGCTTTAAGTGAATAAGACTAGAAAGTTAAGTGAAGGATGAGTTAAAAAGTGAGAAAAAAAGCTATATTTAAAGTAATATATTTAAGTCAGGAAAACAAAACGTGAAAAGATGTTCCAAACCTTGATTTACATTTACAGAAAGATAGCTGTCCTACATCATAGGAATTCTATCAATTATTTCTGCCTATTAACTACAGTGACCTAAAACAAAGCTAAATCATGTTGCATGTGCTCTTGTTAACTCTAAATAAGGGGTGGTATGTTGAAAAACGATATCCTGAATAACACCAAATTACAGTTAAAGTTAACTGAGATCGTATGAGTTTATTAACCATGGCTAGGGCAAAGATGGCTTAAGAATACAGTCATATCTTAGCAGAGTACACTAATTATATAAAAGATAACTACTTCTTATTTCTTGTCATATTTCTTAGAGGACAGAAGTAATCTTTGAGTAGGGCAATAAGCATATTGTCAGGCAAATATTTGTCAATCTATTTCCATAATATCTTGTTTCCTATCAAAACCAGAAAACTTATTTTTTACTACTTGTTTCTTTTGATTGACTATTCAAGACACGTGTATAAATTCAATTTAGTAATTTGAAAATAAAATGTGTATAGAGTCACATTTTAAACTAGAGAAATACAAATTGGGCTTCAAGCCTGATTGCAAACCTTACTCAAATTATAGAGATTGTGGCATGCCTTGGCCTTGACAACTGTTTTCAGGTACTCTAACATGTATGTCCTTAATATTTTTATTCTCTAATAGGATATTCTTACTGTGATTTTGTTGACAGGATAAATCAATATTTTTTTCCTTTTCAGTGGTTGGGAAATGTACAACTTATTATGCGTGATTGGTTCATTTATGGTTTTCAGGAGCCCTGATTAAAGGAAACACCTTGCATTTGATTAAAAATATAATACATACATGTAGGAAGTATGTCCTTTGCAGAAAAGGTAGAAAGGCATTTTATGGTGGGGTTGATGTGAAATGCTGACAAGCCCTGCTGTGGCATGCTTTACCTATGCTAGGTTCTTATTCAAATGCCCTTTATCCAGTAGATATTTATCACACATGGTAAATCTAAGATTAAATTGTAAAACCTGAACATGTGACCTAGACTATTCCCTTTCATAAGCAGATATATTTAGTTTTTTCTTCTTCCTTTATTTTAATGTCAATATTTCAAAGTGGCAAAGTTCAATACAAGGTGTATAACTTTTAAGTATATTTAAGAAAATAAGTAACATAGATCTGAATTTTCATGCAGAAGTTGAAGGAGTCTATATTTTAAATAAAACTCAGGCAAATCAATGGTACAAGTTTGCAATATAAATCATCCATTATCTTGTCTTTCTCTTCTCCTGTAAGTCTCCCTATCAACTCTAATTCTCTACTGAAGCCCGTACTTGAAAACTAAGTACCATCCTGGGCACTAAAAGCCATTAAGTGGAAAAAATATCTTGTTAAGAGTGACAAGGTGATTGGCTACCTTAGGTCCAAATATTTGTCTTTTAGAACCCTATTTCACCCTGCCTAGACCCTGCAGTCTTATTTCTAAAATAAACCTAAATACAGTCTCTATATTTACAGAATCCTGAAATTTGTATTATAAGATCTACTCTGTGTGGCAGCTTGCAATTTACCCAGTGACAAAAAATGTTGGAAATCTATTTCCTAAGGTATTACTGTAATGAAATATAAAAACTAACCAATCAATATATAACAAGTTGAACACGTTCTAGCTATTCCACAACAAACAGTTATTAGCAATTGTAAAAAACGACATGAATAAACCTTCCTAATGCTGCAAATCAGAAATATATCTGTTTTACATTGGGTTTGCCTTTTCCTTTTATAAACTCTTGGGTTACATATAAAATTTGATGGGTTTTAACCTATTCTGCATTCATATAACTGATTTGATATAGTTCACATTTAATCAAAACTATAAAATTTAACTGGAGGAACCTCCATACTGTTCTCCATAGTGGCTATATCAATTTACATTCCTACCAACAGTGCAAGAGGCTTCCCTTTTCTCCACACTGTCTCCAGCCATTTATTGTTTGTAGATTTTTTGATGATGGCCATTCTGACTGGTATGCGGTGATACCTCATTGTGGTTTTGATTTGCATTTTTCTAATGATTAGTGATGTTGAGCATCTTTTCATGTATTTGTTGGCCATCTGTATTTCTTCTTTGGAGAAATGTCTATTTAGGTCTTCTGCCCATTTTTGGATTGGGTTGTTTGTTTTTTTGACATTGAGCTGCATGAGCTGCTTGTATATTTTGGAGATTAATCCTTTGCAAATATTTTCTCCCATTCTGAGGGTTGTCTTTTTGTCTTGTTTATGGTTTCCTTTGCTGTGCAAGGAAGCAACCTAAATGTCCATCAACAGATGAATGGATAAAGAAGATGTGGCACATATATACAATGGAATATTACTCAGCCATCAAAAGGAACGAAATTGAGTTATTTGTAGTGAGGTGGGTGGACCTAGAATCTGTCATACAGAGTGAAGTAAGTCAGAAAGAGAAAAACAAATACCGTATGCTAGCACATATACATGGAATTTAAAAAAGTGATACTGATGAACCTAGTGGCAGGGCAAGAATAAAGATGCAGTTGTAGAGAATGGACTTGAGGGCACGGGGTGGCGGGGAAGGGGAAGCTGGGATGAAGTGAGAGAGTAGCATTGACATATATCCACTACCAAATATAAAGTAGTTGGCTAGTGGGAAGCTGCTACATAGCACAGGGAGATCAGCTCAGTGCTTTGTGACGACCTATAGGGATGGGATAGGGAGGGTGGCAGGGAGGCTCAAGAGGGAGGGGATATGAGCATATATGTATACATATAGCTGATTCACTTTGTTGTACAGTAGAAACTAACACAAGGTACACAGGCCTCTCACTGTTGTGGCCTCTCCCGTTGCGGAGCACGGGCTCCGGACGCTCAGGCTCAGCGGCCACGGCTCACGGGCCCAGCCGCTCTGCGGCATGTGGGATATTCCCGAACCAGTGCACGAACCCGTGTCCCCTGCATCGGCAGGCGGACTCTCAACCACTGCGCCACCAGGGAAGCCCTTAACTTGAATCTCTTATCGAGAAAGACTTGTTTCATGTTTTGATTAATTTTATGTGGCCTTCCCATATTCTTTTAATTATCTATTGCCTTGTTTTGCTTTTTGCTCTGACTTTTAAAAATTTCACTATTTTGGCTTGCTCTTCTAGCAGCTGACATCCGGTGCTGTCAGGATATCTGGAAATGGCCCAGAAAACGTAGCTGCTAGAAAAAAAATATAGGAGCATTCTCCTTCTTTCTAAAGGTTAGGTTCTGATCCTTTCCAAAGCTAACGAACATTTCCACAAGTCCTCTTTTAATAAAGTTACTTCATTGGTGAAAATTTAATGAGTCTTTAGGTTCCTTTAATACTTAAAAAACATTGTTAGAACATACATTTATTAACACTTATTTAAAACACTTATTTAAAATAGTATATATTGTTATATAAATCTATCCATATCTAATTTTATATTTAATGTTGTTAAATTATGCACAACTAGTATATCCATCAATAATATCTGACTTCAAATTCTATGACACCTGTGATGATAGAAATAGAAAAATATAAGGTAATTTCTTGCTATAATGACCCATCCATGACATTTCACTTTCAGATCTAAAGTACCGAATGAAGAATAGTTCTTTCAGGCCTTTTAGAATAGTACTAAAATATATTTTTAAAGAAAGTACTTTAGAAAATAAGTCTTTAGTTCTGCAAAATCAGCACAGACTCAAGAATTAAACTTAAGAAGCTCTGTAGCTGTCAGGAATTATTTTAGGAATCAGAAAGCATTGCTACCATTTTAAACGGAAAGTCATTTAATATAAAGAATAGATTATAAAATAACTGGAGGAGTGGAACGAGGCTCTAGGTTGGTCCTCCAAGAACGCTCAGAAATGCATGCTACGTCTACCGTAGGAAAGTAGAATCTGAGACCAGTATTGGAGCTGATCAGTTTGGGAACACCACACTACAGTTACAACCCAGGTATTAGAAAACTACCACCACCACTGCTGCAACCTCCTCTTGATACCCATATAGCCACTGACTGTTCAGTGGAAGGCCAGATCCTGCTATCAGCATGCCTATGTGCTTTTCTTACCCATGAAGCTGAAGACTGGAACACTACAAACAAAGAACCTGTCCGTGAACCATTTTAGTAGCAGTAATAGACAAAGTTTCTCCCATTAACAAAGTTACCTCCCATTTTTGCCTTCCAAATATTGTGTTCAGCTATCTAATTAGTGGGAACTAATTAGATTCCAGAAGCCTGTTTGAAGAGGGCCCCAGAATTGTAGTTCTAAGCTTTCTAATGTTGGAATTACAGAAATTCAAACTGAAAGAAACCTGAGATGAGACTTGCAAAAGGACTAAAATGTGTATCTGAGGTTCAGAGAAGACAAATGGTAGTTTCTCAGAGGACCTTGCTGTTGAGCTAATTAATACAGATTGCTTGCAACTGTGCCTTACAATTAACCTACAAAAAACCCCCAATTCATACAAAAAAACCCTCCTGGTTATAAAGCATGACAATAGTTTAGAAAAGCTTTCTATGTTAGATAAGCTTTGTGAGGACAAAACAAAAGTGTGATGTTCAAGCAAACTTGATTAGCCAGCTATTTTAAACAGAACTTTTTTTTCTGTACTAAAAACTATGTGCTTTATACCTGGAGTGGAAAAAAGTAAATTAGATTCATTAAACACCAACTGTGTATCAGGGACTGTAGCAGCTGCTTTAACCTAAGATATTTCTTAGTCCAGGGATAAACAAACCAAATTTCTAAACAACCAAAAGAAAGACTCAATTACATTTATTATATGGCAGCTATTAAAGTAGAAATATAAGCATTTAAAATAGATATCTTAAGCCACAAGTGTGGGAACAAAAAGTATTCTAGTTAGATGTGGATTTTTTGGAAAATGGTTGGAGATTTAATACTTAATCTCCCTTTTCAATCATCTAGATTTTAGAACCAACTGACAGAAATAGGAGTTAGGCAAATAGAAATCAAATGTTACTTTATTATCAAAACAGTTTTAGGTATGAATTTTTTGTTTTGTTTTGAACGCCATGGGGGACACCTGTTGGCCTGGCCAAGGCGTGGTCGTATTGGTGCAGTGTGGGGTTTTCTAGGGAAGGCAACAAGGCACAGGTGGAGCCCGCAGGGTGTGCTACGTGATTTCAAGTGTGCGTGGGGTAGGATGAGGATGGGCTGGGATTCCCTGAGGGCCAGCAGCAGCTCAGAGAATGGTGCAATCAGGCCTGAGGTGTTGCAGCTGCGACCTCTCTTCCCAGAGGACGCCTGATCTCGCAGGATTTCGTGAGATTTAGCAGGGGTGGTAGGGGAATCCTGGGATGGAAGCGCTTGAGTCCCGGGGTGTAGAAGGTCGCTCTTCCAGACTTATCCCTAAAAAGTCGTGAGGGTGAACGGGCTCTGGTCCAAAAATCTATGCAGAGGAGGGACCGAGGTCAGGAATCGTGTTCATCAATGGGTTTGCTAGTCCTTCCTGTTCCACAGCTTTAGACCTTAAGGCAGCCATTGAAGTGGAAAGATTGAGCATGAAAGCCAGTTGGTACAGTGGAAGAAATGTGACTCAGCAAATCAAGAAGAATTCAGAGAGATCTCACCAACCAATCAGAAGACAACAGAGAAATGAAGGTAAGTTCAACTGAAAGTTGCTAAATTAAGTGGGATATTAAGTGCTATATAACTTACTGTTTTCATCCATAAATGTGTTAACTATGCAGGAAAAGAAGGCTGTAGTGTATAGGAAACAATTAGCCAGTAGGACAAGACAGGATACGAGTGAATTGTATTTATTTATTTTGCGGTACGCAGGCCTCTCACTGTTGTGGCCTCTCCCGTCGCGGAGCACAGGCTCCGGATGCGCAGGCCCAGGGGCCATGGCTCACGGGCCCAGCCGCTCCGCGGCATGTGGGATCCTCCCGGACCGGGGCACGAACCCCTGTCCCCTGCATCGGCAGGCAGACTCTCAACCACTGCGTCGCCAGGGAAGCCCACGAGTGAACTTTAAATTGTATAGGTTAAACCATCAAATATATGAAATTTCAAGGATGGGAGAAATCAATGAAAGATAGAATAATACTGGGTTATAATGGAGATAATTTAGTGACTGTCTACTATGTTAGATGATATCTGTACCTTATTTCTGTCATTAAAACTACATTATCATTTTTAATTCTCATGGTAGCAGGGAAGGAGTTTTTCTATCCCCATTTTTTAGATGAAGAAGGAGTACCAGATATTGTAAATGAATTGGGAGAGAATATAAAGTGGCAATTAAGATCTTGTGTGTAGATTCAGACTGCCTGGATTCACATCCCAGCTTCGTTTTATACTGAGTCACACTGGGAAAATTAGTTCACCTCTTTAGACTGCAGTTTCCTCATTTGTACAAGGGGGATCATAGCCACAATATCTATCTCATTAGTTATTGGGGATTAAATGATATAACCCTTAGCACAGTGTCTGACAATTAGTAATGCCTCAACAAAATTATTATTACTATTATTAAGCAGAGCTCATTCAGTGAATGTGCTGAGGCATGGACAGAAGCCAACATTTGTATCTGCACAACTACTTATGCCCATATTGCTGTTATACAAAGCTGCTTTAGTGTATACTACATGATAAATGATCAATAAATGTTTCTTGAACTGGTTTAAACACAGGAGTCACTGGGAACATAAGTTGAATATTCTATTGCAGCACTTTTCCATATATTGTGAACATAACTGAGGACACTCTCCTCATTAGGGTACCTTGCTCTGATGAGCATTAGCTCTTTCTGAGTTGCGTTGTCTGTTGAAAAATATATAACCTCACGTATGAGGGCAAAGAAGGCAGAGGAATGATGTCTGACTCACAGCAAACTTATGGACCATTTTCTTGCATTATAAACTCTATGTCAGTTTCCATGGAGAAGTGTCTTTTAGAAAACTTAGTTTTATCCAATTGTGCATTTTGTGCACTTTTGGGGACGCTCTTAAATATAAAACTTTGTTAAGCATGCTTCTCTTTTATCCCTAAATTTTGCTCCAAGGCAGGTTTAAATTGCATCTGTCACATTTACTTCCTTAAGTGCTGCAGCTCTGTTAATGTGTCTAGCAGTCTCATTGCCATACTGCCACAGGCTCAGAGGATTTTGAAGAAAAATGCCAAAGAGATGCCTTCTGCTTAGACAGTGGCCCTTAGACACTGTCACTCTCTGACTTCAACCGTATGTTCTGCCTCCAGCTGTTGGTCCTTCTTCAAGACTCTGATGCCTCAGTAGCTCAAGGTCAATATCTCAGTTGCATTGAATAAAACCACTGATTTATATTTAGTTAAATTATTAATTACTCTGATTATTTTACTTTAATATCTAGTGAAATTATTTTCCATTCCTCTTTTAATCCCCAAATATTTTTTGAACACCCATCATATAAAAAACACTGAGTTAGGCTTGGAGAAATGCATAGATTAATTGAAGACCCTATTCTTGGTCCAGCAAAATCCCAGTATACCAGTAAAGGCTAAGAGAAATGATTTGATACCTTCTTCTGCATCATAAATAGAATGCATGAAATTTTCTCAACAAGTATTTTATTTAATGCTAGCTTTACTGTAAAAAAGGCCTTTACTACAAGAAAAGTATTGAATATGTTCAGCAAATGCTAAGAAGTATTTTAAAAATGTTGCAAAGGATAGCCCTAGAAAGATAAGTTGGTGCCAAATTATAGAAGACTATTCTAAAGAGATTGCTGTAGAAAAGAGAGTCGCCGAGTTGTCTCAGAAAATTCAAGAAAAGATTTTTTAAAATTTCAACAGCAGCAACATTTATCTATCTCTTCATGTATTTACTATTCCATAAATATTGGATGAGCACCTACTAGGTGATGGATATATAACAGTGGATATAATAGACTTGGCTCTGCACTTGTGGAATTTAAAATCTGGTGGCAGAGAAGGAAAAAAAAACAAGAAGAAGCAGAAAAATTGTATCTTACCTGCAAGTTAAATATCATTTTGTACCCCTTCTCCATCTAATCATCAAAAATTTAGGGGTAATGTTTTAAATTTGAGATCTTGAAATATGATGAGAGTATTTCTTAGTGAAATTCTTCCTGATAGAGGCTGAGAGGTAAGCTTTAGGAGAGTCTGAAGGTTATTATAAGAAACTTAGTTCTGGTCATGGTGCCTGCTGGTTGGTGTCAGATAGACAGGAGAATATTGACATTTTAGAGTGCTCTGGGCAACTGTGACAGCCCTCTGTTTACCTAGGCTTGGTCAGTTGTAGGTATTAATGACATACATCATGAAATTTCAGCCCACACACCCAGTGCCTGAGTTAAAGTAAAACAAATTTATACTATATTTGGAATTTCATACACCATTTGTATGTATCATATGTAAATATTTTGGAATTTGGTATCTCAGCCACACCAGTATGTCCTACTCAGGATCTTTGTTCGCTTGTTCTGGGTTTGCATCTAGTTCCCTCCTAAGATGGAAGCTGTACCATGAACTTCAGCCACATCCCTAAGATACTGACCACACCAAGCCAATTCCTTACCAGGTAACCCATGGGATTTAATTTTTTTTCCTAAATGACTGGTTTGAGTGTGCATTTACTTCAGCTTGGAAGAATTCCTTAAAATGGAAACAGTCTCAGCTACCTGAGCCCTCAACTCTACAGAGATTTTCTATGTCCCCATCCCACAGATTCGATCCTTTGTACATGAATTCTACCCTTGGTTATATAGGCACATTTGGATTTTGTAATGTGAATTCCTGACCTCGCCCTTGAGGATACACTATTTCTGATTAGTGATCCTTGAACCACTTTCTCCAGGTTCCCCTTGATTTCCATTTGAGTTGTGAAGGACTCTGAACACTGATGAAACTAAGGATTTGCACTAAGAAAACCAGTAGGTCAGGCAATTTGTAGATTTTTATATCAATCTTTGAGCCGCCTCAAAAATCTGGAGAAAATATTTAACATTAATGGAGTAGCATTAAGTGTGCCATTTACCATATGATTGGCTTGCACCTTAGATTTTTTTGAAAGGCAGATAAACGTAAAACAATAAAATCATCATAGGCATTTGAAGCAACTTCTGAAGGTCATGCATTTCTTTTACTTTACCTTTAAGTAGTGTATTATTAAAGCCATTTAGAAACTGTGTTTCTTTGAACGACTGCAAGGTCTGATGTTTAAACATCAAATTTAGTAAGCTATTTTAAATCAGTGAACATGTGATGGTTTGATCACGATTCTTCTTTGAAATAACTGCACTGGGTTCATTACCAATGGATTTCAATTGACACTGTTTAAAAATGCAGTTTTATATAAGAATATATATAATTCATGGAGATTTAATTTTGAAGCTATAATTTTCTCTGCTCAAGTCTCAAGGTTAAAGCTGCTGTTCCCAAGCAGTATGATTCAATGAATACTGCTGTGTATAGTGTATGGTACACAGTAGACCAATAAAAACAATCTGATTGATCTATCTCGTTATGGACTTGATGGCTTCCAAAGCACTAGCTATAAAATAAGCTAACTGGAAAATCAAAGCTTTAGTGACCTCAGAGGACTCTTCATCACATAGTGCAGCTTAAATCATGTTTTTTAAATTTAGATATCACATGCACAACACATTTTATATAACAAACCAGAGAAAACTTGTAAACAGCATTTTATTTTCCACCTTTCCAGACTACAACACTTGTACTGGTGAATAGCTTTCCAAGTACCAATCTTCTCTAAATGTTTAAACTTTAGTTTGGGCTGGATTTTCAGACTCTTGAGCCCTCTTTTCTAGCACCTCTACTCTTCTTTAAATGCGTCACTCCAAAGAGAACAACTAGTCCTCTATACATAACTATCTCCCTAGTCAATTTACGCAAATGTAAAAATCACTAGTTTAATTCCAAGATTCTAATTTGGCAAAAATGATTAACAGAATTTTTTTCCTACATGTAACTAAATATCTATAGGCTGGTGGAACAAAGAAAACAGTTTAGTGTGGTGAGATGACTGTACCTAATTGGTTTCATTTCCCAAGAAAGGAATTATTATTGCAACAACAAAAGATAGTTATTAAGTTTTTAGAGAGTTAAATCCATTTAATCCTACCAAACAAAATTGTTAAATTTGCATCTGCATCATTTCTTAGTATCCCATTTTTAATGTATCCTTTTTCTTCTTCCTAACATTCTAACCTTCATTCCCCTCCTCTTATATCCACTGTCCTAATGGTTGCCTCTAGATATCTAAGAATTGCCTTTGCCTATGTATCGGCAAGTAGACAGATCCCCCTATGCTTAGTGACTTTCTCACCTCTCTCTTTTTCAATATTCTCTATTATGTACCCCATTCTAGGGGCCACCTTCTCTACTAGATAACCATGAAACTGAGTTGTAATGAGATAGCAATGAATGGTGGTGGTATTTACTTATTAATTTCTTTTAAAATGATGTATAATGCATCCATTGTTACATGAGGCACTAGGATATAGAAACAAAAGATTTCCACCTCTTAAGAAATTCTTAATGTTAAAGGGAATATAAACAGGGAAACTTGTAAACACGTGATGTTATGGAAGGGGTTGGTTACTTTAAATAGAGGGAGGTACAGACTGATAAGGCACTGATAGACACCAACATCAATGGGAGATTTCCTGGAGGTAGACAGAATGGGCTTTGACAGTCTTAAAGGATCAGTAAGCTCTAAGTGGGTGACAAAGGGGAAGAGAGATATTACAGTCAGAGAGACCTCATAAAAATGGCATGGCAGATGAGAGCATGATATTGGCAAAGGACCTGCAATGTGTTTAACATGACCTGAGAGTGTGGTATAAGAGAGATGTTTGAGAAACAAGGGCTGGGAAGTCTTCAAAGAGCAAGCCATGCAGAGACCTGTATGTTGTGGTGATAAGTTTGAATTTAGCACCGACTCTGAAGTCAGATTAAGTTTAAATCCTAGTTCTGCCGCTTACTGCATATATACCTTGGGACAAGTTACTCAAGCTCTCTGTGCATCAGTTATCACATTTGTAAAGTGGAAGTAGTAAAAGAACCTACCTCACAATCAATATGAGAAATGGGTTAATACATATATAGCTCTCATATCAACAAGTGTCCTATAGCAATCACTCAATAAATCATCATCACAATTCTTATTACTGTTATTAACCATCTTGGCAAGGGAGACACATTGAAGGAACTCTCCCTCCAGTGTGTCTAAACATGAGTCAGTTTTGATCAAATGTGTCTTTGAAAGTTTATCCTGGCAGCCCTAAACAAAATGGATTGTATTTGGCAGAGCCAAAACTAGAAATAGGAAAATCAGTGGTGTTTGCAGTGTATCAGTTGAGAGATGATGCAAAGAGAACCTAAACTAATGGTATTACAGTGCGGGGAGAGGAACAAGGCAAATAAAAGGGATGTTAATGAGAAAATTTTATATGATATGGTTATTAATTAAGTATATAGAGTAACCAAGGCTATCTACAAGGTTTCGGACTGGGATGGTGTGATGGTTTATCGTTCACTACATCAGGGAATATAGGATGGAAAGCTGGTCTGAAGGAGAAGATGACGAGCTGAGTCTCTACAGATGTATAGTGACTGCTAGCAATGGGTCTGGAACTGAGAAGAGATCCTGGAGAGTCACCAGTAAATACAAGTTTTAGATGAAATCATGGGAGTATATTATCAAAGGAATATATGTAGTGCAAGAAGAGTAGAGGGTCTGTGATGGAGCCCATAGAAAGTACCAAAGATTAAGAGAAGGGCATAAATAGGAAAAAAATATATAGTGTTAGACATTTTCTAAAGAGACATGGAGAAAGGGAAGTGCCAGTTTCACACTAAAATTTAAATCAGAAAACCCAGCTGGGTTTGATCATGACAATATCCTTTTTTTGTAAGTGGCATACAAGCCAAACTCCTTATGTGATATTGTTTCCACCATGCTACTCCTTGCATCATTCTGCTTCAGCCACACCATTCTTCTTTCTCTACTTCAAGCACATCAAGTTTGTTCAAAGCAGGGGGCATTTGAACTTGTTGCTTCTTTTGTCAATTCTTTCTGCTAGACTTTTTAACATTTCTAAGCTCAGATAGAACCTACTCAGAGAGGCCTTCTCTGAACTACCTATCTAAAATAATCCCTACTTCACAGTCCCCTTTCCTAGTCCTTCTGTGTCAAGCTACCGTGTTGTGTTACTGTATTATTCAACACTTCTTGATATTATCTTGTTTATCTGTCACTTCTTTGTCATCTGTTTTCCCACCCTTGAATGCAACCTTCATGGGAACAAGGACCTGCTGTATCTTGTTCACCACTGGGTCTCCTGCCCCTAGAAAGTATCTGATGCACAAAATAAGTTAATTGACTATTTGATAATAAATGGATGTATGAAGTAGTGAGAAGCGTAGGCAGTAGGTAGAGGAAAACCCAGGAAAAAGTTATATTACAACATTTAGAAGGAAGACTAATAGTGTCTAAAAACAATCGTTTTTATTGAATTTAGCAAAAGGGTCACAGACGGCACTGGTAGGAGTAGTTTCAGTAGAATATTAGAAGCAGAATTCAAACACCTAGGCCTGAGGAATAAAAGAAAACAAAAGAATGAAGAAAACAAATTTATTCTATCCTTTCAAGAAGTTGGACTGTACAGAAAGGAAGAAGATAAAGAAATATTTAGAAGAGCAGCTTTTTCTAAATAAGTAAATACAAGCAAGCAACAGTCTAGAAACAACTGTTAGAGACACATTCTGAAAGGTATAAGGTCAGTGTTTTTGTTTTGTTTTCTTTTTAGTCTGAAACATGTTTGAACTTAAAAAGTTGCAAGAATATTTCAAAGAACTCCCACGTAATTTTTTCATGTATAGGCCTCGTTCAAGTTTCAGCAATTATCCCATAGAGTCTTTACAGCAGAAAGATCCAGTCCAGGGTCACGTGTTGTACACACTTGTCTTGTAATACTAAACCTTTCATTATGTAAGATTTCCTCAATTTTTCATTGACTTTTATCACTTTGATATTTCTAAAGACTGCAGGGTAGTCATTTTGTAGAATGTCCCTCAAATTGGTTTATCTGTTTCTTTATGACTAGACCCAGGCAATACTATTTGCCTGGAGTATCACTGAAGTGATGCTGTTCTTTCCTCATTGCCTCCTACCGAGTAATATTTGATATTGATCCATCTCATTATTGGTGATTTTAACTTTATTATTTGATTTTTTAACTGTAAAATCACATTTTACCCAATTTTATCTCATATTTGATTAGTAAATATTTTGTGGGGAGGAACTTTGAAATTATACAAAGTTCTGTTTTTTATCCAACTTTCACCCACTATTTTAGTATCTATTGGAATGTATTTCTTGAATTATCATTATTGCAGTGGTTGCCAATGGTGATTTTTCTTATTCCAGCTTTCTTTCTTTATTTGTTAGCTCTCATACTATTGTAAGGAAGAACTAGCTCTTCCTTCCATTTCTTTCTTTCTTTATATCATTGTAAACTCATGAACTGCTACTTTATGCATTTGGTTGTAAATGTTACTGTTATTTATTTTGATGCTTAAATTGTCACAGATTTGGACATTTCAGTGTTTTTTTTTTTATATATATAGGAATAATTTTGAATGCTCTGTATTTTCAGAAAATGAGCCAGTAGAACAGTTACTTTGAATCTTGGCTGTGATCAAAGTCACCTGAAGAGCTTTTAAATATCCTAATGCCCAGGCCGCACCTCACACCAATTACACAAGAATTTTTGGAATTGAAACCCAGGTGCAAATATTTTTTAAGCTCTCCAGTGATTCTAATCTGAAACCAAGTTTAAGAAGCACTGAAGAGAAAGGGGCATGCTAGGAACTTAGCAGAGATACAAGATAACTGTTAAATGATATATACATGAAGAGTAGAAAAATTTAAATTCATATAAAAAGAGGAGAAATTTGCCCTGGACAGGAGGTTATAAGGACATAAGTATAAGATCAGGTTCCAATTTATTTTCTGTAGGTGTCAGGTTAAGAATTTGAAGGATTTCCCACGTAGTAATACTTTCTTCCTGTGAAGAAGCAGGTGAACTTGTAAGTTGAGATTTAGAGTAAATGGTGATGGAGACCAGTGAGGCTTAAAATAGCTGTTGTGAGGAGTTAGAAAATAATATAACCATACAACAGCAAGATCCTATTGAGGTATTGAAGACCCTTTCTTGGGGGCTCACACAAAATTAATGACAATTTTCCTTGAATTTGCATTCAGTCAAGTAGATGCAAAACGATAAGAGGTTCAGAAATCAAAGGGCTGGGTTTAATTCCAGGGGGTAGAATTCACAGAGAAGTCGAATATAGGAAGGGTCAAGTGTGGGAATACGAGTAGTGTCAAAGACATGAACATCTTCTAAACATCTTTAATAGCAATGGTTGAATTTTCAGGCTCTGTAGCAGGAATTATATTTGGGGCTGCGAGTTATTTTCAGCAGCTGTAAGTCATCTTTCTCTTCAGTAGATCAAAAGTGGAAAAATGGTGTGTGTTACTCTGTTTTGCATGTGTTGTGCTCAGGGGCTTGCCATGTTTAGGACATCTGAAGTATGCCATGGGATTTTACCTGAGCTTCTGCCTGTATAACTTGTGATTTCATGTTTTGGACATGTTAGTTTTCTTAGCTTTATCCTTTTATAGTTGCAGCTGGCCCTAGTTCAGATTCTTCAGCTTTTTTGCTTCAGTGCATCTTTGTTTTTGTTTCTATCATGATTAGGTATATACCACTGAAACCCTTCCTGGTAGGTGAACCTCATGCATAGGCTATTTTAGGGAAAGTCGTATGCAACTATCTCTAATTACAATACATTTGAAAAAAATATTCTCTTCAATTTACTCTTATTAAAATAAGCTTTTCACAAGAAGACAGATTTTTATTTTGTAGAAAATAGGTATTTCTGTAAAGGTCTGGGTCACAGTCTGATACTCATAATACGTGTAAGATTTCAAGTGTGGGTACAGCCATCACACTAGAGTTTGAAAATATTTCTTCATTATTTTTTATTATTTGTGATTGTCTTATAAAATAACAGTTTCATTGTGGTAAAATAGAAAGAATTGTTTTATGACAAAAACAAGACCACTTTTAAGCTGCTTTTAACATTTTTTAAAAAATTGGTAAGTGGCATAGACAATGAATAATTACATATGTAAATAAAGGAAAACCAACTTATTAAGATAAATATTGGAGAAAACTACTTAAACTCAGTATCAAAGCATGTGATGAAAAATTAATGTGGCAATGAAGCTACAGTATTACTACCGTAGGCAGAACTAAAGCAGCCTGTTGCCCCAAGTCAAGAGTCTAGAAAACATAGCAAGCTTAGGCATAATTCAAGCAGGAAGTCCAATGTGATAACCAATGTGTGGTACATCAGGGAAGAGTTACAGTCAGGGAAACAATTCAGAATCAGCAGGAAAATGGTGAGCCATGGGAACACTGCCAATTTTACCATGATTATCTGTCAGTTCCCCCTTCAGTGGACAGGCAACAGTAGCTTTGGAGAAAAAAAGGGCTAGATGCTTGCAGGGTTACCAAGGCCCTAGACTTATTTTTTCCTTCAGTGCCTTGAGTACTTATCAGTTCCAATTGAAAACCATGAACCTTAGTTAAGATGTGAACATCAAAGATCTCAAGTTATTCTCAGGAAACTTGAGACTGTGAGAGAATTACCAGGGTAGCTGTGTCTCCTGTTTTAAGGAGTGATAGTGGCCTTAGTGTCATATGGAGGCAAAATGAAATCAAACTGGCAACTGTTGAGCTGAATTCAGAATTTTAAACGAAGATTGCAGAAAACAATGAACCTTTTAAAAGAATAACACTAATATCATTTATTATGTGGTAGGTGGTGTTCTAAGTGTTTGATGAATGTTTATTCACTTAATTCTCACTAGGTCCCAATAAAGTATACATTACTATTATCTTCATTTTACAAATGAAGAAACTGAAGAATAAAGAGGTTAAGCAACTTTCCCATGGTCACAGAACCCAGGCTATTTTACATGAAATTCTATCCATGGGCTACAAATTGAATAGGATTAACCAATAATGAAAAAGCCTCAGATCATATATTGATTCTATGATGTAAGAGATGCACTTGATTTTGATTAATTGGCATTAAATGATATATAACTTGAACACAGAACTTTAAATTGGTGCTTAAATTATTAACTGACATATCATATTCATACTAATAGTTGTGAGTATGCACAACTTTCCTCAAAGCCTTTTTCTTCTCCTTCTCCCCCCTTCAATCCAACTATTGCTATAAACTGTACCTCCCCACTCCCATCCTAACTAGGATAGATAATAGTTGATTTGAACTCAGCATATGGAGAACAAGGCCTTTATCTAGTATCCAAGATTGGTTCCCACAAAGAATAAAATGAGCTAACCAGCTTTGCAATGATAGAAGAATTTTGAATAAAGGCAGCAGCATGTACAGCTGTAGCTAATTACAAATTTGGGCTTCACTTTTGTTAACGGCAGACTAATGTTTGCATACAAAGCATTTGTTGTAAATAAATAGCTTTAATAAGTGGGAAAAAAGACAGTAAGCAATACAATGCCAGGGGTAATTACAGCTGTTTGCAAAAGCCACAAATGCAGTATATAATTATCTTAATATGAAAAATGGAGATTATCTCATATTCTAAGCTCTTTATTAGGAATAATTCTAACATTTGAATATTCTAGTATTTGAACAGTTGTCTGGTTCTGACTTAATTTTCTTGATATGCTACTTTTGTAACATATAGGAATACAAAATAATACAACCTCAATGAATAAATCCTTATTTATGAATAAGATACTGAAACACACTTGATCATAAATTTATAGCTTTTAGTTTGGTATGATTTACCGACCCAATTAAGCATAGTATAGAAAGGGTGTTAAGAGCTCATATAGCTCATCTAAAGTAAGACTACTCACAAACCATCCCCTTCACTACTCTCCCCTTCCAAAGAAAGATACCAACACTTTTTATTCTGACATGATAACAGCAGTGTAGAGCTGCTGCATCACATTACAAGACTGATAGAAAAGCCCAAACAGCACAATATCTGTGGACTCACAGGTAGAGATTCTATATCATCTGAATTAGACTTTGTACTGAGAGGCAAACAAGATTAATACAGAAGATAATTATACATTGACTATCATGTAATAGTAATGTTAACTTAACTGAATTTGACATTCTGGTAAAAGACGTAAAAACAAATCCAAAATCATTCATGAAAAGCTAATGTTTATCCACACAAAAACCTACACACAAATGTTTTTCGAAGCTTTATTCATAATTGCCAAAATTTGGAAGCAATCAAGATATCTTTCAAGAGGTGAATGAATAAAGAAATGTTGGTGCATCCCTACGTTGGAATGTTATTCAACAATAAAAAGAAATGACCTATCTAGTCAGCAAAAGACCTAGAGGTACCTTAAATGCATATTGGTAAGTCAAAGAAGCCAATACGAAAAGACTGTACATACTGTATGACCCCAACTTATATAAAACATTTTGGAAAAGGCGAAGCTACAGCGACTGAGAAAGATCAGTGGTTGCCAGAGTTTCAGGGAGGTGGGGAGTGGGATGAATAGGTGAAGCACAGGGGATTTTTAGTGCAGTGAAACTATTCTGTATGATATTGTAATGTTGGATGCGTGTCATTTTATATTTGTCGAAACCTTGTAGTATGTTCAACATAAAGAGTGAACCCTGATATAGACTACAGACTTTAGTTAATAATAGTGTATTAATACTGGTTCATCAATTATAACAAGTGTACCCTGCCAATAATGTAAGATGTTAGTAATGGAATCTTGCGTGTGTGCAGGGGTGGAGAGGGTAGAGTACTCTGTATTTCCACTCAGTTTTTCTGTAAACCTAAAACTGCTCTAAAGAAATTGACTATCAATTTAAAAAAAACTATGATTAATATTAACAAAAAATGGAAAAGGAGATTATTTAAAATTCAATAACAGGAAATCTGAAATTACCTTACTAAAAGTAAGGTAAAATCAATTAAAAAAAATTTCTGGTGAGCAGTGCCTAAAATTTTCTCCTAAACTCACATTAGACACATTAGAATGCCTTTTTTTTAATTACAGAAAAAAGATTAACATTTAAAACACTGAAAATGAGTATTAATTTCAATTAATACTCTGATTCTGTTAAGTCTTCTATTACCAAAAGCTTTTATTACTTTTTGTTAGGTAAAAGCTCAGTGAAACTAAAAATGAGAAAAAAATCATACACTTATATTTGCGTGGAAGTAGGGAGGCAAAGGAGAGGAGGCACCTACTGATCAAAGTAACAGGTATATTTTAAATTAGACACCAAAATCAAATAATATCTTAAAAGTGCCTTTAAACTACAACAATTATGTAAAAAACTGGAATAAAGAGGAGAAAATTTATACTCAGGAAAATAAAAATGCCGTTAAACAAAAGTGAAGGTTTGCCTCAATTCTTAAGAGAAATAGGGTAAAGAAAAATTTCAATTTAAAATAGCCTTTGAAACAAATAGGGTTGCAGTATTAGATTATAAATTAGTATATGGACAGGCTGTTCTAGACCTAATTAGTAAACTAAATGAAGATAGATTACCTGGGTTATATGATACCTTCTTAAAGTTTTAAAGGAAATCTTTTTGCTTGATAGTACGAAATTCTTTAAAATAGGAGGAAGCATACTGAGCTACAGAATATCCATTTGTAGGGCTGTCAGGTAAAATTCAGGATGCCGAGTGAGATCTACTTTCAGATAAACACCATGTTTTTCTTTTTAATATAAGTATGTTCCATGAGGGCTTCCCTGGTGGCGCAGCGGTTGAGAGTCCGCCTGCTGATGCAGGGGACACGGGTTCTTGCCCTGGTCCGGGAAGATCCCACATGCCGCGGAGCAGCTGGGCCCGTGAGCCATGGCCCCTGAGCCTGTGCGTCCGGAGCCTGTGCTCTGTAACAGGAGAGGCCACAACAGTGAGAGGCCCGCGTACCACCAAAAAAAAAAAAAAAGTTCCATGAAATATTTGGTGCATATTTATGCTAAAATGTATTTTTTAATTAAAATTTATCTGGATTTATTTTTGTTTTTTAAATCTGGCAACCTGACACTTTGCCAATCTTGCATATTTACAAGCCTTGAAGAACATAGAATTTAACAATTTAGACTCATTTTCATCCATATTCATTTCTGGAATTATCAAAAATACAATTCCAAAATAGTAATGGAATACTTAAATAAGCAGTAATGTTTTGAATGCTTACTTGTAAGATTCTGTGTTTAAGCTATGTTGGTAAATATTCTGCCTTCATAGAGGATATACCGATGAAGCATTTGCAGATGATTATAACAGACCTAATGGACTATTATTTTAATTTGATGTAAAATTGCATATAAAGAGGCAACTATTGCATGTGATTGATATAGACGTTCAAGAAATCTTTGATGAATGTCCACAGCAAAAGCTATTTAAATAAAAATAGCTGTCAGAAGCTAGGGGGCATATCTTACAAAGAGCAATCAAAGAGAAAGGATAAATAGACACTTCTCTGGCAGGAGCAGTGTAAGTATCAACAGAGAAATTCACCAGAGATAAGAATTTGGCCAGATTTATTTAGTATTTATATGCACTATATGTTAGAGGAAATGCACAATAGAATTCCCAACTTTCATTGAAATGCCAAGCTTATAAGGATGAACAGGGTATTTTCCGCATACTATGAAAGTAGCCAAAACATGTGGTAAATGAACTCCAGTGTTGGCTATTTCAGTGCAATGCCTTGCATGAACACAAATGTAAACAGTACTTTTAGGTTGGTGCCCTCCAAACTACTCATTTTTCAAGGGTACTAGAGAGGGTTATTGCAGTTCTCTGAAAAAATAATCAGACAACTATGCTACTGTGACCAGAAACATCCAATACAATTCTTAATAGCATAAGGCAAATTACAAAGAAAATTTAAGCTATTATCATACACTTACATTAATTCATAATACATTTATGTCTGGATTTTGATTCAAACTGATGCATCTAGATAAAGATTTAGTAAAATTGGAATTTGTTTAAGAAATTGGGGGTGATCCAAGAACAGAACATTGTTGTCACAAATGACAAGATTTTTTTCCTTTTTAAAGGCTAATATTCCATTCCATTTTCTTTATTCATTTATCCTTCTTTAGACATTTAAGATATTTCCATGTCTTGGCTATTGTGAATCATGCTGTAATGAACATGGAAATTCAGATGTCTGTTCAAGATCTTGATTTCATATACCTAAAAGAGGGATTTCTGGATCACATGATATTTTTAATTTTTTTTGTTTCTGAGGAACTTTCATACTGTTTTCCATAGTGGCTGCACCAGTTTGCCTTCCCACCAGTAGTGTTCCCTTTAGTCCACATCCTTGCCAATACATGTTATCTTTTGGTTTTTGATAATAGCCATTCTAACAGGTATAAAGTACTATCTCCTTATGGTTTTGATCAGCATTTCCCTGATGATTAATGATATTTGGCACCTTTACAAATACCTACTGACCTTTTGTATGTCTTCTTTGGAGAAATGTCTATTTAAGTCCTCTGCCCATTTTTGTAATTGAGTTGTTGTTTTTTTTTCTGTTGAGCTGTAGAAGTTCCCTATGTATTTTGGATAATAACCCTTTATCATATATATGGTTTGCAAATACTTTCTTCCATTTTGTAGGTTGCCTTTTCATTTTGTTGATTATATCCTTTACTGTGCAAATGCATTTTAGTTGATGTAATCCCGTTTGTCTGTTTTGGTTTTGTTGTCCATGCTTCTGGCATCGTATCCAAGAAATCGTTGTCAAAGCCAATTGCAGGAAGCTTTTTCCTTATGTTTTCTTCAAGGAGTTTCACTGTTTCAGGTCTTACATTTAAGACTTTATTCAAGTTGATTTTTGTGTGTGGTATAAGGGTCCAATTTAATTCTTTTGCAAGTAGATATCCACTTTTCCCAACACTGTTTTTTTGAGGAGATTATTCTTTCCCCATATGTATGTAGTCTTGGCACCATTGTCAAAATTCATTTAACCATATATGTGGAGGTTTATTTATAGGTTCTCTATTTTGTTTCATTGGTCTATATGTCTATTTGTATGCCGTAATCGTACTATATTGATTACTGTAGCTTTGTAATATGTTTTGAAATCAGGGAGTGTGGTGCCTCCAACTTTGTTCTTCTTTCTCAAGATTGTTTTGGCTATTCAGGGTGGTTTGTGGTTCCATATACATTTTAGGATTATTCTTCGTATTTCTGAGAAAATTACCATTGGGATTTTGATCAAGATTGTATTGAATCTGTAGACCACTATGGTTGGTGTGAACATTTTAACAGTATTCAGTGGTGAACATGAGATGTCTTTCAATTTATTTGTTTTAAAATTTCTTTGATGAATGTTTTGTAGTTTTCAGGTGTAAGTCTTTCACTTCCTTGGTTAAGTTTATTCCTAAGAGTTTTATTCTTTATGATACTATTGTAAGTGAGATTATTTTCTTAATTTCCTTTTCAGATTGCTTTTTGTTACTATATCAAAATGCAACTGATTTTTGTATGTTTATTTGTATACCACAATTTTACTGAGTTTATTTATTAGTTCTAACAGGACTTTTTTTGTATAATCTTTAGGCATTTATGCATGTAACATCATGTTATCTGCAAACAGATAATTTTAACTCTTCCTTTGGATTTGGATGCCTTTATAATAGTTTTCTTGCTTAATTTCTCTGTCTAGGATTTCTGGTACTGTATGTATAGAAGTAGTTAAGAGGAGGCATCCTTGTTCTGTTCCTGATCTTAGAAGAAAGGTTGCAGATTTTCACTGGTGAGTATGACACCTGTGGGCATGTTGTGTATGGTCTTTATTATGTTGAAGTAATTTCCTTCTATTCCTGGTTTGTTAAGTGTTTTTAATCATGAATATTTAATTTTTCAGTTGCTTTTTCTGCATCTATTGGTATGATCATATAAATTTTTATTTTCCATTCTGTTAATGTGATGTTTTACATTGCTTGATTTTCACATGTTGGCTCACCTTACATAACAGGGAAACATCCCAGAGACTTGATTACGGTGTATAATCCTTTTAATGTGTGGTTGAACTCAGTTTGCTAATATTTTATTGAGGATTTTTGCATCTATATTCATCAGGAATATTTGCCTCTAGTTTTCTTGTAGTGTTCTTATCTGGCTTTGGTATTAGGATAATACTAGTCTTATCAAATGAATTTGGAAGTGTTCCCTCCCCTTCAGTTTTTTTGGAAGAGTTCGAGAAGTATTGGCATTAGTTCCTCTTTAAATGCTTGGTAGAATTCACCTGTGAAGCCATCTTATCCTGGGATTTTCTTTTTCAGAAGGTTTTGTATACTGATTAAATTTCCTTACTAGTAAGTGGTTTGTTAAGGTTTTTTATTTTTTCATGATCCAGTCTTGGTTGATATTGTTTCTTGGAATTTGTCTATTTCTTCTGTGTTGTCCAATTGTTGGTGTATAATCAATCTTAATTGTTTCCTATGATTTTTTTATTTATTTAATGTCTCCTATTTAATTTATGATATTATTTGATTCTTCCCTTTTCTTAGTCTAGCTAAAGTTTTGTTAATTTTGTTGATATTTTCAAAAACAACTTCTAGTTTTGTTATTTTTCTATTGTTTCTGTGATTTATGAGCAGAATGGCTGCTGGAGTATGCAGGCATTCCAGCTGGTAAGGTTCACAGGTAGGCTGGTAGGGTTGACAATCTGGTATTTGAGATCCACACAACAGTTCCTGTGAACTCTTACTTATTTTTTTTGGTCTTGGCTGCCCCAGATGAACTAGCCATGCCAATTCCCTCAGCATTCTGGATGGGGTGAGACAGAAGTGGATCTCTCAGGCAATGCACTAAAAAACTGGGGAAGTTTGATGCTCACTTCACTCTCTTTCCCTTGCAGAAGAAATCACTGGCCAAAAGGGTCTCTCTTGGCATTGTGTTGCGCTGGCTTGGGAGAGGCTTGATATGAGTAAAGTGGAACTGTTTTTAACACTTTTCAAAGTTAACCACTTTTTTAAATTTGTGGTTTGTTATTGTTTGTTTTATCGAAGTATAGTTGATTTACAATATTGTGTTAGTTTCAGGCATACAGCAAAATGATTCGGTTACATATGTATGTATCTATATTCTTTTTCCATGATAGTTTATTACAAGGTATTGAGTATGCACATTACCATATATAAAACAGATAAACAACAAGGATTTACTGTATAGCACAGGGAACTATATTCAATATCTTTTACGGATTTTGTGTTCTACCAATATGTTGGAACTTCTCAACTGTACTCCAGTGCTCTCTTAAAGGTATTTTCAACTATGGGTGGTTGGTAAATTGGGTTTCTGAGTGTGGATGGGTGCTGAGACCTCTTTTTCCATCATTTTACTGACTTCACTCCTTACCCCTTTTCAGCTGGGTTGCATTGATGCTTAATATACATTAGTGTTAATCTTTGCCAAGTATATATGTTCTCTTAAATTTACCATTTTTGTTAATGATTCATTTATTTCTTTTGTTGTATTGAAGTTTGGGATTTATTAAAATCAAATTCATCAAACTATTATCATTTTTTTCTTTTTGCTCCTTGTGTCCTGTTGAAATCTTTTACTCTCCTATCAGTCTATAAATTGGTTCTAATTTCTTTAATAAGTATAAAAGTTTAAGCCTTCATTCACTTGGATTTAATCTTTGTGAACTGTGTATGGTAGACTACCCTACATAATGTACACAACAGGATTGTTAAATCTTTCTAGTAAATTATGTCATTTATTATTGTTGATTTTTAATCCTAAAACTGCTTTTGTACCTTAAGTCTGCATTATCAACTGTGAATGTACTTGCAACTATTTTTTTTACTTAGTGTTTGCTTCATACATCTCTTATATAACATATAACTGGATTCGTCCCCTCACAAATCTTTATTTCTGTCTTTAGGCTCTAGGGATAACTTTTCTAAATAATAATTTAATCAGGAAATATGAGTCCTTAAGAAATGAGCTTATTAGTCCATTTGCATTTTTTTGTGATTATAGATATATTTGGGTTTATTTATTTTATTCTTTTCTTTCTTTGTAGTTTCTTTTTTTTAATGAATTGATCAAGTTTTATTTATTTCCCACCTTTTTCCTCTGTTAGTTTTGAATATATGTATCATATTGGTACTTAAACTGTTAATAATTTTAACTCAAAGTTGACTGAAAATAAGTTGATAATCTTATCTCCCAAATGATCTAAAGATATTAGAATTTGTAATTCTAATCTCCTCTCATACGATCATCATAATCCTATCTGTTATATCTGTTATTATTTTACAGTATTTTATTTCCAATTTGTTTTCAAAGTATTCAAGACATTGTTATCATTTTATAAAACTGACTTTTATAGGTCAACTCACATATTTACTGATCTATTCATTCAACATTTTTTTTTTTTGGTCTTATTTGTTCCTTCTGAGTTGAAATTCCTTTTTACTGAAGTTTATCCTTTAGTAATTTTTCTAGTGAGGTTTTGTTAGTGGCAAATTCTTTCTCCTTTTTATTGTCTAAATATGTCTTTCATTTGCTCTCTCTATTTAATCATTGTTTACCTGAACTTAGAATTTGGGTCAACAATCATTTTCTATCATTACTTTTCTATTATTATTCCATTACCTTCTGGCTTCTGCTTTTGCTGGTAAGAAGTTGTTTCTTTTTTGCGGGGTGGTGGTGGGTAAGTTTATTTTTATATTTTTAAGATGCAGTGTTTTAACTCCAGGTCCCATAAGACATTCTTTTTATGGTTTATATTTTAAAGATTCAGTCTGATCATCTAATCATGGATTTATTCTAAATATTCTGCTTATGATGAATTATAAATCCTAAATATGAAAACTTTCTGCTTGTTCTCCTGAAATATTACCTCTCTTATTTGTTTTTTCCTTTGCCACACACATTAGACAAATGTTGGGTCACCTTTGTCTATTCTTCATGCTCCTTACTCTCCTTTTCTTAGCATGTCCTTTTTTATACAGCTGTGTTGCATTTGGGATAATTTTCTCACATCTTTCTTTAGTTTATGAGTTTTCTCCTTAGCTGTCTAATTTATTATATAATCCATTTATTGGATTTTTAATCTCTGTGATTATATTTTCTTTGTAGAAGTCTGAATTATTTATGTTTCTATATATGCATCTTTTTAATAATTTGATAATGTTTTCAATTCTTCTCTGTATTTAATCATTTCATGCGAAACAGATAACTTATTATCTGATGTACATGGTGGTTTAATGTGATATTATTTGTATCTTAGAACTCTTACTCAAGGCTAGCAGTTTCATTGTGTATTTGAGATTATACATGGCATCATCTTCAATGGGGATTGAAGTGAGAATATTGGGCAGCTGGTGGGGAGGGTTTTTCCTTCCACAATAGTTATGCATTTGCTTTTTAAAAAATACCTTAAAATTTTCAATGGTTTGTGTCTAAAATTTTTGTTAATTTCTTTGCCTGGAGGGTCACAGACCATGTAGTGTTGAAAGTTTTAACCCCAGATCTGCTGTGGTTTCAAAACCTCAGGGAAAATATATCAGAGCACAGCCAAAACAGACCACCTTCTTTGTCATCCCGTTTTACCAGAGTACAGGTATTTTTCTTTTTCAGTCTTTCATTAGAGTTGCACCCCCTTGAGATACCTAGCTTTATATGAGAATCTCAGTCCCAGTTTCTTACCTTAACTTGCCTCAAGACTTCATCTCCTACCCACATCTTGGCATTGAAACATAAGCCCCTGGGTTACTTGGGCTAGTGATTCTCAAGCACATTTGGTACCATCCTCTAAGCAAGTTTTGGTTGTCACAGTGACAGAGGTCATGCAGGTATTTTGAAGTTGGGAAACAAGGATGCTAATCATCCTAAATTCCTATGACACAGAATCACATAATGAAGAATTGGCCTGCCCTAAGTACCAGTAGCTTCTCATTGAGGAATATTGACCTTGACCAGGATAATCACCCTGTCAGCTCAGGCCGTTACCACCTTCACTTTTAGTTCTGTGTTCATTTCTGATCTTTAGTAATATGCAGTAATATTCCTTACTTTTCTATGAGCTCATCTAGTCATATAGAAAAAAATTTATAGTGTAATACTTATCATTATACAACTTGAGGTTTTTTTCAACTTGTTTAATCAATTATATTACCAAAATCAGATTTCCGAATGTATGTATTAATTCACATATATAGTGTGCATATATATCTGTTAATCTGCATATCTAGCCATTTATATGTCATATTATCTTTCTATTTTTCTGTATTTAAATATGAATTGAAAAATACTTATGCTTATATTGACTTCATGCTAATAATTATATGAGTTGTAACTTTTGATGTGATTTCTTTGAGAATTTTGGAATTTTTTACAATGCTTAAATTCTTCATAATATGCTTTTTTCTTTGCTGAATGAATATACTGATTATAATTGAAGACAATAAAATCAGGAAAAGTTATGGTGCATATGACTGTTTCTAAAATCTCAGAGCCCTAACATTAAAGATAGAAGTGTAGCCTCTCCTTTGGAAATAGACGACAAAAGCAGAGTAGCTCTATCTTTAACCCAAAAGACAGTCATCAAATTTGCCCACCCAAACACTATTCACATTCATTTTTTTCCTTGCCTTCCTCTCTAGATAGGCCAGGAAACTGAAATTTCAATTTTCTATATCTCACAACTAGGGGCTCTCATAGGATCTGCTTCTGGCCATTGAGATTTATGTGGAAGAGTACCTGCTGGGATTGAGGGAAGTGTACAGAAGTCTGTATTTAGAAGCTAAAAATTACCAGGCTTCAGGCTGTGCCTTGATGATCAGTTTGACTGTGTTTACATGTTAAATGAATTGACCAAAAGCATAAGGGCTACAAGTTGGCCATATTTCTGACAGCAGAATTTTTAAAGAAACTCTGGCCCTGGCCAGCTACAGCCTCTGTTTATTCAATCCCTAATACAAACACTGTATCTCTTAAGATGGATGAAAAACACTGTATCTCTTAAAATGGATGGAGATGAAGGAAAAAGCTGCTATAGCCACGCAGGTTGCAGGAAGAATATCCCCATTCCCTTTGTCCAAGGTGTTACCTTGAAGGATAATGAAAAGAGATTTTTTGTACAGTCTCAAGGGGTAGGGCCTCATTTACCCTTTGACTCTTCTGTGATTTTCCTTCCTGTAATTAAGATATGATGCTTGGTTAGGCAGTAGTCCTGCTGTGAATTTTAGGTACTTAATGCAAAGACAGCATTATGATCTCTTGATGCCAATATTGAGCCACTGAACCAATTCTAGTCTCTCTATCTCTTGACTATTCAGGTATTCTATTACATGCAGATATAAGTATTCCTCACTAAAACATCCATAATGGAGAGTTTGTTTTTTTTTAATCTTAACTCCTTTAGGAGCTTAGAGCATGAAGATAGAAATTGTTCTTGGATTTCCAAGACCTGTGTTCAGTGTTCACTTAATGTTTGACCTGGACAATTATTGAATAGTGATTGAGTACACTTCTGTCTTCTTTGTCCTTTCTTTTCTTCCTCCTTTGTGCATTTCTTTCTTAATCAGTTGAAATATTTATTCATTTAATGATCACCTGTTACCATCCATTACGTTAAAATGGTATCTTATAAAGGCATTTTGCTTTATCATACCTAGCTCAGATTTGCTGTGCAGATATACATTTATAAAATAATGTATTCAGTTACTTTGCACTCACTTTTGTGTTCAAACTTTAGTCATAATTTATTTTTGTTGTTGGAGTTTCAAGATTACCCTATATGTAGTATCCTTCTTTAATGTATGCATAAAAATGAATGATACTCTGAAAATATCACATATTCCAACTTTAGTACTTATTGAATGCTACTTACGTGCTAGAAATGATAGAGACTTTTTGCATGTACATTATTTAATCTATGCTGTAATCTGAAGGCTGATATCATTTCTCTTGTATGTATAAGGAAAATATTAAATAAAATTCAGGAAAATGTGACTTAATATTCTATTCAGTATTATTGTCAATGCGCTAATCACTATGAGGACAAGAAAAGATTTTGTCCCTGCTTCGTGGCCTTGTAGTTTAAAAGGGAAATTCATAGGCAACGTGGGAGGTGCTGTGGAATCCCAGAAGAGGACATGATTAAATCTATTTAGGGGAGACTTAGGAAAGGCTTTTCAATGGAGGTGATATTGGAGCTGAGTTTTAAAGATTGTGTTACAGTTTTACCAGAGAGAGAAATAACAGGTACTCTCTACAGGAAGAAGGCCATTCACATGCATGGCATATTCAGTGAACTGTTAGGTTTTCTGTGTAAGTAGAGCACTAGCTCTGGTTATCATTACAATCATTTGTTCTGCCCATAATTACCAGGATGACTATTGTTCGATAATTCACCTTCTGCCTGTTGACTGGAGTTTCCTCTCTTGACTTCTCTTAAAAGTGGATAGAGGAAGCCTAAGTCCAAAGAAAAACACTGAACTTTGAATATTTGTGTGGAAGTCATTGAACATTCCCAGTAGGACTTTAAATAGAAATGGGATTATTTTCACAGAAAAATAATCAGTACAGTATTCAGCATTCATAAAATTTGAGTTGCTTGACCAGTTTTCACACTATCTCAGTATAAATTAATCAAGTTTAATCTTACGGATCAATTCTTGAGTAAGAATTTAAACTAAGGACAATTTCACATGAATTTCCCTTTTTGTTATCCTAAACTACATTTCCAAGGTATGAAGCATATGTTGTAAGGAATGATTATTGATACATTTTTAACCTAATATTGTGTTCAATCTTTGATCTTCAAGTTTGAAATATTGAATATATCATTAAAATAATATGTTTAAAAAATAAATATTAACGTTGTTGGAAATAGCATTAAAGATTCATATGGCATTCTTTAATTTCCTTTTTGTTTAACATAATGATATGAATTGACAGATTAGTGTTTTCTTGAAAAGACATAGTTTTAGTTATATTTCTCCTGTCCACACCATACTATAAAATTATGTTGTGAAAAGCAAAGTTTTACCTACAAGCTAATGCAAATTGAGGAAGGGTTCTCTTAGGTCTTACCTGAAATGAGGAGAGAAAAAAAATCTAAACATTATTAGTCTGAATGAAAAATGGTAGGCAGAAATGTGTAGTCAAGTAATTAGGAATGGAATTTGAATAGTTGCTCTGCTTAAGTTCAGAGCAAGTATATGTTTCTGTAATTTTCATTTTGGAATCAAGCTATTATCAAGGTAATTCTTTACAGGCAATTTTTAAATTTAAGTAATCTCTTAAAAAATTATTCAACTATAATAGGTAGTTGAATTTACTAAAAATTTACTAATGCCAGATTTGGCCTCACATTGGCAGTAAGCGCATAGGGTAAGATGATCCGTACATGTGAAAAAACATATTACGTTCTCTAAAGCTAGTACGTTGTGGGGAGAAAGTGCTGATATGAATGAAAGGGAGAGAGAAGGGAAAACAAGAACAAACCATAAGAAATTAACGTGTAAGAAGAATTTAACATACAACTTTCACTGAAATACAGATATGACTTTATAAAAGCCAGCAAACTCAGAAGTTACGTGTAATTTAAAATTCCTCTTTTTATTTGTTCAAGGTGTTGAGACTCAATTGAATTTCATTTTGGTCATTTCTATTGGATTTTTTTTGTATTTATCATTTTCTTATTTTTAATTTTTATTTTGGATTTTTATTGGAGTATAGCTGCTTTACAATATTGTGTTAGTTTATACTGTACAGCAAAGTGAATCAGCTATACATATACATATACCCCCACTCTTTTGGATTTCCTTCTCATTTAGGTCACCACAGAGTACCGTGTAGAGTTCCCTGTGCTATACAGTAGGTTCTCATTAGTTATCTATTTTATACAGTATCAATAGTGTATGTATGTTAATTGCAATCTCCCAATTCATCCCACCCCCCTTTCCCCCTTAGTATCCATATGTTTGTTCTCCACATCGGTGTCTCTATTTCTGCTTTGTAAATAAGATTGTCTATACCAATTTTTTCAGATTCCACATATATGCATTAATATGCGATATTTGTTTTTCTCTTTTTTACTTCACTCTGTATGAAAGTCTCTAGGTCCATCCATGTCTCTACAAATGACCCAATTTCGTTCCTTTTTATGGCTGAGTAATAGTCCATTGTACATATGTACCACATCTTCTTTATCCATTCCTCTGCTCCTGGACATTTAGGTTGCTTCCATGTCCTGACTATAATAAATAGTGCTGCAGTGAACATTGGGGTGCATGTGTCATTTTGAATTACGGTTTTCTCTGGGTATATGCCCAGTAGTGAGATTGCTGGGTCATATGGTAGTTCTTTCTATTTTTAGTTTTTCAGGAACCTCCATACTGTTCTCCATAGTGGTTGTATCTATTTACATCCCCACCAACAACGCATGAGGGTTCCCTTTTCTCCACACCCTCTCCAGCATTTATTGTTTGTAGATTTTTTGATGATGGCCATTCTGACTGGTGTGAGGTGATTCCTCATTGTAGTTTTGGTTTTCATTTTTCTAATACTGGTGATGTTAAGCATCTTTTCATGTGTTTGCTGGCCATCTGTATGTCTTCCTTGGAGAAATGTCTATTTAGGCCTTCTGCCCATTTTTGGATTGGGTTGTTTGTTTTTTTTTGATATTGAGCTGCATGATATGCTTACGTATTTTGGAGATTAATCCTTTGTCAGTTGCTTCATTTGCAAATATTTTCTCCCATTCTGAGGGTTGTCTTTTTGTCTTGTTTATGGTTTCCTTTGCTGTGCAAAAGCTTTTAAGTTTCATTAGATCCCATTTGTTTATTTTTTTATTCTCATTACTCTAGGAGGTGGGTCAAAAAAGATCTTGCTGCAATCGATGTAAAAGAGTGTTCTGCCTGTGTTTTCCTCTAAGAGTTTTATAGTGTCTGACCTTACATTTAGGTCTTTAATCCATTTTGAGTTTATTTTTGTGTATGGTCTTAGGGAGTGTTCTAATTTCATTCTTTTACATGTACCTGTCCAGTTTTCCCAGCACCCACTTATTGAGGAGGCTGTCTTTGCTCCATTGTATATTCTGGCCTCCTTTGTCATAGAGTAAGTGACCACTGATGCATGGGTTTATCTCTGGGCTTTCTATCCTGTGCCATTGATCTATATTTCTGTTTTTGTGTCAGTACCATACTGTCTTGATTACTGTAGCTTTGTAGTATAGTCTGAAGTCACAGAACCTGATTCCTCCAGCTCCATTTTTGTTCTCATGATTGCTTTTGCTATTCGAGGTCTTCTGTGTTTCTTACAAATCGTAAAATTTTTTGTTTTGGTTCTGTGAAAAATGCCATTGATAATTTGATAGGG
The DNA here is from genome assembly GCF_003676395.1 of Aethalodelphis obliquidens. Lineage (NCBI taxonomy): Eukaryota > Metazoa > Chordata > Mammalia > Artiodactyla > Delphinidae > Aethalodelphis > Aethalodelphis obliquidens. The sequence goes on along the minus strand of NW_020837954.1, from coordinate 5,284,710 downwards.
GTTGCATTGAATCTCTAGATTGCTTTGGGTAGTAGAGTCATTTTCATAATATTGATTCTTCCAATCTAAGAACATGGTATATCTCTGCATTTGTTTGTGTCATCTTTGGTTTCTTTCATCAGTGTCTTATAGTTTTCTGAGTACAGATCTTTTGCCTCCTTAGGTAGGTTTCTTCCTAGGTATTTTTTTCTTTTTGTTGCAATAGTAAATGGGATTGTTTCCTTAATTTCTCTTTCTGATCTTTTGTTGTTAGTGTAGAGGAATGCTAGAGATTTCTGTGTATTAATTTTGTATCCTGCAACTTCACTAAATTCATTGATTAGCTCTTGTAATTTTCTGGTGGCATCTTTAGGATTTTCTTTGTATAGTATCATGTCATCTGCAAACAGTGACAGTTTTACTTCTTCTTTGCCAATTTGGATTCCTTTTATTTCTTTTCTTCTCTGATTGTTGTGGCTAGGACTTCGAAAACTATGTTGAATAATAGTGGCAACAGTGGGCATCCTTGTCTTGTTCCTGATTTTAGAGGAAATGCTTTCAGTTTTTCACCATGGAGAATAATATTTGCTGTGGGTTTATCATATATGGCCTTTATTGTGTTGAAGTAGGTTCCCTCTTTCCCCACTTTCTGGAGAATTTTAATCATAAATGGGTGTTGAATTTTGTCGAGAGCTTTTTCTGCATCTATTGAGATGATCATATGGTTCTTATCCTTCAATTTGTTAATATGGTGTATCACATTGATTAATTTGTGTATATTGAAGAATCTTTGCATCCCTGGGATAAATCCCACTTGATCATGGTGTATGATCCTGTTAATGTGTTGTTGGATTCTGTTTGCTAGTGTTTTGTTGAGGATTTTTGCATCTATGTTCATCAGTGATATTGGCCTGTAATTTTCTTTTCTTGTGACATCTTTGTCTGGTTTTGGTATCAGGACGATGGTGTCCTCATAGAATGAGTTTGGGAGTGTTCCTCCGTCTAATTTTTTGGGAGAGTTTGAGAAGGATAGGTGTTAAGCTTTTCTCTATATGTTTGATAGAATTTGCCTGTGAAGCCATCTGGTCCTAGACTTTTGTTTGTTGGAAGATTTTTAATCACGGTTTCAATTTCATTACTTGTGATTGGTCTGTTCATATTTTCTATTTATTCCTGGTTCAGTCTTGGTAGGTTGTATTTTTCTAAGAATTTTTCCATTTCTTCCAGGTTGTCCATTTTATTAACATATAGTCGCTTGTAGTAGTCTTTTATGATCCTTTATATTTCTCTGGTGTCAGTTCTAAGTTCTTCTTTTTCATTTCTAATTTTATTGATTTGAGTCCTCTCCCTTTTTTTCTTGGTGAGTCTGGCTAAAGGTTTATCAATTTTGTTTTTCTTCTCAAAAACCAGATTTTAGTTTTATTGATCTTTGCTATTTTTTTGGTTTCCATTTCATTTATTTCTGCTCTGATCTTTATGATTTCATTCCTTCTACTATCTTTGGGTTTTGTTTGTTCTTCTTGAGATTTCTCTTGTTTCTTGAGGTAGGATTGTACTGCTATAAACTTCCTTCTTAGAACTGCTTTTACTACATCCCATAGGTTTTGGGTCATTGTGTTTTTGTTGTCATTTGTTTGTAGGTATTTTTGAATTCCTCTTTGATTTCTTCAGTGATCTCTTGGTTATTTAGTAGTGTATAGTTTAGCCTTCATGTGTTTGTGTTTTTTACAGTTTTTTTTTTTCCTGTAAAAAAACATGAACGCATGGAGGAAAAACACTGTAAAAAACATTTCTACTGGATTTTGAATGCTATCAAGATTTTAAGGGAGGATGCTTCATAGAATTATGGTAATAAAGACTTGTCTTAATGAACTTCATGTGTCCTCCCTAAATGCAACTTTATTTTGGCATTAATGAGAATAATACTTAAATGAAATGCATTGAGTGATTCAGAGCCTCTGAGAGAAAGTTTTGCTATATATTGGAAAGTAATTAAAGGTTATTTGTATTATTTTTATTCTTCTAGAAAGGATGGATAGAAATAGGCTGTGCTAATATATTATCAAGTATCAATGATAAGAAAATTAATGTAACCTTTACATTGACGATGGGCAGGTTTTAAAATGGCTACTTTCAAGTGTGGTGAATGGTTTGATCTCTACCTAAAACTAGCTTTGTAGAACATTTGATAAACTGAGGTGTGAGGTACACCATCAGTAAATGTTCATATATTTAACAAAATCAGAAGCCTGATATCCTGATATATGCCACTGCCTCATCTCACAAGATGAATTAAATATAGCCAGTGAGATTGCATTCTAGGAATTCATTTATGATATATAGCTGCTCATAATTTGCAGGAATTAGCTCTTCATAATAAGGTCAACAGAATATATTCACTAGAAAATTAATAGAATATGGGCATTCATTTGTCTTCTTTATTCACAAACTCAGGAGTGGGTAGAAATTTCACAAAGGAAAGGAATACTTTCTATTTCTGGTCATGGAGCCTGTGACATAAAAGGTCCACCTAGCCCCTGGACCAGTGAATCCCTACTGTCTTGGTTAGTTGTCAGTGCCTTTCTCCAAGGTCAGGTACAAGTTAAAAAGAGACCCATGATTCATTTATTCTCCAGTTGTCGGGTGGGGTTTTGGGTAAGGGTGCATTTCCAGGGAAAAGGAAAGAAGGCAGGTGGCTAGGTCTTTTCTTCTTGTGAATATGATAATTGGGCCTCTGGGAAAACAGACTGATGAAATATGTAAGGAGAGGGGTCCTTATCTATACACAGCTTTGAGCAGAATGTCCTAGCTTTGGGATTGCTTGTGATAAAACAAACCAGCTATCTGTTGATTTATGAGACACGGCTCTCATATGATTCTCTGGGGTATAAAATGGTGACATTTCATGAGTTTAATGCCCTCTGCTATCTAAGGGGACTCAAGTACCTCTTAAAGAACTCTTCTATTATTTTAGTCTAGGGAATGCATTCCTGATGCCATGAGAAAGGATGTGGGAGCCACAGAGGAAGTCCCAGTCCTCTCCTTGCTTCACCCAGGCCTCTTGAATGCCTCTGTTCTTTATTAGTAGATCTTGGTACTGGCTATAAGTTCTTTGATCTATGAGAGTCTAATTTGACAAGCTGATATTTTGAGTTTGCTCAACTGTCAAGAACAAAATGATTAGGAGCAACTCTTGGAGCATAATTTGTATGGATATTTTTACTGATGGAATACTAGGTCTGTTAATAACAGTACAGCTTGTTTGGAACCAAAAAGGGAGCATCAGATTCACAACAAGTGATATAGCATAGTTGGTATTTCTAGACCTAGTAATAGAACATAAAAGTAGCCTTGAAAAATCTATATTCCCTTGCTGATTAAAATTTAGAGAGAAGTATATTATGGTCACAGGATATATGGTACTTCAAATTTAGCATTTTGAATTCTTGTTGTTGGGTGGTGCAATACTTTTGAGGAGGAGATAAAAGAGTTCAGCCTCTCTTACAGGGAGGAGGGCTGTTGCTCTTCCCTGCTCCCTCGAAAATAATAATTCCAATCTTTCTTTCCAAAATCTTGTTCATTTTTCTTCCTTTTTTCCCTTTGCTCTCAAATTCTGCACTATCAAGAGAGTAATTCTTTGAGTAAGATGTTCTGAAATCTGTCTGCACTCTGGCAGCACAAGGTGAGGCAGGTGTCAATAGTGCAGGCACTGTGGCTTGGGTGGCGATTCATTTATATGTTTGCCAATCCTTGATTTAAGCCGATCGACACAGGACAAGGTCAGCTGGAATTAGATAAGACTGTTTCTAAAAAATGTGTTGATGCTACCTTCAGAGATAGTCTATAAGCTGTTAAGGAATTCTTATTCTGATTTTCAAAGGCATAGTCCTCTCAAAGAGTTAGAAAGGAGAGTAAAATAACTACTCTGACAGTGGAATTTTCAAAATAATTTATACAAAATGATTTGAAACAGCAAAAGATTTTTTTCCCTGTTCTCAAAGGCTAGATATTTATACAGCAAATCAAAAGAAACATCTTGGGAAAGGAATAGTGCATATTATTGAAAAGACCTTTCACTCAGCCTCCAGAGTCTGCTCAGATGAGGCCTGTATTAGAAATTCCTTAAGAGGAGAGGCCTTTTGATGTTGGTATCATTTTCTTAATTCATTGAGAGCAAGCACTTCTTAATTAATTTAGAGCAAACCTTTTGGAACTGTAGCAAGGAACAGGATGGGTAACTTCACAAATAGATCTTGAAATTGTCTACAGCCTGCTGAATATGTACTTTAAGTGCTTTCCTCAGAAATGTACTTCCTTGAACTATACTGAGGCACTTATCTGGAGATCTTTGATAATTTTTTCCATTCTGAGAGAGTAATATTTTGTTCCTTATTGAATACTCTGTTCTAAATTTTTGTTTCAATAGTTTTCTAACTATTTATGAATTCTATTTAATATCAGAATAAGACAGATTTGGTTTAAATCCCAATTTGACTGTTTGACTCAGAGTAAATTACTTTATCTTTCTGAGACTAATTTTTCTCTTCTGAAAATATGGACAGTTGAAATACTACCTCATAGGTTTGTTTGGCGATTATTTGAGATAAATGAATGAAAATAGTGTATCAAATACCTTAGCACATGATAAGAACTCAGTAAACTTTAGCAGTTATTATTGCCATGAAAAATTCCTCTTAGGTTTAACACCTTCAACAGAGAGCAGAAACACTGTATTAATTCAGAGTATACTCAGATCTTGGAAAGGTAGCGTGTGCTAATACCCTTGATTTCAGGGAGGTGGTTTGGTACAACATAGCTATCATCTATTTTACTTTCAGTTTTTGAATAGTGCTAATAATCCACTGATTATCCCAGTTAAACAGTGCTATAAATGTGTGTATATAAATGTAGTGATGTATATCATACACAGCAAAAACAATCCTCTATAAATAGAACCTGCTTTTTCCTCATCTGGGCTAAAGGATCTTGACCTGATATATAAGTACAGACCATATCTAAAGGGATTTTTTAAGTAGGGAATTTATTTCAACAACTACATTATTCATTTCTTTTTTTCAATTGAATATATTTATTCTGCACCTCTTGTTAGTTATATCAGGGATAGTGGTTAGCAAAACATGGAAATAATTTGAGGATAAACAAAACCCAAAACATTTAATTATATGCATATAGTATATGTTGAATATACCTGCATATACAATATATATAAAAATATGAAGGCCTGTTATCAGTTCTTGTATATCCTCATAATGATTTAATAATGGTCTTCGTTAGTGTGTTAGGAAATGGTGTTATAGATGTTCCATTTTGATTCTTTTCTGTATCTCTTTTCCTATGGCTTGAAGTAGTCCATTCTCAATTTGTATAAAGCCTGCCTACATTTTCACCTTTTGTTCTGATCCCAAAGAGTTAGTTTTGTTTGCCAACCAAAAAAGCCTGCATAATTGGGTAGCTCTGACTCTAACCTATGAGTTCTGTTTCTAGAAATTGTGTTCTCTTAGTAGTGGGAATGTTTTGTGGTCAGAAAACTGCAGTATATGATTACAGTAATCTTGATTGTGGTTTAAAAATCATGTTTATTGGGAAGGAATTATTTATTCTTAGAGTCTGAGCTAAAAATGAATTTTACTTTTATGAAATACTTAAGGTGACCAACAGTCCTGATTTTCCCAGGAATAAGAAATTTCCTGTGATATAGGACTTTCAGTTTTAAAACTGGGAAAATTTGGGGCAAACGGAGATGATTTTGTCACCCTAGAATCTCTGTGACACTTTTGTGTAACATTAAAAATCCTTCTGGATATGACAGATGTACATAAATATAAATGTTTTATGTACTATATGATAAGCACTTTTCTGCTATATCTCATAAAAACTTGAAATAACCCTGTGAGGTGGGTGTTAGCATATTTTTTTAAATGAGAAAGCTAAAGCTTTGAGAGGTTAAGTAACTATCTAGCATCTATGTATATATCTATTATCATACTACATACTGTATATGTAACATATATCACATATAATATTTATAATATTTATCACAGGCAATGTCTATCCATAGAACCATAATTTTATTATATTGTTACCATTTTCTTATGCCATCAGAAATTTTTATAATTTGTTTTATTTGTAATGACTGAGTAAAATTTGACAAACTGCCTGCTAAAGTAGCCATCCCCCTCCCTTCATAAGGACAGTTTACCTGCAGAAAAGGACCCCAGTGGGCCCCGCTTTTTCTAGGAAATTACTGGCCACAGAAAACTCTCCACCCCTTATATTGAGCAATCTTTCCTTTTTTAAAATTGTCAACCACTTGATTGTTCCATTGTAACCAACTAAAGGTCAACCAAAGTACCTGAAAACCAATTAGCAAGTCTCCCCCATTTCCAAAAATACAAATCTCCCCTTGCTAGAATGCTTGCCAGAGATCCAGTTTTCCTTTTTTTGACTCCTTTATCACACCTTTGACCCCTTGCTGAAATTAAAGTGATGGCTGAAAGATTTCCTTGCTGCAAGTTTATGAATAGTCTTTGTTAATGTTAGCTTTTTTCATAGTTCTAGCGTCTACACATTTTCATGGTTTTCTGACACGTACCCAATGATTACATTAAAACAATGTAATTGTTTTATTATTGAAATAAAACAACTCTCCCACAGCTCCTTTCTCTTCTCTCTACCAAGGTTCTTCCTGTCTCTGACCGTTATACTTCAGCTGATCATTCTACATCCTGTTCGGTTGTGTTGGGAACACTAGTCTGCTAATGGTCATAGTAAGGGTGCAGTGGAGGAGAGTGATGGAAGAGCAGTCTAGTGTTCTCAAAAGTGGAATCCACTCCATGGAGAAAGGGTTCTGCAGTTTTTTGATTGTTATGGGCTCCAGGGAGCAGATATAATACCTGGACATGATTGGTAATTTAACATAATCTGCATGTTTCTCTGAAAAAAACATATTAGTTACTGACTAGCCATTTACCTCCTTATGAAAAATCAAAATGAAATGAAACTAAAACAAAAAGCAAAAGTTGATAAGCAGCAAAAAGTATGAAGAAATAGCTTTCACTCTCAAGGTTTCTTATTCTTACTGAAATTACATATTTTTAAGTTGGGCTGCTGCTTTTTCATAAAGTCAGGGCTTTAGAGTTTTAAAGGCTCTTCTTGCCTAAGTCCCTCAGGTAACAGATTAGGAAACGGTGGCATAGAGATGTCCAGCTATTTATATAGGGTTATAGAGTTAGCAAATAGGATAGCTGGGAACTATATTGTCTTAACCTGGTTTCCCCAGAAGAAAAGCCATATAAAGAGGCTTGTGTGAGGGTAGTTTATTTGAGAGATGATTCCAGGGAAGAGGAGAGGATTGGGGAGCGGAAGGTTGAAGGGTGGAAAGCCACGCAGCATTTCGTTGCTCACTTGGCCACTGCTGCAAGTGACTGATTCTTGAGCCTGATGAATTCTCTACTCTGGGGGCAATGGGGCCGGTATTTATTGGCCTTTATACCCTAATGGTGTATAAAGGCCAGTCATGGCCCCAAGAATTTAACTCCCTCATGTTTCTGTGATGCATATCATGAGTGCCAAATATTTCCTCACTGATGTCTCATGTCAGTGAGTCAGAGATTCCTGAGAAGAATGTGAAAAATAGGAGGCTCAGGCAAAGGTGAAGCATAGATTTGATTTACCTGTCAGAAGCTGGTTAAAACCTGTGCATAACTGGTGACTATAAACCAGGGCTTGGAGTTAAGAGGTAAGACTGGGAAGATTTTAAGTGGTGTACGAGAAGTATCTGATCGTCATCATGGATAATTATATGTATATATAAATATATATATAATCTAATTTTCAAACTCTTTTTTTCAGTATATCATGCTGCATCTACTGGGTTCCCCAAATCATTTTCATTTCATATATTGACAACTTAGCCTATTCTCATTTTGAAATTTGCAGTAGAAATTAATGGAATTTCTTAACTCATGAAATCGTAGAATGTTTGGCATTTTCATTGTGTGTTTTTTCTAGATTTCAAAATTTGTATCAAATATGGTTGTACAAACTTCCAAATATCCAGTGAAATACTTATCGATTTTAACTTACACTGCATTTATTTTGCCAATCATCCCAAACATTTAACATTTCTTTGTTTCTCACTGACTTCTGCATATGCTTTTATTTTGTACAGGAGAGACAATGCTAAATTAGTACAGTCCTGCTAATGTCAGAAACTGAAGACCTTTATTTCAATTATAAATGTTTTATCTGTCTAGAGATTCAAATTGTTCAAATCAGACACAGAAAATTAGCAGATCAAATTCTATATGCAAAAGGCCACCAAAAGCTTTATGTTCTATTAAAAATGCAGGTGCTTGACACTATTTAATGGAACACAGTGGTGTACCACAGTGTCTTGACAACCTGAAGTGTGCCTCCTGAATAGACTTGTGAAAGTTTAATTGGATAGGAGGCTACTCCATGAGGGACCACCAGCACTTTAATAGCTAGCTGCAGACCCCTAGTGAGGTTGAATAATTACAATCAAGGAACTATAGCCGTTTCCATGACTGCACTTATACTTCTGCAGAAAGGCCCATTTTCCCCTACATGACAGTTCACTTTGTATTAATTATAGATTACATGCTTCAGCCCTCTATCATTATGCTAGCATATTCTCATAAAGGATGGTACATTAACCATGAAATACTGTGTTCATTGCATGTATGACTGTTCAACTCCCTGCACTGGGTGTATGTATGTGGAAAAAAGGGGAAAAGAGGTCATTTTATAAATATCAATGGCTCCAGATGTGCAAATAACAAACCAAAAGGGAGCAAAGGAGAGGCTGGCACACTCTCTAACTAAAATGGAGCTGTCATGTGTACTTTACCCTCTATTTCCATTTTCTAGCACATGTTGGTACAGAATGCAGCAGGCTTGAAATATAGTTAACATTAGATAATTGAATTATTCATTTCATTGGAAATTAAGAATTATCTGAAAAGCTACTCCTAACTGTCACTCTTCAAACCTCTCTTTCTGTGAATGGTGACCATACATCTTGGTCTGGGGAAGGGAACTCATAGCAGATAGTCTACTGTGTGTCCATTGAGATAAAGCCTAAACCAACATAATTTCATTATGAACAACCCTCTCTAAATTAGGACTTATTATACTTAGTATATAGCAGAAGTGAAGCACACTTAAGATAAACTACATTCTATGCCATAGGGTGGAGAGAGTTGGATTCGATTTCCAGACCATCTAATGGCAATATCTGTGCACATTTTATCACACCATCATTTCTCCAGGGATAATAAGATTGAGGGAAGTAGGGCAATACTGACAAGTTTTCCCTTAAGTTAGTAAAATAAGCTCAATTCATGATAAAATTGCATCATGATTTCTAAAAATGGAATTCAGTAGATCAATTGGTTTTTAATACAAACATGCCATAAGTATTTCAACTGTATCTTAGCTATTTCAGTGTAAAATGTATTAACATTTTCTCAAACTTTTCAAAAAGTTTACCCTAACACTGCTTTCTTCTAATAACATATCTTGGTGAGCATTAGGCAGGTTGCTAGGTATTTTCTATCAAGCTTTCTATATCTGTCTTTGCCTTTCATATTTATGAATATTCATTTCCCAGAGAGGTGTCAAAATCAGATATTTTAGCTTTTGAGCAAAATGTTTGGTGGGTCAACCATTATAATTTTATAACAAGATTTGTTTCTTACATCTAGAAAATGCTGTAACTTTTTATTCTAAAAAATTTCTAAAGTAGAGAGAACATTTTAGTGTTGATTTTCCCACTTACCACTTTTACCAGTTTTTAAATAATGAAATAATTTATTAATATATGAAAGTATCATTATAAACTCACAGATTTATTCATATAGATAGATTTCAGTCCATTATATCTATGTCTTTAATGATGCTTAAAATGTTTTAATTTTGACCTGTGGAAGCTTCCCAGGTTACATCAAAAGTCACTTGTCCATAAAAATAGTAGTCGTTTATAACTTCCCTAGTATAAAAACAGAGTCCAAGTTCATATTGCAGATTCTTTCCACAGACCTGAGTATCAGTCATTTCTTCCAAGAAACCCTGGTTCTTTTGAACAGAGAGTGTTACCTAGAGACCACAACCCTGACAATAGAGATGATCTCTGCTGGCAGATTTATCATTATTTCTTAAACCTTTCGAGTGGACAGTGATAGGAAATCTGTATATTTTTGAAGAAAAATGTGCCATGGGTTCCTACTTTTTTTCATTCAGACTTACATTTGTAGAGCTTTTGCTTAACTTCTTTTATTTTTCTAATTGCATTCCTCTTCCCATATCTGAAAATTTTTGTTTCTAACGTAATTCGTTACACAATAAAAATCGTTATCAGTACTAATGATGTAATAACTGAAAAAAATATAAAGAATTGGAAGTTTTTTTACCTTTTAAAAATCTCGCTGTCTTACCACAATTCCTCTCTGTACGATTTGTCTACCAATTCTGTATTGGTTCATTTATTTCATTTTTCTTTAATGTATTTTATGTAGAGATGTATATGTATGTGTGTATTTCATATATGTATAGATTTCACAAATATGTAGACATTTATAGGTTCTAAATTTAAATTTACAGAGTAAGTTAAAATTTAAAAGAAGTCTCACTTTTTACACCTGTCCTCTACACCTATATCTATTTGTTCCCATTTCTATAGGTAACTTTTTTCCAGTGTTTATGTATATTCACACTTTCTTAGATAAATAGTGGCTTACCTTAGCATATACACATTTCCTCCACCTTGATGTATTTCACTTATATATCCTAGAAGATCTGCACAGCACTAGAGATGTTTCTTATACTTTTTACAGCTGCAGAATACTTTATTACATGGATGTTTCATAGTTTACTCAATTAGTTTCTTATTGATGAGCTTTTGGGTTGCTTTTAGTCCTTTTCTATAATGGTTAGTTATTCCAGCACATTTTAGTGGTTTCTTGACTCAAAATTCATCCAGTTGTTTGTAAAGGCAGTGGTTGGATGAGGTCATCTCTATTGGGTTTATCTAGATGGTGTATGTCATCCTGGATTAATGATGTGAAATTCAGCAGAGAATGTTTCTGTAGTCCTTGTTTGTTTTTACATTTGTATATTCAGTACATCTGATGTATTTTAAGTAATACAGAAATAGACTCGTCAGAATTTGTTGGGCATTCTTCCTTTAACACAATCAGAATTTCATAGATGATTGCTAGAAGAGCATTTCCCCATTTTTTAATTACCTAAAGCAGACGAATATGAATTTTAGGGAGGAAGGCTGTATGTTTTCTTGATATGGACAATGTTTCTATTTCCTGAGGGAAGAGAAAAAGGATTTTTCAAAAATAAATGAATTCCTTCTTTCTTCAAGAAAGTTTAGGTAGGGTGTTTCCTGCAACAATGGATAGCCAAATACTAGGGAAGCTCTTCCTTTTTGAGATGAAGTTTTGCACTAATGGGTTTGCAAACTGATGATCTGATAGGCAGATTCAGCCTACAAACATAATTTGTGTAAGCCAAATCCCATTGCCTTTTGGCAGAGACATCCTCTTCATTAGATCACAGACTTTGCTCTTCCCCATTCCTTGCATTCCCGTTCCTTCATGTATATAAGTATCTGGCCTGTAAAGACATTTGAGTTTATAAAATATGCCTGAAAGAATTAGAGTTTTTGCCCAGAAAGTGTGAAGTGTGAAGAGATTCTAAATTTAGATTCTACCTTTTAAAACTTGATCCATCTTATTACATAGGACTTATGGTGGCACTTAAAGTATAATTGACATTGTTTTTCATAGAATTAGATCCTGAGGGTGATTTTCCTTAAGCATAATATATGCACAAGTAGAAAATTCTCTGGTTATTTGGTTATAAGAATGACTGGGGAATTTACTTACTAGCTAAATGTTATTTGTGAAATTGTTTTTTATAATAATAGCTGACATTAAATAATTTTATATGTCAGCCACTTTTCTAAGAGCTTTATTTAAAATATTGTTTAACCTAGCAATCCTATTAGGTACTACTCCTTATTTTATAGAGGAGAATAAAGTATAAAGATCTTAATCAACTAGCTATCAGTTGACAGAGCTACATATTAATAGGATTTGAACTCAGATATACTTGATCCAGAATCCATGCTCTTAGCACATCACTATGCTACCTCTTCATTTATTTCACAGTCTCAAATTGGAATAAATTCAAGTCTCAATTCTCCAAACATGCCAGTTTTCTCTCTTTATGGCTCTGTTTGTGAAAACATTGCTATAGCAACTGTGAGGTATATGATAAGAGAAACCTCACAGATCTGACCCTGTTAATCCTTTCCTTATGTTCATGGTGTTAACATTTTTTAAATATTTCCATTTATAAAACATAAGTGTTAGCAAGATCAAAGAATGAGAATTAGTTGCTGCACTTTCAGGAATTTGATTATTTTACAAAAGTTTTTTGGAAGAAGCAAATTTTATCATGGCTCTCCTCAGAATGCTCTCTAATGCATGGTACCTACTGTTAGGTTCCACATCAGCCTTCTATCTAGGAAGCCTTCTATCTAGGAAGGCTCCTGATTTCCCTTCGGACTCACCTTTCTCACCATGTCTCCATGCCATCCACCAGACTCTGCCTGAATCTGAAGTGTCCTTTCCCTCATTTACATGTTATCAATGTCTGAAACCATATTTTGAAGTTTAGGAAGAGTCTAAACTTCATCCTTTTCAAGCCTACATTATTTTTCCTCTTCAAAAATTTTAGGATACACATTGTTTATTTTATTGAATTAGTTTGTACCTTATAGATGCGCTTCTTGCATTTTTATTTAACTGTTATATGTATGAATGTCTCATCTCATCAGATAGATTGTAGGCACCTTCAGATGATTAGATAAATTCTATGCTTATCCTTTATCTTCCCCTTACCCCATGACTAGTGTTGTTACTGTAATGAAGATGCATTCACTAAAACATTAATTTTAATTGAAAGGAAGATTGTTTCTCAGTGAGTTGAATTAATTCTATTTTCATGTCATATGTGGGGCAGATATAAAATTATGGCTATAAATAGATGGAGATTTGCTTTCCTGAAAGTGTATGTGTGCATGTAGAATTATTTGGTTATTTTATACATATATGTGTTTATATATATATATATATATATATATATATGTGTACACACACACATACATACATACACACAGAGGCATATATATGAAACATTAATACTATATATATATATATATATATACACACACACACACACTCCTTCAGAAAAGATATATATACATATGTCTTCCATACACTGTGTATTTATGTACACACCACACATTCAAAGATCAGTAAAGCAGAATAGGGATTATGCCAGAACAAAGTCCTGGCAACTGAAAAAAAGAGCTTTTATAACCTCTTGTGCTGGCTATCTGAAAGAACCCATCTCTTTCCACTCACAGCTGCATTGCTAATTAAATTGAATGGGTTCAATTTTAGCTGAACATTAATGGTATAATTGCATTGCTGTAAGTAATTAAAACCTTACCCTACTTATCCTGACAGATGGTTTCGTTGAAAGTTTCAACTGCAACGGATAAAATTTATATAAGTAGATTCTAGAGAATAGAATCATTCACTCATATTTTGATTGCCTGGGAAATAATTCCAGACTTTTATCCCACTAAACTTTGCTGTAGGAGGTAGTTAGTAGATGAAAACTCGTGGACCAGTAAGACTCTATGGGTAATCATTTCTTTACATGAATTGATTTTACCTCTTTTGATGGTATTACTTATTACATTGGCTCAAAGGTTAATTTACCATAACACTAAACTTGAATCTTAGAACTTAGTCTAAGTAAAATGTTCTTATTTAAAGAAACAGTCATTTTATTTCACATTACAAACACCCCTTTGACTCAACTGTTCTTCCAAAGTTATTTTAAACATGCTAAACGCATTGAAGGAAAAGTAGGCCAGTATTGTATTAATAAAATGTTCCAGGCTCTGTGGAATTTATTCCGTAATTGCACATGGTAGCAAATTTGTAACATATTGTTTATGATGTTGTTCTATCCCATAACACAGTTCCTTTACAAAAGTACTAGATTATTTTTAGTAGGAGACTTGTCTTGAATGAGAATATATAATTATATTAAAGTGTATGAAGCCTCAGAATTACTTCAATCAGTGTGTTGTGAGGGACTCCCGTGTAACAGAACAAATGGCAACTTCTGTCTCTCACCCACTCTTTCTCCTCTCCTGTCTCTCTTTCTCCCCTGCCTTTCTCCCCTTCCTTCCTTCTTTCCTTCCTTCTTGATTTACTTTAATGTACTGCATCAGAATAAATACTGAAGAGAGAAGTTATGCCTTCTCCCAGAGGTTTCCGGATATGTCATAGAATTTGAAGTGAGTGTGAAAAAGTCTGAAAAGCAAAGACGACCACTGCAGGGATAATGGCCAAGTTGGATAGGCACGAATGCTACAGAATTCCTTCCCCGGTCATTTTACATTTTTGTCCAGTGAAATCTCCTTTATACCTGGATCCAGTTTTTGAAAATCTGATAATATTTTCTTCTTTTTCTTATTTAGACACCTCTTAAGGATATCTTTTAGAAAAAATATGAATAACATTGCTGAATTTGAGTTATCACCAGGAATATCAAGTTCAAAATGACCTATCAAAGAATGGGGTGATTTTTTAAAATATATAATGTTTCTGTCTTAGTGTCTTAGTATCTTACAGTCTTATTGTAAATGAATCTTTCATAATTATCTCAATTTCTGTATAGACAAAAAAAGCAACATTCTGTACTATTTTTCTAGAATTATAGGGATGGATGGAATTTCTGGGGTATATTTTCATGTGATTGTCATCTGAAACATTTGGGAAAAAACTGTAGATATAATCAAAAATTTGGGAAAAACTAGTATATTCTTCCCAAAGTATTTCAAAAATCAGCTTTGGAATGCCTTTAGTATTGCTAAGAATATCTAATTTAATCTACTTCGATTGGGAATAACTGAACTTAAGCTTTTTTGGTTTGTTTTCTGATGTGTTGCTAAACAATCCCATGTAAGCAGATGATAACTCTTTCTGCAGGAGAGATTTTAGGAATGGGGAATCACTTACAGCTAATAACTGTGGAGGGCAGAAAAATGTGGCAGAAGGGAGCAGTGCTGGGGCAAGAGGGGCCAGATCGTGCACCTCGTGTTGGTCGGGCATGTGCTTGGGGCAGTCCTGACTTCAGTCAGAGTTCCAGACCACTCCCAATCTGCCTCCTCCAGGAGTGCCAGTGATGGCTGCCCTCACCCTGTTCAGATGTTGCGCTAGGTAGGTCTCAGCCAGCTCCTTCCCCAACAACTGAGCACTCTTCTCAGCAATGGCATCTTTCTCCCTACTGGGGAGCTGTGCTGCAGAGCCAGAGGTGCCAGACTGGGCTCTCGACTTGGGCCAGAGTGTATGCTGGGGCAATTGTGGGAAACTAGCCAGAGTCCTGGGCAGTCTCAGTCTGCTTCCTCTGCTTTGTTTTGGGAGCAAGCAAGAATATGTGCACTCTTCACAAGCAGAGTTCAAGTTTCACACAGCCCTTCTGCCAGTCCAGCTGGTCTTCAAACCAGCCAAGGGAACTCATCTTCCTCGTGTTGGACCCCAGGACTGGGGTGCCCAATGTGTGGTTTAAACCGTTCACTCCCCAAGGAGGATCTCCCAGCCTATGTAATCCTCCCCGCACTCTGTGTCATCTCATAGGGGCACAGGTACTGACCTGATGTTTCCTTTTCCTTTCTACCTGAATCTGTGTGGATGTTTCTTTACAGGATTGGTTATAGAAAAGTCTTTTTGCCAGTCTCCACTTTGTTTTCAGTAAGAATTGCTCCACATGTAGATGCAGCTTTGGGTAGGTGAGCTCAGTGTCCTCCTACTCTGCCGTCTTGATCAAGTGTCCATAGTTTTGAGCTGTGTCTGTGAGCATACGTGCTTTAACTTGATTCATTTTGTGCATCCGTTAGCAAGATGTGTCCTAAGGTAATTGCTTCTTCACTTTATGCCATTTCAGCTTATGAAAGGTTTCATAGGAACCCTGTACTTTCAGATAGTGGGGGAAATGTGTATATTGCTTTGCACTCAGTTGGGGTTCTGTAAAATTCCTGAGTAACTGTAGCTTTTATATCCTTTGATTTCCTAGCAAAAATACATCTATGTGCTTAATAGTTTCTGGGTAATTTCATAGCATTTATGCAGCTTTAAATAGTGAGGGAGAAAATCAAAAGAAATGTTCCAGGATAAGCTCCTCTAAAGAAAAATATTTTTCTCCTTGAAATATATTTTTCTCCTTTCTCTCTTGGACCAGGACTGACTCATGATTTTTTGTAAGGAAAAAATGAATACTGGGATTAATGATTTTTTCTTTTCTGCCAGTAAGATGTTGTAAAATACAAGGTAAGGCTATCACTATGTTTTCTTTTCCTTCTTGTTTTTTATTTTTGGCCACACCACAGGGCATGTGAGATCTTAGCTCCCTGACCATGGATAGAATCCCACACCCCCTGCAGTGGAAGCGTGGAATCTTAACCACTGGACTGCCAGGGGAGTCCTGCTATCACTTTTTTGACTTCTCTGATTCCTCAATACACAGAGTGCATTTGGTTTGGGAAAAAAAAAGTTAATTCCCATTAAGTGCAGGATGTAAACAAGTATAGTTTTACAAATATGTCCCAAAGATACAGTGGAAGGTGAACTTAGTTAATATGTGGTTAATAAATAGGCAATCAAGGAAGTAAGTTTATCTTTTTTCCTCCAACTCAGGAAAAGGGAAAAAATGTTTCAAACATGTCATTTAACTCTGCTGAGGGTCCAGCTATCCAGGTTTGCCTGGGACTGGAGTGATGAAGAATGAAAACTCTGGCTGGGTCAATTTCCTATTGTTGCTTAACAAACATCAACAAAACATGAATGGCATTCAGCATTACACCCTTATTCTTTAATCACAAGTCTGCAGGTCAGCTGGGTGAGTTTCTGGGTTTGGCTTTACCTGTTTCAATCCAGAATGTAGGCTGAAGAGGCAACAGCTACCTGGGTACATTCTTTTCATAGCAGAATTTGGACTCTACCAGAAGATTAAGCAAAAACATACTCAACTTCTTAAGACCTAAGCTTGGCATGGGTACACTGTCACTTGCACATATGTAGAATAGAACAAAGCAAGTTAATTGCTTAAGTCCAACTTGAAAAAATGGAGATGTGAATATATGCTAAACAATAACGTAATCTGTAACAATGGCAAAATTGATATTTTTTTTTAGTATACTAGAAAGTTTAGTAGGTAGGTTAGTATACTAGAAAGTTTTGTGCTTCTTTGAGCAGTAAATTCATTTTATTTTTAACTTAAAAGATTTTGTTACTCCTTACATGCATTATTTCTCACTTAGAGTTGAATTTAAATGATTTTTTGATGTAGTTATCTAAATTCAATTGCCTTGAAGCCATCTAAACTTTTTTCTCTCTCATTTAACACGGCCAGATAAAATATAGGGCACCTAATAAATTTTGAATTTCAGATAAACAACGAATAAATTTTTCATATAAGTGTGTTGTATATCTGAAATACAAATTGAACTGAACATTCTGTATTTTTATTTGCTAAGTCAAGCAACATATTCCCACTTAAACAATGTGTTTGATCAACATCCTTTGGATTGCTTAATAAGTTCTTACTATGAATCAGATACTTCCAAGGATACGGAGAGTACAAGCTCCTGACCCCAAGAAGCTTAGTGTGGACTGAGAAATCCATGATTACACTACTTATGATAAAGTCTGTGAATGGCTTAAGTATATTATACTATTGGAGCACATGAAGGGACACTTGACCAGGAGTGGGAAGGTTAAATAAGAAGGTTTTTTAATGTAGATATTTAGTGAAAATACTAGGTCAAATTAAATATCAGTTATAACAGGTACATGAGCCTGGTAGGCAATTCAACTTTTCATGAAAATAAAATATGGTTTCTGCTCTAGAAGGTGTCACTAGATGTCTGTACAGCAAGGATATTTTATTACTAATTGTTATGGAGAGCGTTGCTTTCTTAAATTGTCAAGGTTGAAGAATTTGACTGAGTTCCAGAAATCTGAATTTCTCCCCCTACTTCTTCAGCAATGTCACCTTCATGTTTTTTCTTACTACAGTTTTTATTACCATTAACATTAGTCCACATTTTACAGCAGTCTAATATTTTATTGTAAAAATAATTTTCATTTACATTATTTAACTGTAAGTTATCAACTCTGTGAAGAGTATTGTTATGGTGTTTTGTATTGAATGGATCAGAAGCCCAGAGAATCTAAAATAACATACTTTTAGTCATAAGACTAATGTGTCTTAAGTCTTGATTTTAACTTAGACCATCTGATTCCATTTACTTTGTTCTTTATCTTCCATGGTAATGTCTCGATTCTCTTTCATCTCACAGTGTGTTAGGCCTACAGATATGAATTACACAAATATGGGGATATTAGGCAGTCAGGAGAATGGACCAGAATTTCTTTGCTGAATTTGGTTCCATACAACCAAACGTAGTATGCGGCACTCATCAAAATAATTGAACTTTTATTATTTTCAGCTGTCAATCTCAAAGCAGCCTAGTTGGAACAACTATAAGAAAGGAAGGAAAGGGTTTGTGATCTCATCAAATTTAATTCTTTACTGGGCCAGGATTATTACATTTCACCATCCCCATTGCATTTTTATTCCCCTCCTGGATTTTGTCTAATGTATTTTATGACATTACTGTAGAATTGAGATCTAAAGAAATTATCAGAAGACTACCTGTAAAAACCAATTTTGAGTGGATTGTGATACATTATCTTAAAACTTCATTTTAATTGCTATCTGCTTTTAAATGAAATTGAGTTCCTCAATTTACAGAATAAAATCTAGAAATATCATCTAATATGTTTAATATTCAGAATGCATAACCTAATTTAATCAGTTGTGAGTGCTAGATATTCAAATGAATAAACTGCACATACATAATCAACAATATATTATTTCTAATTGAGTTAAATGCCAAAATGAATTTAGTTTATTCTGCAATGTTGAAAATGTTTGTAGTTCAAATGCTGTAGGAGACCATGGTATGGAAAAAATTTTAATATTATTCACAGTATATTTATTAAATATACTATGTGCAGTCACTGAGATGGATTATGGAAAGGATTTTTTAATTCTTCAAATGTAATCTTGTCTTACCGATGACTGACTCAAAGATCTTTTTCACAAGCTCCCTATAACAAACAAGGATTTTGCTTTTTGATATTAATGATAATATTCAGTCATATTTAGACTCTCAAAATCTATACTGGACCTAAAATCCTTAGATTAATTATTCAACCAGTCTTTCTTTCACATGACGTGATGTGACAGGAGGAGGTGTCTGTAGGAGAAAAAAGCTCTGCTATAGTTATTTTCACAAAATATATAATTTTCTTGGTACAGCAAAAGCACTGAGAATACACTAGTGAGGTGGTCAAACAGGGCATTTCATTGATAGTCCAACTTTGGCCTTGTGATTTGAGGGACGGGCAAAAACAGATCTCGTTTTAGAAATTTCAGGGAAATGTAGCATCAAGAATCAGAGCTCAAAACGTGTCATCTCAGATCTCTAAAATCAGTTACTATTTTGTTGGAGACCCTGATTTTTCTCTGACCAGATACTTGCATACACTCACTTTTTCCACTGGGGTTATTTTGAAGTCCTCACAAGTTCTATTTTGTATTCTGGCCTGAGGAATGAACCAAGTGAAGCGACCTGTTTTAAGCATGGTGGGGTGAAGTAGTGATGTAGACTTAACCAAAAGATAGAGTAAACAGTAAGACTTGTATTTGGTTTCTCTCTTTCTGAGTAATGTCACATTGTTCATTCTTTGAAATAATGACACTTTCATGTTACTGTTAGCATTTAACGGAATTAAAACAAAAATTTTAAATGTCATCGTAGTGCTCTTCCAGATGTAACACAACTATTTCTGAGATTCTCTCATGTTTAGATAGCTTACCTAGGCATACTCTAGTTACTTGTGCACTATTTGTTCCACTAAACTACCATATTTATGCATTTTACTGAAAGTTTGTTATATGACCACAATAAAACAGAGCTCAAAATAATGTTCTGCACTTGCACTTCATCAAAGGTACGTTTCTGGAATAGAATAACTGACATAACAAAGTAATTTCATCTACAATATTAGAAAGTCAGTGAGACTCAAAGGCAAGTATAGTTGACTAGAGTCAGAACTAGGTTCTAGCTCTTACTAAATTTATATTGCTAAGAAATTCCCCCAGGCTTCCGTTTTCATCAAAAATATTACCTGCACAGCTCAACGAATTCTGAGTATCAAATGACATAGTGTGTATTAACTGGAAAACGGTAAAGTCCATCAAATATACATGCTGCCATCCATATTTTTACAAAGAATTTCTGTTGCATAGATCTTGAGCAAAGGTTTTAATGAATCTCAAATTTGTTTGTCAAGAGAAATTACTAAAGTCTAAAATGTGTGAACACTTTATATCACAAATTCATTATCTATATGCTGAATGCTGCCCATCATTTTATTTTCTTATATAATATTAGCTTCCTGTCCATTGATATAGGAAGACTATAGTTCTGTGAAAGAGGTGGAGTAGAGAGGAAACTTTCTTGGACTTTGCTTCTCTTGTTTTCTTATCACTCTACAGTGTATTGAAAAAGACAGTGATTAACCCAGCATTGCATGGGAATAATTAATAATGTTAAGTAAATGCTAAACCAGTTACATTTATCTCTCTCTCTTGTGATAAACTTAGAACATTATTCTTTAATATTCTTCTTTAATGCACCTAGTGCATTAAACAATATCAAAATCTCTACTGGATCAAAATTTTGGAGAAACCTGTAAGTAATATTGAGATTGGATAATCCACATACAATATTTTTATTTTCCAGTCTGGCAGTGGTAGTTGAAATTCCTGACTTTGATGCCCAGATATCTTTTTTTTGCCTTTCTTTCCCATGTGTACATCTGTAGACTTTGATCATTCCTTAAATGATCATGGTCCGAGGACCTGAGTCCTTTTTACTGTTCACTCTACATTGTGTCTCTTAGATGAGATGTTTAAAACTGTACCTTCACCAATGACTTCTCAGCTATCTTTCAGACCAATATGACGCAAGTTCTTAATATCTCTTTTAGGATCTTCTGTAGCACATTAATGTTCCTAGAATGAATGAACTATCATCCTTTCTCTCCAAACTGTTTTTTCTTTCTGTATTCATATCTTCATAGATTAATCCAATGTAGTATTTAGCCGGACGTTTTGGATAGATTCATGGAATTCATGAAATAGTATGAATCCCTTTTAGTCATAGGGCAGGGGTTAATCAGATTCTTAAGTCTATAACCCCAAAATGTTAAGAATAGCTATGTTATATAAATAAATCAGAAACATTGAGCTACTGTACCCTACTTCATATTACTAAATCTCTATATTCTATCAGGTATTAATATGTACAGATTAATACCTGAATGCTCTGCTGTATTCCTATCATCACAGCCTTAACTGAAACTATCCTTCTGATTTGAATTTTTGCAAATGTCTTCTGGTCAATCTCTTTACTTCCTGCCCCTCCAGTCCTCTATGCTGCTGCTGAAATGTCCTTTCTAAATTTTATATTTGACTGTGTCATTTCCCTGCTCAGAATCCATGAATAGGCCCCATTTAGCTTTCTGAGAGGATTTTAAGGATCAGAAGCTCTGCAGTGTCTGAGATTGCCTCCTTTCTCTCACATTCAGTTTAGAATCTTTGCTATAATGAGATGCAGGTACAGATGAGCATGTATTTTTCAGGTGAGGTATACTGGGCAAAAACTAAAAGATGATGTTATGTATATTATTGGCCTCTCCCTACCTCTCTAGCTTTATTTCTCACCATTCATATTTATACATTCTTTCAACCAGCACATTGAACTTAGTGAAGTTATTCAAATATTGACCATATTTTTCCATTGCCTTTCAATGTGTTGTTACCTCTGGCATGTCCTTCCCAACGTTATTTACCTACCTGACTTCTAATAGTTCTTTAAATTTCAGCTTATGTTTTACTTCTTTCTCTTGTCCTCAGTATTATTTAGGGTACCGGTTTATGTGCTCCAAGAGTATTCTTGGCATACTTGTACCACTGCATTTATTACTATGTTGTGATCATGAACAAATAATCTTTGCCCTTCAGTAGACTATAAACTGAGCATAATGGAGACCTTTTTATCTACAGTAATGTTGACAATAAATTTTTGTTGAATGAATGAATGAATTTTTGTTCTATCCTTCATCAGCTATGTGACCTTGAGTAAAAATATAACCTAAATTCACTCAGCGTTGTGTTATCTTTCTCAATGCTATTTTTCTTATCAGTCATATAGGAATAATAATAGTATCTGCTTTAAAGAGCTATTTTAAAACAATTTAGATGATAATCTATTATGAGTTATGTCATGCCATCACATTCTGATAATGTTCTAGAATTTGCAAGTGAGTTTTACTACAAATTAGAGTAATTTGATGTTATCGTTGAATGCTTATTCACATATTGTTATTTGGAAGTTAGATATAGTCAAATGCTAGATGTCCCTGAAATGCACACCAGAATGAGCCACATAGAAACCTCACCCGTCTCATGCATCATGGCAGGGGAATAAGGGTGACTACTTATCTGCCCTATGATTGTGTGCCATAAAATTGTATTTCCTCCTCTCCTTTACAGACTTACTTCACTTTCCTGAAAAGCATGATTCAGAAAATATTTTAAATGATTATTAAGATTGCAGAAGCATTTATGAGAGTGGAGAGGGTGATACATGACAAGCAACCAGAAACTGAAGTTTACAATGATACCGTTCTTAACTCTTCAGTTACATAGTTTAAATTCCAACACCTTAGCCAGGTAAGGAGGTCCTATAAACTGTTCCAATTACTTCTGAATATTTGAATTTTTTTACAGTTTTGAAAATCAGCTTCAGAAACAGTGAACAAATTTCTTTCACCTTAAGTATAGAGATATAAAGAGAAGATGGATAAAATGAAGGAGCTGGGTGAAATACAACATGAGATAGAAATAGGATAAGGAACCGTGTGAGCCAGCTGTGAAGCACTGATACCTTGCATAGGCCATGGTGGAAGTATTTACATCATGAAAACTGGCAAAGGCTAAAATAAGGAATTCCCCTTCTCTCTCCAAGAACCAGTTTACCAGTGCCACCACTGGCAATTGGGAGAAATGGAAGGGAGATTCAGAAGGGATAGTCATGGCTAAATGCTGAAGAATCTGAATTCTAGCAAACTTTGTAATGCCAAAGAAATACTCTTGGTGCTTCCCACCTAGAGATTTATTTGTAGAAGCTATATGAGCTTTAAAATCAGGAGTTGTTTACCTGATAAACATATTGTAACTCAATTAAAATTAAATTATGCTTTTATGCATATGCATGGAAAATAAAAACTATCATTTTCTGAAGAGTTACCTAAAAGAAAAGGGGAAAAAAAACAAAATTGAATAATTTATCCTGACCTATGGCCATGTTTTGTAATGAGCTTATTTTTTAGAGCAGTCTTAGGTTCACAGCTACGTTGAGCAGGAAGTATAGAGAGTTCCCATGTACTCCCTGCCCGCACACAAGCATAACCTGTCCCACTATCAACATACTGTACCAGAGCAATACATTTGTTACAACTGATGAGCCTACATGTCATCATCACCTAAAGTTCATAGTTTACATTAGGATTAACTCTTGTTGATGTATATTCTATGGATTTTAACATATGTATAGTGACATACATGCCCCATTATAGTATCACACAGAATATTTTCACTGTCCCCCAAATCCTCTATGCTCCACCAATTTATCCCTCCTTCCCCTCCTAACCCCCTGGAAATCACTGATCTTTTTACCATTTCTATAGTTTGCCTTTTTCAGAATATCACATAATTGGAATAATACACCATGTGTTCTCTTTTCAGAATGGCTTCTTTCCCTTAATGCTATGCATATAAGTTTCCTCTTTGTCTTTTCATGGACTGATAGCTCATTTCTTTTTAGTGTTGAATAATATTTTGTTGTCTGGATGTACCACCATTTATTTATCCACTCACCTACTGAAGGACATCTTGGTTGCTTCCAAATTTTGGCAATCATGAATAAAGTTGCTATGAACATCTATGTTCCAGTTTTTGTGTGGACATAACTTTAAAATTTTTTTTAATTAATTTTTATTGAAGTATAGTTACTTTACAATGTTGTGTTAGTTTCTGGTGTACAGGAAAGTGAATCAGTTATACATATATCCCCTCTTTTTTAGATTTCCTTCCCATTTAGGTCACCACAGAGCATTGAGTAGAGTTCCCTGTACTATACAGTAGGTTCTCATTAGTTATCTACTTTATACATAGTAGTATATATATGTCAGTCCCTATCTCCCAAGGCATCCCACCCCATCCCCCTCCCTTGGTATCCATAAGTTTGTTCTCTACATCTGTGTCTCTATTTCTGCTTTGCAAAGAAGTTCATCTGTACCATTTTTCTAGATTCTGTGTGGCCATAAATTTTCAGCTCATTGTAGGTAAATACCAAGGAGTGCAATTGCTGGATTGCATGGTAAGACTATGTTTAATTTTCTGAGAAACAGCCAAACTATCTTTCAAAGTGGCTGCACCATTCTGC
The DNA here is from genome assembly GCF_003676395.1 of Aethalodelphis obliquidens. NCBI lineage: Eukaryota > Metazoa > Chordata > Mammalia > Artiodactyla > Delphinidae > Aethalodelphis > Aethalodelphis obliquidens. The sequence continues at coordinate 5,259,953 of NW_020837954.1, read as the reverse complement.
ATTACCATGAGCAATGAAGGGGAGTTTCTGTTGCTCCACATTCTTGTCAGCATTTGGTGTTGTCACTATTCTAGACTTTTGGCATTCTAAAAGGTATGTAATGGGTAGCTCATTTTTTAAAAAATTTATATTACCCTGATGACCTATGACATTAAGCATTTTTTCATATGCTTATTTGCCATCTGTGTATATTCTTTGGTGAGGTATCTGGTCAGATATTTTGCCCTTTTTAAAATCAAGTCTTTTATTTTTTATTGTTGAGTTTTAAGAGTTCTTTGCATATTTTGGGAAACAGACTTTACCAGATATATCCTTTGCTAATTTTTCTCCCAGTCTGTAGCTTGTTTTCTCATCCTCTTAATCCCTGACACATTTTACACTGCTTTCAAGAAGGATGTGGAGAGGGGAAGGGTAGGCTGTGGCAAAGTGAGAGAGTGGCATGGACCTATATACACTACCAAACGTAGAACAGATAGCTAGTGGAAAGCAGCCGCATAGAACAGGGAGATCGCTGGGTGCTTTGTGACCACCTAGAGGGGTGGGATAGGGAGGGTGGGAGGGAGGGAGACGCAAGAGGGAAGAGATATGGGAACATGTGTATATGTATAACTGATTCACTTTGTTATAAAGCAGAAACTAACACACCATTGTAAAGCAATTATACTCCAATAAAGATGTTAAAAAAAAAAGAATTATATATTTCTTCTTGTTATAGATAAAAACTGTCCAGAGTATAGTTTTAAAACAATATTGAATATTAGAGTTTTAAACAAGTATTAGTTTGAACCATAGGTAATTGTTCTTTTCATAGGTCAAAAATTGATAGGAAGTCTTGCTGTTCATGAATTTAACACTCTAAGGTTTTGATTTCTGGATTTCTTAAATAAGTAGAGTAAATTTTAGGTTTAGGTTTAAGTGTTAAAAAAATAATATTCTAAGGCGAGAGGATCTCTCCCTGTCCGCACTATTGATCTTTGGACTGGATGATACTTTTTTATGCAGGGTTTCCTGTGCATTGTAGGTTTAGCCACATTCGTGACCTCTAGGCACTGGAAACTTCTCACCCAAAGTTGTGACAACCGAAAAATACCAGAAGTTTCCAAATGTCTTTTTAGGGTTAAAAACATCCCCAATTGAAAACCATTGTTCTAAGGATACCCTACTTTGATAATGGCTTATTTTTAGAAAAATATTCTTACCTATCACATACACACAAGAGGATATACAAACAATTTGTTTGATCTCTTTCAGATCTTAAACAGGAGCTCTCAGCTTCTAGGAATAAACTGATTAAAACACTTAGCATCATTAATGGTCTTTAGATCAGAAAGACTAAAGGAGTTGCTAAATTTTGACAGTTACTTTTCCCGTAATACAATTTATTTTTACAACTTTATTGAGATAGAATTGACAAAAAATTGTAATGTATTTAAAGTGTACAATGTGATGATTTTAATATACATGTATGGATACATTTTGACGGACTCCCAAACATCAAGTTAATTAACACATCCATCACAGTATTATCAACCATAGTACCTATGTTATACATTAGATCCTTAGACCTTACTTATCTTTTTTTTTTTTTTTTTTTTTTTTTTTGCGGTACGCGGGCCTCACTGTTGTGGCCTCTCCCGTTGCAGAGCACAGGCTCCGGACGCGCACGCCCAGCAGCCATGGCTCACGGTACCAGCCGCTCCGCGGCATGTGGGATCTTCCCAGACCGGGGCATGAACCCGTGTCCCCTGCATTGGCAGGCGGACTCTCAACCACTGCACCACCAGGGAAGCCCGACCTTACTTATCTTATAATGGAAAGTTTGTACTGTTTTACCTAGCTTCGCCCTATTTTTTCTACCCTGCAGATTCTGGCAGCCACCACACTACACTTTGTTTCTATGTGTTTATGTTCTTTCGTTTGTTTTGGTTTGGTTTTGGTTTTTAAGATTTCACCTATAAGTGATTCTTTACACTGTCTTTCCATGTCTGGCTTATTTCTCTTAGCATAATGCCCTCCAGTTTCATCCATCTTGTTGCAAATGTCAGGATTTCCTTCCTTTTTAAGGCTGAATAATATACCATTATGTATATATACCATATTTTCTTTATCCATTTATCTATCCACAGACTCTGAGGTTGTTTCCATATCTTGGCTATTGTGAATGATGCTGCAGTGAACATGGGAGTACAGATCTCTTTGAAACAGTGATTTTGTTTCTTTTGGATATATACACGAAGGTGGAATTGCTGTATCATATGATAATTCTACTTTTAATTTCTTGAGGAACCTCCATACTGTTTTCCGTAGTAGCTTTACTAGTTTACATTCCCATTAGCACTATATAAAGCTTCCCTTTCTCCACATCCTTGTCAGTTCTCTCATCTGCTTGATGACAGCCATTCTAATAGGTGTGAGGTAATATCTCATTGTGGTTTTGATTTGTGTTTCCCTGATGATTAGTGATGTTGGGCACCTTTTCATATACCTGTTGACCATTTGTATGTCTTATCTGGAAAAATGTCTATTCAGGCCCTTTGCCCATTTTTCAGTTGGGTTATTTTTTTGCTATTGAATTTTGTGTGTTCATTGTATATTCTGGGTATTAACCCCTTATCAGATTTGTGGTTTGCAAATTTTTACTTCCATTCCATAGGATGCCTTTTCATTATGCTGATGGTTTCCTTTGCTGGGCAGGAGCTGTTTAGTTTAATGCATCCCCACTTGTTTATTCTCACTTTTGTTGCCAAATCCAATAAATCATTACCAAGTCCAAAGTCAGGGAGCTTCTTCCCTATGTTTTCTTCTAAAAGTTTTAGGATTTCACAATATATATTTAAGTATTTAATACATCTTGAGTTGATTTTTGTGTATGGTCTAAATGGGGTCTAATTTTATTCTTTTGCATGTAGTTATGCAGTTTTTGCAACATCATTTATTGAAGAGGTTATCCTTTCCCCATTTTTTATTCTTGGCTTCCTCGTTGTAAATTAATGCATGGGTTTATTTTTGAGCTCTCTATACCATTGATCTATGTGTTTCTTTTTATGGGAATATGCTGTTTTGATTACTCTACCTTTGTAACATAGTTTGAAATAAGGAAGTGTGATGCCTCCCATTTTGCTTTTCTAACTCAAAATTGCTTTGGCTATTTGGAGTCTTTTGTGCTTCCATACATAGAGTAGGATTGTTTTTTTTCTTATTTCTATGAAAAATGCCACTGGAATTGAATTCTGGTGGGATTGCATTGAATTTGTAGATTGCTTTGGATACTGTGGACGTTTTAACAATATTAATTCTTCTAATATATGAACATGGAATATCTTTCCATTTTCTGTGTCTTCTTCAATTTCTTTCATCAATGTTTTATAGTTTTTAATGTATAGATCTTTCACCTTCTAGGTTAAATTTCTTCCTAGGTATTTTATTGTTTTTGTTGCTATTATAAATGAAATTTTCTTAATTTCTCTTTCTGGCTTTTCACCATTGAGTATGATATTTGCTGTGGCCTTGTGGTACATGGCATTATTATGTTGAAGTAATTTCTTCTATTCCTAGTTTGTTGAGAGGTTTGTTTTTTTTAATTATGAAAGGGAGTTTAATTTTGTCAAATGCTTTTTCTGTATCTGTTGAGATGATCATATGATTTTTATCAATAATTTTGTTAAGTTGGTATACCGCTTTTATTGAATTGCATACGTTAAAACATCTTTGAGTCTCAGGAATAAATGCCACTTGATCATGGTTCTTTTAATGTCCTGCTGAATTTGGTTTGCTAGTATTTTGTTGCTAGAAGTTTTGAATAAATATTCATAATGGATATTGGCCTATAATTTTCTTTTCTTGTAGTGTCCTTATCAGGCTTTGGTATCAAGGTAATACTGGCCTTGTAAAGTGACTTTGGAAATGTTCCCGCCTCTTCTGTGTTTTGAAGGAGTTTAAGTAGATTTGTAATATTCTTCTTTAAATGTTTGGTAGAATTCACCCATGAGGCCATCCCATGTCCTGGGCTTTTCTTTGTTGGGAGGTTTTTGATAACTGATTCAAAATCTTCTTATTAGTAATTTACTCTGTACTGGACCATGTGTATAGCCTGGGGTGGTGCTTCAGTGCCTATTTAAAAGCTGCTTCTTTATTTTCTGTAGTCCTATGGGACTTGGAATATAGCCCCTGTTGGCTATCAGAGTTAGGTATTTTGGGTCCCATACCGCAAGTGGCAGTCATGAATGCTGGGGCTTAAGATGTGTGGACATGATCCTTCCAGGGAGATACTGGCAACCTGTCCTTATTGTTGGAGTGAGCCAAAGAAAGGCAGTGAAAGTACCCATCAACTCTTCTGGACTCTGGGGAGGATGACAGTTAGCACATAGATGGCATGCTAATTAGAAGCTGGACACTTAGACTACAGCTTGTAAAGTACACATCAAAGTACTTCTGGAGACGGGTGTTTTTGCCTGCTCTGTGTGTGCTGAGCCCTGGGTGGATAGCCATGGTGAGTGCTCATGTCCCCATTTACAACTGCTTCTTTGTTTGCTATACTGTTGTATAGTATACAGCAGAGCTGCTGTAGGTTTAATTCTAGAACACGGAAATAAAGTGAATATCACAATAAAGCAAGTAACAAATTTTTTGGTTTCCCAGTGGATATAAAAGTTATGTTTACAGTATGGTCTATTAAGTGAATAGTATTGTCTTAAAAAAACAATGTAAAAATACTGCTTAGATATGCCAGCCATTATCTGACAATGCAAGATTGCCATGAACCTTCAATTTATAAAAACTGTGATATCTGCAAAGCACAATAAAGTGAAGTGTAGTTTACCAAGGTATGCCTGTGGTCCTCTGGGACCATGAACACAAGCAATGGCTTTCAGATCTAAGTGTTTTGCAGGCTCATAACCTTAAAAGTTGGAGCACTAGATGTGTGGTCCAAACCATTTACTTCTCAGGTAAAGCTGGGAGTTGGAGGTTCCCTTCTTATTCTATGGGGCTGTGCTGGAGGTGGGGTTTATGGTGAGAGTGTATCTCAGCCTTCCCTACCCATTTTCATATGGATATTTTCTCATTTTCCCTCTGTGTAGGAGTTTCTCAGCTAGTTTTTGGATTTCTTTCAGAGGAAATTGCTCTGTGTGTAGCTGTAACTCTGTGTCTGTGGGAGGAGGAACATTCAGGAACCTCCTATGTTGCCATCTTGGTCCAGAGTCCTACGGTTTTGATAGTGAGAGCTTGAGTCTCATAACAGAGAATACTATATTCCTTACCTGGCCTGTTTCCTAACTAATATTTCTGTAGATAATTTTCCATGAGTCTAAAGGAAGAAATCAACTCAACTGAAATAAAAACTTACCGCCTTTTAAAACCCCAACACTATAAGAATTTATTCTTATCTTAATGGCAATCTAAATTCTTCTCTTTTTTTCATACTGTTTGACACATATAAGAAAAATATGCAGTGTTTTTTCCTCAAGGTCAGGAGCCCCATATACTACCATAGTTATTTCAACCTGTATATAGGCATTAACTATGAGACTTGGGAGTTTTAACTATTTCTTAAAACCATGTAATCTACAAAATCTTTCAGAGATAAGGGATACTGCTTTGTGGTCATTACTTTCAGTCCAACTAGGCATTAATTTCCTTAAATTCCCTTTACCAAACAGAAAAAGAAAATGAGAGATAGGAGAATAATTTAAATGTACCTGTGGTGCTTGTAGAATGGCACTGCTGTGCATCCTTATTTCATTGCAGACAACAATTCCATATACCAAGAGGATAATTTTTTTTCTCAGTAGACTCCAGCAGATAAATTTTTATTGATGTAAATAATTCAGCAGCTTGTTATAGAGAAACCACTTCACATTAAGCATTTCCTTGCTCTATCTTAAATGTACACAGAGATATTCCACTGGATACCACTAATATCTGATGCAAACTGGAGGTTTCCCAGTTTAAGATGAGTTGTAGCTCTTTAAGGAACTGAGCCCATTGCTAAGGGACTTGGTTAAACATTTTCCAGAAAAAGAAAAGCTAAGCAGAGTGCAGAGTTAAGGAACAAAGAAAATAATAGAGCTTTCCTGGTCATTATGTTGATCTGAGAGCTTTCATAGTCACAACACATTTGGAGGTTAGCTTTCAAGTTGGTCCTTCAGAGACTATGCAGGAGATTAAAATTTATATAGGGCAGATATAATTCTCAGTAAAATTTAAGGGGCAGTAACAAGTTTCCATATTTGACAGCTCTCTTTTTAATCACCTATAGAGTAGAAAAAAGATTATACAAAATCTAAACTTTTTTCTTTTTGAGATATAAAGGACAGTTCATTTAAAATCTGAAAAAAATGTTTTTATGGTACTCTGTAGAGTTCTTCCTGATTTATCTGCTTAATTCTGTAAATCTTTTCTGATAACCTTTTCTTTGAGGAGGAAGTCCACTTGCCTGTTGGCAAGTTGTCCTTGGCTCGGGGTGCTCTCTCTCTTTGTGGCAGCATTCAGGCACTGATCTGGAGGATCCATTGCCAAGCTATTCCCCATAAGCCTGCCTCTTCCCCACTTTACCACCACTTTTGACTTATAACAGGCTTCATACTGATTCTTGGTGTAAAGTAATTTGGGTCTTGTTTAAGATTTTTGTACTTGTCTAGTACCAAAGGGATGAATTCCTAAAGGGGGTATTTCAGCAAATTCAAATATAGTTTATAAATATTTTATTCAACTTGTGATTTAATGTGGTACCTGGCTTGCAGCTCTTGATGCCAGCTTCCTCAGCTTCCCATTAGAATACATAAGAGAAGAGAGATCAACTTTCCCAACCCTAAGGTTGACAGTTTACCTAAGGCTAAAATCTGGGAGAAGTATAAAATAAGTGAAACCAGATTGAGAAAAGCATGTTCAGACCACCTGAGAAAAGATAGACATCACAATCCTCCTTTATTCCCTATACCCTGATTCAGTGTCTTTATCAACCAGAACATTGGGCAACCGTACATATGCCCCTCAGGAACCAATTCCTAAAGCAGTCTGATTAGTATGGCCCTACCTGCCCAGCAATTATTTTTAATTGCATTAGCAATAGACAAAATATATTTTCATTTATATTTCATTTATATTTTTTATATATACTTGCCAAAATAGAATCTTATATTTTCTCAACTTCTGCCACGCTAAAAGCAATAATGCCCTGTATTAATTTTTTTTGCCAATTTTAATGAAGTTAAGTATCTTGCCATTTATATTTCCTTTTTTTGTGATAGCCTTTTGTGTTCTTTGACCATTCTGTTATTGAATTATTTGCCTTCTTCTTACTGTTTTATGTGGATGATTTTTATATTCTGCTAGTTATTTTTTATGCCAATCAGAAACAGTAATTCTCAGAAAACAACAGGAAATGGAAATGGGGATGAGAATTAACAGTGTCACATTATGCTCTGGAAATTTTAGCTTCACAAATAAATCATCACAAGTGGGGGCTCAGAAGAACCACAGTACTAATTGGAGCTGAGAACTGAAATGTTTTATGAACTTAGTTTATTTAATATGTGAGAAAATCAAACAGGAATGAAGGAGAAGATACATCAGGTAAAACACATTCATACATGAGAATTGAATGGGGAGCGCTCTCTCTCTCTATATATGCGTATATCCGTTTTCCCTCTGGCCATTAATCTGAGTGGGAAAGTCAGCTTTCACAAGTTGATGAGAGTAAAGAAAAGGGCAACCCCTCTTATTTATAGACTGATAAAGAGAAAAAGATAGTGTGGGCAGAGAGTAAAAAATACAAAATTCCAACAGGAATACTGAGAAGAACTTAACGTTTTCAGAACTAAAATTGGATTTAATGCAATTAATATATTAGGGACTACTATTGGCTATATCATAATAGAATTAATGTCATCCATATAGAGGGGAAAGCAGCATTTTTAAAGTCATTTTTCATTTTTAAATGACTATAGAGAGAAATGTGATAAAGATGATAATGTATAGGAGAATTGCACTAATGATTGTGGTGGTGGTGAGAGGAAAGAAAAGCTGTGTCTTAAATAAATATGCCCAAAAGAACTAATTTCCCTCTTGAGTCTGTTAGCAAGAACAGAGATTATCAAACATTAGTGTGTATCAGAGTCACCTTAGAGTTAATAAAGAACACAGGGACGCAGGCTCATTGAAATAGGATGGAAGCTTGATCTTTGCACTTTTACCAATTTCCCCAGGTGATCCCAACACTCACTAAGGTTTACATTATTCTAACTTCGTTTTCCTGTAGACTGCCTATTTCCTCCTCATTTGTTTGGTCTGGTGGGTTTTTACCTTGCTCCTTCATCTTTTGTGTACTTCTCTGTCTTCTCATTTTGCATAACTTACTGTGTTTGGGGTCTCCTTTTCACAGGCTGCAGGTTCATAGTTCCCATTGTTTTTGGTTTCTGCCCCCAGTGGGTAAGGTCGGTTCAGTGGATTGTGTAGGCTTCCTAGTGGAGGGGACTGGTGCCTGTGTTCTGGTGGATGAGGCTGGCTCTTGTCTTTCTGGTGGGCAGGACCACATCCGATGGTGTGTTTTGGTGTGTCTGTGAACTTAATATGATTTCAGGCAGCCTCTCTTCTAATGGGTGGGATTGTGCTGTCTTGCTAGTCGTTTGGCATGGGGTGTCCAGCACTGTAACTTGCTGGTCGTTGAGTGGAGCTGGGTCTTCACATTCAGACGGAGATCTCTGGGACAGCTCTCACTGATTGATATTACATGGGGCCATGAGGTCTCTGGTGGTCTAATATCCTGAACTCGGCTCTCCCACCTCAGAGGCTCAGGCCTGACACCAAGCTGGAGCACCAAGACACTGTCAGCCACATGGCTCAGAAGAAACGGGAGAAAAAAAGAAGAAAGAAAAGAAAAAAATAAAGTTATTAAAATAAAAAAAGTATTATTAAAAATAAGAAAGTAAAAAAGTATAAAAAAGGAAAGAAAGAAAGAAGAGAGCAACCATACAACAAATCCACCAATGATAACAAGTGCTGAAAACTATACAAGAAAAACAAAAAACAAAAAACAATGGATAGACAGCACCCTAGGACAAATTGTAAAAGCAAAGCTATATAGACAAAATCACACAAAGAAGCATACCCATACACACTCACAAAAAGAGAAAACAGGAAAAAAATATTAAAAAAAGAAAAGAAAAGAGCAACCAAATCAATAAACAAATCTACCAATGATATTAAACTCTAAAGAAGACAGAGATAAAATCAGAAACAAATTAGATGCAAAAAGCAAACCTCAAGTCCACAGTTGCTCCCAAAGTCCACCACTTTAATTTTGGGATGATTCATTGTCTATTCAAGTATTCCACAATCCAAGAAGAAGATATAACAATGGTACATATTTATGCACCCAACATAGGAGCATCTCAATACATAAGCCAAATGCTAACAGCCATAAAAGTGGACATTGACAGTAACACAATCATAGTAGGAGACTTTAACACCCCACATCACCAATGGACAGATCATCCAAAATGAAAATAAATAGGAAACACAAGCTTTAAATGATACAACAAGTCCAACAAGATGGACTTAATTGATATTTATAGGACATTCCATCCAAAAACAACAGAATACACTTTCTTCTCAAGTGCTCATGGAACATTCTTCAGGACAGATCATATCTTAGGTCACAAATCAAGCCTTGGTAAATTTTAAAAAATTGAAATCGTATGAAGTGTCTCTTCTGACCACAGTGCTATGAGGCTACATATAAATTAGAGGAAAAAATCTGTAAAAAACACAAACACTTGGAGGCTAAACAATACACTACTAAACAACCAAGAGATCAATGAAGAAATCAAGGGGGAAATCAAAAAGTACCTAGACAAATGACAATGAAAACACAATGACCCAAAACCTATGGGATGCAGCAAAAGCAGTTCTAAGAGGGAAGTTTATTGCAATATAATCCTACCTCAAGAAACAGGAAACATCTCAAATAAACAAGCTAACCTTACACCTAAAGCAATTAGGGAAAAGACCAAAAAACCCCAAAGTTAGCAGAAGGAAAGAAATCATAAAGATCAGATCAGAAATAAATGAGAAAGAAATGAAGAAAACAATAACAAAGGTCAATAAAACTAAAAGCTGGTTCTTTGAAAAGATAAAATTGATAATCACTAGCCAGACACATCAAGAAAAAAAAGAAGACTAAAATCAATAGAAATAGAAATGAAAAGGGAGAAGTAACAACTGACACTGCAGAAATACAAAGGATCATGAGAGATTACTACAAGCAACTATATGCCAATAAAATGGACAACCTGGAAGAAATGGACAAATTCTTACAAATTCAAACTACAGGCCAATATCACTGATGAACATAGATGCAAAAATCCTCAACAAAATACTAGGAAACAGAATGCAACAGCACATTGAAAGGATCATACACCATGATCAAGTGGGATTTATCCCAGGAATGCAAGGATTCTTCAGTATACACAAATCAATCAATGTGATACACCATATTTACAAATTGAAGGAGAAAAACCATATGATCATCTCAATAGATGCAGAAAAAGCTTTAGACAAAATTCAATACCCATTTATCATAAAAACTCTCCAGAAAGTAGGCATATAAGGAACCTACCTCAACATAATAAAGGCCATATATGACAAACCCACAGCCAACATCGTTCTCAATGGTGAAAAACAGAAACCATTTCCACTATGATCAGGACAAGCCAAGGTTGCCCACTCTCAATACTATTATTCAACATAGTTTTGGAAGTTTTAGCCACAGCAATCAGAGAAGAAAAAGAAATAAAAGGAGTCCAACTAGGAAAAGAAAAAGTAAAATTGTCAGTGTTTGCAGATGACATGATACTATACATAGAGAATTCTAAAGATGCTATCAGAAAACTGCTAGAGCTAATCAATGAATTTGGTAAAGTAGCAGGATACAAAATTAATGCACAGAAATCTCTTGCGTTGCTATACACTAAAGAAAAACCTGAAAGAGAAATTAAGGAAACACTCCTATTTACCATTGCAACGAAAAGAATAAAATCCCTACGAATAAACCTACCTAAGGAGACAAAAGATCTGTATGCAGAAAACTATAAGACACTGATGAAAGAAATTACAGATGAGACAAACAGATGGAGAGATATACTATGTTCTTGGATTGGAAGAATCAACATTGTGAAAATGACTCTACTACCCAAAGCAATCTACAGATTCAATGCAATCCCTATCAAACTACCAATGGCATTTTTCACAGAACTAGAGCAAAAAATTTCACAATTTGTATTGGAACATAAAAGGCCCCGAATAGCGAAAGCAATTGTGAGAAAAAAAAAAAAAAGAGCTGGAGGAATCAGACTCTGTGACTTCAGACTATACTACAAAGCTACAATCATCAAGACAGTATGGTACTGGCACAAAAACAGAAATATAGATCAATGGAACAGGGTAGAAAGCCCAGAGATAAACCCACGCACCTATTGTCACCTTATCTTTGATAAAGGGGGCAAGAATATACAATGGAGAAAGGAGAGTCTCTTCAATAAGTGGTGCTGGGAAAACTGGACAGCTACATGTAAAAGAATGATATTAGAACACTCCCTAACACCATACACAAAAATAAACTCAAAATGGATTAAAGACCTAAATGTAAGACCAGACACTATAAAACTCGTAGAGGAAAGCACAGGCAGAACACTCTATGACATAAATCACAGCAAGATCCTTTTTGACTCACCTCCTAGAGAAATGGAAATAAAAACAAAAATAAACAAATGGAACCTAAAAGCTTTTGCACAGCAAAGGAAGCCATAAACAAGACGACAACCCTCAGAATGGGAGAAAATATTTGCAAACAAAGCAACTGCCAAAATATTTCTCAAAATTATACAAGCAGCTCATGTAGCTCAATATCAAAAAAAGAAAAAAACCCAATCCAAAAATGAGTAAGAGACCTAAATAGACATTTCTCCAAAGAAGATATACAGATTGCCAACAAACACATGAAACGATGCTCAACATCACTAATCATTAGTGAAATGCAAATGAAAACTACAATGAGGTATCACCTCACACCAGTCAAAATAGCCATCAGCAAAAAATCTACAAACAATAAATGCTGGAGAGGGTGTGGAGCAAAGGGAACCCTCTTGCACTGTTGGTGGGAATGTCAATTGATACAGCCACTATGGAGAACAGTATGGAGGTTCCTTAAAAAACTACAAATAGAACTACCATATGACCCAGCAATCCCACTACTGGGCATATACCCTGAGGAAACCAAAATTCAAAAAGAGTCATGTACCAAAATGTTCATTGCAGCTCTATTTACAATAGCCAGGACATGGAAGCAACCTAAGTGTCTATCAACAGATGAAAGGATAAAGATGATGTGGCACATATATACAATGGAATATTACTCAGCCATAAAAAGAAATGAAATTGAGTTATTTGTAGTGAGGTGGATGGACCTAGAGTCTGTTATACAGAGTGAAGTAAGTCAGAAAGAGAAAAACAAATACCATATGCTAACACACATATATGGAGTCTAAGAAAAATAAATGGTTCTGAAGAACCTATGGGCAGGACAGGGTTAAAGATGCAGGCACATAGAATGGACTTGAGGACACAGGGAGGGTGCAGGGTAAGCTGGGATAAATTGAGAGAGTGGCATGGACATATATACACTACCAAATGTAAAATAGATAGCAGGAAGCAGCCACATAGCACAGGGAGATCAGCTCCATGCTTTGTGACAACCTAGAGTGGTGGGATAGGGAGGGTGGCGGGGAGATGCAAGAGGGAGGAGATATGGGGGTATATGTATAGTTGATTCACTTTGTTACACAGCAGAAACTAGCACACCATTGTAAAACAATTATACTCCAATAAAGATATTAAAAAAAAAACCTGTTAAGATCACAAAAGACAAGAAAGACTGAGAGACTATCACAGAATAGAGAGGCACATCAATGAAATGAAATGTGGGATTCTGGATAGGATCCTGGAAGAGAAAAAGGACAATAGAGGAAAAGCCTGTGTAATTTGACTAAGGTCTGTAATGTAGTTAATAGTGTAATATCTCTGTTAATTTCCTGTTTTGATCACAATAGTGTACTGGGGAACTCATGTGTGAAGACTTACGCTGTCTCTTTCAGGGTTTTAGAAGTCACTACTTGGTGTTCTGGTGTAGAAGGTAAATAAAATGGTTTGTTCAAAATAAATTAGTTAAATAAAATGAAACTATCACAACATAAAATGTGTATAGTGTTTTAATATATATGTAAAAGTGAAAGATGGTTGTGAGATCATTTTTAAAATCAGATACATATTGCAGAAAATTTTTCATAATATCAAAACAGTTTATAATGTAAAGGATGCAGAAGTCAAGAAATGGTGTTAAGTTAGGTAAAATTGTGTTTGAAGTATTGTTTGTTTGCCGAAAGGAAAAAGAAAGTCTTAAAATATATTGACTATTCACAGTGATAGGAAATAAAGGTAGTTATTGCCATTAAAATTATAAACAAGGCAAATATGCTGTCACTACCTCCTTCTCTGTCTTCTCCTCCTCCTCCTATCATTATTTTGATTTATTATTATTAAGGTTTCTTTTGGAGATTTTTGTTTATCCTAATAATGAAAAAACAATTATATCTAATTGTGGGGAAAAGTAGTCAGTTATTTTGTTGATATATTATTCTTTTCTTAATGAGAATCAACTGAAAAGTTATTAGTAATGATAAGACAGGTACAAACAGATAAAAGATTTTTTAAACAGATGGAAACATACAAATTAATAGCTTTACAATATATAAGAAGTAAACCAATACTATTAATTGGATGAAAATGCTAGGCATTATATAAAGAAAAAAAAAACAATTAGAAATAAACTTTACAATAAATGTAACAGAACCATTATATAATTTTATTGTATAAGTTTATTAAAGTATTTACAGTGAACATAGATAAATGGAGAGACTTACCATTTTACTGAAAAAATTGTATGAAGTCCATATTGAAAAGAGAAATCAGTTTGTGATTGATTTATCCTTATAGTCAATTCAATTTAAGGATTTGTTGTATAATTTGACAAACTGATTTAAAGTTCATCTGTAATTTATCAAGAATATCCAATACATTGAGAAGAAAGTCTAATTAGGAAAATCAATGAAATATCAATAAAGCTACATTTAAAAATTAACTTAAAAAGCCCACTACACACAATAAAATACAAAAAATAGAGGGTTTTAGTACAAGAATACAATGTGAAAATGAAATAGACCAAAAACAGGGCATGCATAGTTGAAAATTTGGTGTGTGAAAAGGATGTCATTTTGAATCATGTGGGAAATCTTGGCATTTCCCAAAGTGTGATTTATGTAACAGCAAAGGTAAACAAGATTATTTTATATGTTTCAGAGGTGAACAATTTAAAATTTAAAAAAATTTGTTATTTTAACTGATATATAAAAAATTTATAAATGAGTCATCTATCCTCTCAAAAATCATGAACATAATAATTTACGGCAAGGCTATATTAAGAAAGGGGTTAAGTTAAAGCTGATTTAAAGAAAATATTAAACAAGTTATTGTGCAGATTACATACAGTTATGTTAAAATGATGAAAATGTATATAATGATGAAGATGCTATGATGAACAGCTATCCATTTGGAGAAATTTTGCATTAGGTACATAATCCAGAGTCTATATCAAATAAGTTCCAGAAGCAATACATTTCAAAAAATATTAATATACTGCAAGCTAAAAAAATTATTGGAGACTCTTATTATAGTCTTGGGAAAAGACAGTATTTTCAAACAAACCTGAAACTCATAAGCCATATAGAAAAATATTGCCAGATTTTACTCCAAATCATTTAAGTGTATTATCTGAGAAAAAATAAAGTAAGCATAGTCAAAAGAAAAATATAAAAACTGGATAAAATAATTACCACACCACATGTAAATAGAAGAATAATTAATTGCTGTGCTATATGAAGAGTTCTACAAGTGTAGAAATAATTAAAAGAATGGAAACATGGACAAAGGCTATGAAGAGGTTATTCACACAAAAAATACAAATGACAATAAGCATACAAAACATATTTTGCCACACAAATGGTAGAAAATGCAAACCAAAATAATAAGATACTACTTCACTAACAGTATTAGGAAACATGACATTCTTAACAAAACACAGTGTTAGGAATGGTGTGGAGACAGGTATTCTAATGCAATGTTGATAGGATAGATTATTATATGCAAAGCAAAAATATATGTATGAAATTGCTTTTGGAAGCTGCAGTGGGTATACAAACCTAGTGATTTAACTTTTTACTTCATACATTCTGTTTCAGGGTACTTTAAAAAATGAGAATTCGTTATTTACATTTAAAAATCTTAAATCTGACAAAGCCTTACGAAAAGATGCATAATACATGAATAGACTAGTCCCAAAAGTTAAACTTGGTAATGAACATGTGAAAAGGAGCTATACCTCACTGAAGATCAATTGAAAGCAAATTAATACAATTGCATGTTATTTTCAAGTACCAGTTTCTCAAAGACCTGCCAAATCAAGAATATGCAATATTGTTATCTTGGTGGAAAGAAAGTAATTTCATTAAAATAAAAGGGTAAACTACATCTCAGTTTCAAGAAGGCAATTGGCAATATGCATAAAAATGAATTTTATTACATTGACTTTAGACTAAATTTTACTCGTACAGAAGAGTGCTATGAAAATACTGGGGTGTCTATTGTAGCATTTTTGTTTGTTTTTGGATTATTTTATTGACATATAAATGACATAAAATTTACCATTTATCCATTTTTATCCATTTTAAAATGTACAATTAAATGAGTTTTAGCATATTCAAAGTATAAAATCATCACTATTTAATACCAGAATATTTCTGTCAGACTCATATCAGTTAGCAAAAAGAAGACTCATGTCAGTTAGCATTCAATCCCAGTTTCCTTTTCCCTCTATTTCCTGGCAGCCACTAATCTACTTTCTGTCCCTATGGTTTTGCCTATTTTGTACACTCATAAAAATGGAATCATACAATATGAGCCCTTTGTGTCTAACTTCTTTTATTAGCATATTGTTTTCAACTTCTTTTCATACTGTGGCTTGTATCAAAGCTTTGTTCCTTTTTTGTGGCTGAATAATATTCTACTGTATGAAAACAGCACATTTCGTTTATTCATTCTTCAGTTGATGGACATTTGGGTTGTTTCTGCTTTGGGCTATTATGAATAATGCTGCTGTGAACATTTGAGAAACTGTTTTCTACAGCAGCTTCACCATTTTACATCTCCACCAGCAATGTATAAGGGTTTCTATGTTACCATATTCTTGCAAACATTTTGTATTTTCTGTTTCTTTATTATGATTATTATTATACTCCATTCAGTGTAAAGTGTTATATCACTGTGATTTTGATTTGCATTTTCCTAATGTAAAAAGATTTATAACATCTTTTCATGTTCTTTTTGTCCATGCATATATCTTTTTTGGAGAAATGTTTATTCATGTCCTTTGCCCATTTTAAGAAGCTTGTTTGCTTGTCTTTTTATTGTTGAGTTGTAAGAGTTCTTTATATAGTCTACATATTAGACCCTCATATGAATTGCAAATATTTTCTTCCATTCTGTTGGGTTTTTTCCCTTTCTTGACAGTGTTCTGAGACACACAAAAGTTTTCATTTTAATGAAGTCCAAATTATCATTTTTTTTCTTTTGTTGCTTGTGGTTTTGGTGTCATAATGAAGAAACTTTTCTGTTCTGTTTCTATGAAATTGGTTTGTTTGGGGGATTTTTTTTGTTTGTTTGCTTGTTTTGTTGTTGTTCGGTGGGTTGGTTCTAGAATACAAATGTAAGTAATACCATACAGTATTTCTCTTTGTCTTTCTTAATTCACTTTTCACTGTTACAGATTTTTGATGTATTCACCCTTTTATCGTTATATAATGTCCTCTTTGCTTCTCATAACAATTTTTGTCCTAAACTTTCATTTGTTTGATATTAGTACAGCCACACCTGCTCTCTTTTAGTTACTGTTCACATAGAATATCTTTTTCCATCATTTTACTTTCAACTTGTTTGTGCCATTGAAAATAAAGTGAATCTTTTGTAGGTGGCATATAGTATATTCATCCAGTGGTTGCAGTGAATACAAATTACTCAAGACCATTTTATATTCAACTTTATGTCTGTATTGTTTGTTTTAATCAGCATTGATTACATTTATAGTAGAAAAATTAAAGATATTTCCATTAAAATAAATAGTTTCTAAAACACAGGAGAAGATAAAAGCGAAGTAACATAATACAGAAAGCAAATATTTGGAAACAGAGTAAAAGCATGGATGCAGGGCGAGAGCAACAAAGAATATGACAGATGTTGGGACCAAGTGTTCACATAAAAGCAGGCATACTCTGCTGTTGACTAATGCCAAGGGGACCCCTTTGTGGGGGTCTTCAAAAGTAAATTTTTGGAATGTGAACAGATCTTCCATCTGGCCAATGACAATGAAAACTTACCAGTTACAGTGACTTAAATAATTGGCATATGTGTTCTATACCTATAATATATTATTACAGGTGTCAAAAAATCTGATGCCCCCATGTGGTTTTTGCCATTCCATTTCATAACTGCTAAAGATCTTAAGGGGATAGGTAACCTTTAAAACTTGTGAAAAATTTGGTGTTCTACGTGGGGAGAATTGAGCGGATATGAGTTTCTAATATTCTTTCCGTGTATTTATGATATAATAGCAAAACAACCCTGGGTTATTATAGGATCCTTAATGAAGAAAAGGTATCTGAAAGTACATGTATATTGACTGTCTGTCTACGAAGCCAGATGTTTTGTTCTTTCTCCTATTAGATCGCAAACTTGATCTTATCACTGTCGTTTAACATGTTGCTACAATGAGTGTCTCAGATTAGTTCTTAAGAAAATGTTCACAAACTTGATCTTATCACTGTCGTTTAACGTGTTGCTACAGTGAGTGTCTCAGATT
Organism: Aethalodelphis obliquidens; assembly: GCF_003676395.1. Classification (NCBI taxonomy): domain Eukaryota; kingdom Metazoa; phylum Chordata; class Mammalia; order Artiodactyla; family Delphinidae; genus Aethalodelphis; species Aethalodelphis obliquidens. The sequence continues at coordinate 5,241,934 of NW_020837954.1, read as the reverse complement.
AGTTCTTAAGAAAATGTTATCTTTAATTTTATTTCTTGTATGTATTAATTGGTGACATTTTCAACTTTACAAATTAAAGGCTAGTGGACAAAAGACAGAAATCTGATATGTTATACTAAAAATTCCCTGAAGTTTGTCTTATAATAGGTATAAAATCATTAAGGGATAAAATATGTTATTGACCATTAAGAAAACTTTATCATGGTAAGTTTCACTTTTAAAATTATGCAATACTTAAAATACATTAAAAATCATAAGCAATATTTGGCAAATATCAATGTACCTATTATCCTTAATTAAAATATTATAACAATTAATATTTTACTTAAGATTTTTTAAAGTGGTAGAGCATTACAGTAAACACTGAAATTCTCTCCATTCCTCTCCTCAGGCATATCTCCCCCCACCCCCAGAAGAAAATACTCTGATTATGCTTGTGTATACTTATCCAGTCCATTTAAAATTTTATATATTTACATAAATGGTGGTGTAACATGTGCATTTTGAAACTTGATTTTTTTCACTCAACAATTTCATTTTCAAAATCTGTCCATGATGTGTGTTTCTAGTTAAATGTGACAGATTAAATACAAAAACTAATTTGTTTCCTCCTTAAACTCCAGAAAAAGTTTAGTAAAGGAATATACCCAAAGGACGAAGGGAATGTAAATTGTGGTAATAGCAAAGAGAGCAAGACAACAAAACATGGGTTTGAAGCAGATGGATGAATGGTGACTGATCTAGCAAATTGGAAAAAGCTAAAACCTAAGTCTGCTGACGATAAAAGACGGGGAAGTTCAAAAGAAGGCATTCATTTTATAATGCAAAATCCTAGTACTGTGTATCTCTGTAAGTAAGGATTTAAGCTGAAAATGAGCTGATAGGATGAAGGCTCCTACAAACAGCTGGTTAATTTCCTCATCTCATGCTCCATCCAAGGCTCCCAAGAGGGCCTAACATTCCTTCACTAACATTCCTTCATTACTCTGAGAGTTAGAGGACAGGTAAGGGATTGATTACAAAGAGGCCTCAGAAAGGAGTGTTTTGAGTGATAGAATTCTTCTACACGGTACTGGGGCTATAGACACATGATTCTAACCATTTTTTAAAACATATACACTTGTGTACCACAAAGTATGAGGAAAACGGCAACAATAATAACAACAATTTGATTTTAGGGTATACAGGATGGAGTGCAGACTTTGGCAAATGAATATTACAAGTATATAATATAATCCTACTGAAGAGGGTAGGAAGAAAAGCTGACATAAGTAACTTTGGAAAGCAGTATTTTAATTGAATATTTTAAGACTAAATGCAAAAGATTATACATTAGTACCACAGTCTAGTTGGTATATATTTTTCTCACAGCATTTCTAAAATTACATGTATACTAGGATTTAACAAATAAGTAAATATTGTAGTTAATGGGAGCCAGGTTTCTCACCTTCAGGGAAAGGCAGAAAGGCTAGAATGAACCCCGTGGTTCTGACTAGATTACAGTTGGAGATACCAATATGAACTCATGTTTACTTTAATATCTATAGAGATACACAAATACTGATATGTATTTATGCATTAGTAAACATCATATATTTCCTAGGTCTTTCAACTGAGAAAGCTTAGAATCAGTTGTTTCTTGCAGAAATGGTTGAGTCCAGCACTGTGGAAGGTAAAATACAGATATCTTGTATTGCCAGAAAGTAAGGAAATGCTTAACAAAAAAAAAGACACAGAGCCAACCTAAAAGACTTCCTAATAGCAAAACCTGGAACAATTTAGTCAATAAACCAAATAAAAACAACATTACATTATATCTCAAATAATAAAATAATATCCATGAGTGAATACTTGATATAAATGATTAAATAAATATATGAGAGAAAGGTATTCCTTACAGAAGAAATCCAAATAATATAGATAATTTTCACCTTTTCTTACAAAAATCCACATCCATGATTGCAGTCTAATTGTGAGGAAACTTTAGTCAAATCTGAGGGATAGTTTGCAAATTACCTGATCAGTATTCAAAAGTGTCAAGGTCATGGAAAACATAGAAAAACTAAAAATAGTCATAGAGAAGAGGACATCTAGGAGGCTAATGCATGACTGCATGGTGACTAAATGCAGTGTGGTATCCTGGATTAGATTCTGGAACAGTAAAAGACAGAAGTAGAAAAACTGGTGACATCTGAATAAAGGCTGTGGTTACTTAACAGTATTGCATCAATGTAATGTAGTTAAAAGTATAGTACAGATTTTGGGAAATACACTATGGTTATATGACATTAATAGTAGAGGAAGCTGGGGGAAGGGTATACAAAACGTCTTTATACTACCTTTGTAACTTTTTTGTGACTCTAAAATTTTTCCAAAAGACCATGACCATGAATAAAAATACCTAAAGTAGGTGTGGGAGAAAAAACAGTGCTGGGCAATTAGGGAGGTACTTACCACAAAGGTGACATTTGCATGAAGACCTGTTTGAGGTAAAGGAATAAGTCATGTGGAAATATGGGAGAAGATAAATGTCGGGAGAGCAGCAAGGAGATCTGTGTGTCTGAAATGAAGTGAAAAGGGGGAGAGCAACATTAAATTGTATCGATGAATAAGAGTGGGGCGCAGTGACTGGGAACAGATCATGTGAAGCCTTATAGGAAATGGTTATTTCTTGGGATTTTATCTTGAGAGATAGCAAGCCAGTAGAGGGCTTTAATACGACAAGACTTTATATTTTTCAAGTACAGTTGACCCTTGAATAATAAGGGTTTGAACTGTGCAGGTCCATTTATATGCAGATTTCTTTCAATAGTAAATTCTACAGTACTACACGAATCTAAAGGATATGGAACCATGGATACAGAGGAACCGTGGATACAGAGGGCCCACTCTAAGTTATATACCCTTGACTGAGTGGAGGGTGGGTGCCCCAGCCCCCATGTTGTTCAAGGGTCAGCTGTATTCTTTTGACTGCTGTGGTGAGAACAGGTATAAAGAGGCAAGAGTGGAGGAGAAAAACCAGTTAGAAGCCTATTGCAGTAATTGAGATGAGAGATGGTATTGTTTGGGAAGTGGTGGTAGTAATGAAGTTCATAAGAAGTGGTCAGATTTTATACATATTTTAAAGGTGGAGCCAATAGAAGTAGTTTTTAAACAGAAGGTGGGTTGCAAAAGGAAATGAGAGGTAAAGGATGATGCCAATACTTTTGGCTTAAACAATAAAAAGTTAAAAAAAAATTGGCATTCACTAAAACAGGGAAGTCTGTGAGTGGAACAGGATTTTGAGGGAATATCTTAGGTTACTTTTGAACATGTTACACCTGAAATGGTTATTATACTTCTAACTGGAGAAGTAGAGTAGCCTGCAATTTATATTTTGGGGGAGAGTTCCAAATCAAGACCTATGTTCTCAAGTTTAAAATACGTGTGTGTGTGTGTGTCTGTATAATTTTAAAGGTTTATATTGAATGTGTTGACCAAGGGAGTGAGAATGACTAAAGAAAAGAGGTTCTAATACTTAGTCCTTGGGTACACTGAAGTTTAGATGATAAGGATTTAAAGAAGAACCAGAAGGAGTGACTAAGAAGAAACAAGTACAGTAGGAGAGAAAGCAGAGGGAATGGAATACTTGAATCCAAGTGAAGAATGTGATTCCAGGAAGGAAAGAGCTGCTCTGTTCAGTAGTGTCTGATAGGTTTGTATACAATGACCACTGGATTGTGGAGGTCCCTGCTGACCTAGACAAAAGTCATTTCTGTGGATTAGTGTGGGACAAAATCTGATTAAATTGGGTTCAAGAGAAAATAAAAGAATTAGACACAGTGAGTATCGAAATCTCTGTATCCATTATTTACATATTTATGTTAACTATAATGCCACATTAACGTGATTATTTATCTCAAAACCAGCAGAGAATGTCTCCAAGTATTTTAAGTGCTTTCTAAAAGTAATGCTACATATTTAATGAAAACACTAAAACTAGACAGTGATTCAAAATTTCCTAAATGAAGTAGGAGGATTTGACACAATCTTACACTTGACTTTAAGGTGGATGCTTAACTTTGAAATTGTTGGGGAAGGGGGAATTTCTCCCTCTATCCCTCTGGACTAATAATAAAATTGACAAAAGATAGATTAACAGGAGAAACGTACATTTTAATTCGTGAGCATGGAAGTCTCATAGAAGTGAGACCTAAGAAGTGGCCAAAACAGACAACTTTTATACTTTTTAGGCAAAGAAACAATAAATTTGAGAGGAATTGACAGGACAAAGAAACCTAGGTTTTGGTGAGGAATTTAAACAAAGTTTGGGCTTGGGGTAGTAAATTAAAGAAATGACAAGGTTTGTTTATATAGGCTTCTTGGCCCCAAATTCACTATCACTGGTGATAACAGTGTCCTATCTCCAAATGCAGGGAGTGCACCTGTTATATGAGAGATTTATTTCCTGCTTTCAGGAAGATAGGCGGGTCAAAGTGTCCCTCTTACAGCAGCTCTTTCTTAAGTAACCTTAAATCAAAATAACCAATATGCCATTGAGGCATATTTTGGGTTGGCCTGCTCTGGGCCCCAACAAAGGTCAATTTAAGAAGCATTTTTATTGAAGTAGATTATAACAAACATCAGGTCTGTCTTGGTCCAATTTGCAATTTATATGTACCTATGATAGCTTGACCACTGTAGTAATGGAAGAAGAAGAGTAAAATGGAAATAGATAAACTTGGAACAGTCAATAATTGAATATGCAGATATGGTCAGATGCTGGTTATGTGTGACAATTTTGACATTTAATTTAAATCACATACCTATTTTATATAACTCTTAAATCTTTATTTAAAAATAATGACTCAAAGACAATTAAATGAATATTTCAAGAGCAATTCAAATGGTAGTTTTTAAATTTTTTGCAGTTTTTCCAATTTATTTAAACTAATAAACAGTCCATCCATTTCTTCTACCCTCCATCCCCCACCTCTGGCAGCCACCAATCTATTCTCTGTATCTATGAGCTTGTTTTTTAAAAATATATATATACATTTTTAGATTCTACATATAAAAGGGATCACATGGTATTTGTCTTTCTCTGACTTATTTCACTTAGCATAATGCCCTCAAGGTCCATCAGTGTTGTTTCAGATGGCAAGGTTTCATTCTTTTTTATGGCTGAATAATATTCCAGTGTGTGTGTATGTATGTGTGTGTGTGTGTACATAGACAACAATTTATCCATTCATCCATCAGTGGACACTTAGGTTGTTTCCATATCTTGACTATTGTAAATAATGCTGTAATGAATATGAGGGTGCTCATTAAATTTCTTTATTTCATTTTTAAACTTTCCATTAGTTGATAAAGAATTGAAATCATATAGTTTTATATAATCCTTACAGTATTGGTCAGATCAAGGGTATCTCTATATTTTCAGATGCAAAATATGATATTGCTCCCCAGTATCATGGTGTTAATACATTCTATATAAGTAAAGTTGAAGGTGAAAACATTTTATGAAACATTAAAAGTAATAATATAACAACTTTAGGGTATTAGTAGTATTCATTAACTTTTACATTGAAAATATATGTAAGAGAAATATGTTTATAATATATTAAGAGCCTTGAGTGAACACCTCTTATTGATAAAGCATTATATTTGGTAAAGACAAATTATAATCCTGTATTCATTTTCAGTAAAGAAAGCTGAGTTTTAAAGATTTATAAATGACTAAGGTACTTTACCAGCTAAGTCTAATAAATATACAGTTGTGCATGTTTTTTAACTCTTCTGTGTTTAACCTAATGATTCATTTACTTAACTAGAGTTGATTTATAAAATGAGATAGGGAAATTTTTCATGCCTTGGCTGTTCTGAGAGGACTAGCTTCAAACCCCACAAAATCACTTATGAGCTAACCCTTACACCAAATACAGTAGGCATTCTGTATCCACAGATGTGAAACCAACAGGTATGGAGAGCTGAGTGTATTCATTGCACTATGCCATTTTATATAAGGAACTTGAGCATCCTCAGAGTTTGGTATTCACAGGGGTTTCTGGAATTAATCCCCCATGGATACTGAGGGATGACTGCTTACAGGCATACCTCATTTAATTGCTCTTCCCTTTATTGAATTGCACAGATACTGTGTTTTTTACAAATTGAAGGTTTGTGGCATCCCTGTGTCAAGCAAGTCTATTGGTGCCATTTTCTCAACAGCACTTGTGTCTGTGTCACGTTTTGGTAATTTTCACATTATTTCAAACTTTTTCATTATTACTATATTTGGTAATCTGAGATGAGTGATCTTTGTTACTGTTGCAAAAAGATTATGACTCATTGAAGGCTCAGATGGTGGTTAACATTTTTAGCAATAAAATATTTTTTAAATTAAAGTATATACATTGACTTTTTAGACATAATACTATAACACACTTAATAGACTTGAGTATAGTGTAAACATAACTTTTATATCCACTGGACAACAAAAAACAATTCATGTTACTTTATTGTTGTATTTGCTTTATTGTGGTAGTCTAGAACTGAACCTGCAGTATCTCTGAGGTATCCCTGTACATATAGAACCATTCTCAAAAAGGCTGAATGCTGGACAGCTCCTTTGAGCTGTGTGTGAGTCAGGATGGTGATTGCTGTATGTTGGGAAAGAATAGGCAAATCAGGAGAAATGCTTTAACGACATATTGCCTCATACTTGAAATTAATATAGTGTTTTAATAACCACATAGAGATTCTTAATATTATGTATGCCTCGTTACAAATGCTTTATAATTCCAAATGCTGCACAAAACAATTACCAGGGGCTTGATAATACTAAGCTGAATTTTAAGATTATTTTTGAAAAGCAAATTTAAAATTTTTGGATTATTGAAAATCACCATTATAAACAGAAAAATGTACAGCTTTGTAATGAATCACACACACACACACACACACACACACACACGCACATTTTTCCCTCAGAGAGTTCAAGAAATGATGGAATAACAAAAGCTTCTTTCATGAAACACACATTATTTTGGCATCAACGCTTCAGTAATTCCTGATGTTTCTCCTGACAATAACTCAGATTGTTGCAATGAAGACTGTATGTTTGATTATTTGGATACCTGTCATGCATAACTGGAGGGTGGCTGTAAAAAACAGGATTAATCAAAGTAGGATTATAATTTTCTGTAACACCTGTTTCGACCAGCTGCCTCTGATTGTAGATTCTGTTCCTCTAGTCCTCCCAAATTACACAATAAAGCAATTTAGAAATCAGTGGAGAGTCCAGTGTCACTGTGCCAGAATGGAAGTCAAACATTAGAGCAGAGGAACCTCTGAGCTACCTGATTTAGTATGTTTAGATTACTCCAAAAAGAGAAGAGCAAGCACATGATATAATATACTGGAATATCCTAAAAAAGCTTTTATTTTAAAATTTTTAGATCATTTGCTTATTTTTTGTTTGTTGTTAAATTCAATTTGATTTACGGTGTAATTTTGATCACTTGTGAAGTACTATGAGGATGTAAGTGAAGTATGTGACACAATTTCCACTCTGAAGAAGCTTACAGTGTTGCTGGGGAAACAACAGTTTAATAGCTATATCAAATATTCAAGTTCATATGTACCTAGAAATGTCAGAATAAAACAGTGATGAGGATAAGTAAGATTTCTTATGTAAAGAGCACAATGTTTATGTTTGATGGGTCACACTGCAATGGATGCAGTGCCACAAGGAGCATCTCTTTGGCTCCTGACAGATGGCATAATTAAGAGTTCACTGTCACAAATAATTTAAAGTATATAAAATCATATGACAGTTTCTGCAATATGTATGTGATCTATGATATATAATTTATATTTTATATATGTGTGTATGTAAAAAGATAATACATGTATATACAAGTGGCAGAAGTAATATTCATATATTTTAATTTCAAAACATTTTACCTATATTCATTTAATAAGCTTTTAAATGCCATAATGTTAAAATGTCACTGTTCAATTTATCTTGTTTACTAGTTTCTTTGAGTTTCATACCTTAATTTGGAAGTAAACAAATATTCTCAAGTGCCTACACCTACTTTTGTTTTGAAATGAACTACATGCATATTCTTCCCTATACTTTGAAATATGGACTAATATAATTAAGACTCTTTTAATGTGATAAAAATGCTAACTAGTTAACAAAAACATGATTGGCAAAGAAATAAATATATTCAGCCACTGAGGTAAGAAGATTTTACTTTAGCTTATTAGATTAGTATTCATTATGGCTTCTACTATAACACTATCCTTCCTTTTTGTTTTTTAGCCTCAAAGGATGAAAATGAAGAATTGTCTTTAGTATAAATGTTTTCTTAGCTGCTCCCCATAGTCACAAGTACTGTGGACTATGAATTAAGTTAGTTGTGAATTGAAAACAGGGTCGCAGTTGAAAATATAATTTAGAACAAAATTCAGAAAACTCAGTTTTCAGCTCTACTTCATTTTAAAAATTGAATGATAGCAATTTAATCATATACATTTTCTACTTTATTTTTAGTGTGAACAATTTGGACTCCATTTTATACTTCTAACATATAAAAACTTTTGTAAATTATTTTAAAATAGCAGTATGAGTAAGATTATAACTGAAACTAACTTCAACTGGGAATCAGTAACATAATATGTTTGGACATGTTTAGGCAGTGTGTATATATAGTCTAATTGTTAACTATATAATTGCCTTAGGGAAAATCCTTGTATAATAAAAATAAAACCGCACCCAAAGTTGTAAAACCTCTTATCTTGGCTTTTACGTTGATATTTATTCAGCAGACATAGCAGCCATTCCATAGATACTTGGTGAGCACCTTTCACATGCAATGCACTTAATCAAGGCAATTTGCCCCAGGGGTGGGGGGGCTGTTAACTCTGGTGTCTGCACCTGTGGGGGAAAAAAGGCTTGGATTTGAATCACTTTGAGGTTCCCTGCATTGTATAATGGTGAACTCAGTAAATGGTAATCTTTTAAATCTTGTTGACAGATTAAATCACAATAATGTACTATCTAGAAAACACCGCTCAAAAATGCTTATACCCTACTCAGGGATTCATGAAAAAAGAAACTATGTTAAATGAGTTTCCAGAGAATATATAAAGGAAATGAAATGTAGAATATTGTGTGTGTGTGTACACATGTGCACATATAGTTTAAAATACGTCATCATTTCATGGATCTATACTTCTTCTATTTATATATTTATCGTATATTGCCTGTACCCATAGTATTTGGTACTGCCCAATAAAAATGAAAATGCACAGCAGATTTGCCCAATATATAGAGCTCAAACAGGAGGATCTTAGCTGTGATGGACACATCTATTATTAAACTCTTCAAAAAGAGTTACTTCAAAATTTCTCTGCTTTTACGTTTCTCAGCAAAATATGCTATCACTTCTTAGGACTCTCAGCAAATACATTTTTTCCAGTTTCAGTGAAAATTAAGATCTGTAAGGCAAGCATTTTCTCAAATTAGGATTTAAGAAATCCTAATTTGAGAAAATCCTTAGGATTTTCATGCTGTGTTCATGTGATAATATTTTGGTAATTTCCAGGTTTTCAAATTTATTCCAATTAATCTGGTACAGAATCCCTTTTTTGTAAAGGTACCCCAATAAGGGAAAAGATGAATCTTCCTCATTCCTTGAAACTTTTAGATCCTGGTCATACTCTTTTCAATACTTTCTTTTTTGTTGTTGTTTGCTTGTAATTTTTTTTTTAACTTATGGTGGTAAAATATACATAACATAAAATTTGCCGTTTTAACCATTTAAAAGTGTACAGCTCAGTGGCATAAATTCATTCACGTTGTTGTGCAATCATCACCACTATCCATTCCATCTCCAGAGTAATTTCATCTTCCCGAACTGAAATTCTGTACCCAATAACTCCCCATTCTATTCTCTCAGTCCCTGGGTATCACCATTCTACTCTCTGTCCCTATGAATTTGATTACTCTACGTACCTCATATATGTGAAATCATACAATATTTGTACTTTTGTATGTGGATACTTTCACTTGGCATAATATCTTCAGTGTTCATCCATGTTGTAGCATGTGTCAAAATTTCCTTCCATTTTAAGGATGAATAATATTCCATTCTAAGTATATACCACATTTTGTTTACTCACCCATCAATGGCGACTTGGGTTGATTCTACATTTTGGCTATTGTGAATAATGCTGCTATGAATGTGGATATACAAATATCTGCTCAAGTCCCTGTTTTCACTTTTTGGGATATACACCTAGAAGAGGAATTGCTGGATCATATAGTAATTCTATCTTTAATTTTTTGAGGAAACTCCATATAATTTTCCATAGTGACTGCACCATTTTACATTACCATCAGCAATGCACAGAGCATTCTAATTTCTCCACATTCTTGACTACACTTGTTATTTTTCACTTTTTTTATTTTTAATAACAGCTATCCTCATGGCTGTGAAGTGGTTGCCAACACTTTCTGACACAAATTTTGTTGATTTTAGTGTCCATTTAAATGATCTTTAAAAATAACTATCCTTTTATTTCATTCCAAAGATTTTGTTTACCTTCTCTCTTTAGCTACTCATGCTTATGCTCCTAGTTATCATCAATGACTGTCAACCTTGACATGATCTTAATGTGAACATCTCAATCTCTGGCCTTTACCTCCTTCCTTTTCAGCTCACTCCTAGTATTTCAACATCTAAAATCCTGTGACATTATTAGACCTATAATTTATTGATTTTATCAACCTTTCCCTGCCCTTCATCCCCCACAGAGTCTCACTTTTCTTCTTCCCTATCTTTAATTTCATAATCATTTATATTACTTAGAGTATATATATTTTACTACCTTGATCTTCATTTGCTTTGTAGTTCTCACTTGACAAAGCCAAAACCCTGTAAAATCAAACTCTCTACTTACTTTGCGACTGCACCTGTGAAGTTAAGTATGACTGGGTTAAAGCATACAATCATGTGTACTGGTCTTACTTTAAATGTGTGAATTCTAGTCTCAAGTGGGCCATTAAAGCTACCTGTCAAACCACTTGTTTCCTTTGTCCATTTGTTCTTTTATTCTCCTGGATAATTATCTCATAACTTATCTTCTCTTTTCTCAGAGTTACAATATTGGTCCATATTCATGCACAATTGATGACTTTAATTCTTATTTTACCAAATCTAATAAATTAGTTCCTGTCACTACATCCACCTCCCATGTGCATCTCTACCTATATATTCTATGTGGTCTTATGGATAAATTCCTCTTGCTCCTATTCCAAGTCAACATCTTCACCAGTGCACTAAATCTCATCCCTTCTTACCTCCTCCTGTTCTTTGATCCACAAAATATCCCTTCTCTTTCTTCAGTTGTTATTTTTCCCGACAGTAATCAATCATTTCCTACAAAATCTATTCTTTCTCCCATCTTTAAAAGCAACAACAAAGATTTCTCTAGTAACCCAGTATTTTTCCAGCTACAGTCATTTGAGTCTTTCTCTCGTGCTAGCATCCATGCATCAGTAAACCCTTTAAAGATATCAGAATGTGACCACCTCTCACAATGTTTACTTCTGTCACCTTTGTGTAAGCTAGCAATATTTGTTGGTTGGATTCTTGCAACAGTTTTAATTCTTTTCCCTTTTTCCACCTCTCCCCTTTAAGATAAAAGCATTCACAGTGATTATTTAAAACAATCCAGGTCACTCTATACTCAAAACCTTTTAGTGGGAGGTGGAATTCTGGTATGGCATAGTGAGGAGCTTGGCAAATATTCTCCCTAAATATATATAAAACTGGACAAAACTACCAAAAGATTGTCATTTTAGTTCTCTGGAGATTGGCCAAAGTCAACAAGAAATTTTAAAACATTTATTCATGTAAAAGTTCTTGTAAGTATCTGCGACTTTCTTACCTGGTGCTGCTCCCACCCTCACCAGCTGGTAGGATGGTAGTTCTATCAGAGTGAGGCATGCTGAAAAAGCCAGCAGTTTTATTGCTATATGGATCTCACTTAATTTAGAATAGGAGGCAAAAAAAAAAAAAAAAAAACCTGTGAAAAAAGTTTATCTGATGGCATTGTCAGTAATTGATTGAAAGTATCCCAAAAGAATCATATGGTAACTTCGGATGTGAAAAATGCAACAAATGAAATTAAAACTTCAGATCTACCTAAATAAAAAATTTGAGACAACAAAAGACAGAATAAATTAACTTGAAGAGAAATCAATAAAATTTATTTAAATAGGTAAGAGAAAAAGAGAAGAAAAATAAACAGAGCCTCAGAGACCAGTGAGATATGGTCAACATACACAATACATATGTTAGGAATCCAATAAGGAGAAGAGAGGGAAGGGGAAAGCAAACTATTCAAATAAGTAATGGCTGAGAATGGCCCAATTTTGATTAAAAAAATTAGTCTATAGATGCTAAAAGTGCAACAGACTCAAAGGAGGATAAAAATAAAGAGATCCACATATACACATAATACTCAACTGTTAAAAAGAGAAAGAGAGAGAGAGAATCCTGAAAGCTTCAAAAGGAAAACAAACTTTCAGAAAGAATGAAGGCCTAAGGGCAGTGGAACAGTACATTCAAATTGCTGGAAAAAAATGTCACTCTGGAATTCTGTATCCAGTAAAGTTATCCTTCAGAAGTGAAGATAAAATATATACTCAGGTAAACAAAGACTGAGAGAGTTTGCGTCACACAAATCTGTCTTGCAAGAAATACTAAAGAAAGTCCTTACTCCTGATGTTCTTACTCCAGATGTCCACACAACTTTCATTATTTTTTCAAATGCCACAGTCACAGTGAGGCCATGCCTGGAAAACCCTTTTAAAATTACAGTATCCAACCTCTGACATTTCCTGTGCCCCTTCCTTACCACATTTAGTCCTGTGCACTGTCACCATCTTGCATGCTGTATGCTTGTTGACTGTCTCCCCAGTCAGAATATGCTCACCATGAGGACAAGCATTTTGTCTGTTTTCTTTTTTTTTTTTTTTTGACTTCTGTACTTCACTTCTCCTTCCTCCCAGGAAGGAGAGCTACAAAAGAATTTTTTTATATATTTGTTTATTTTGTCTATTCATGGGTATGAGTCATGCACTAGAAATAGATGTTAGCCTCAAAAAGGTTAAACTGAAGATAATTTGATAGGATAAACTATAGTGGGTGAATCACATTAAGGAAACAAGTAAGGGATGGTGATCCAGAGATTAGCAACATTAGAGGGCAGTTACCACCCTTAGGGCTGAAGGGACAAATGGAGGGAATGATGCTACTGAAGCAGTGTGGGAATTACAGGTATGGAGGATCTGCCCAAAAAGAGCTTTAGATGCTTCCAGAGACCTGATGGGACACAGCAGGAGAGTGTAGATAAGTATGCCAACTTCTTCCTTTTCCCTAGTCGGATCTCCAGCTGGTGACTTCTACCAGCAGAACCTAATCAGAGACTTCATATAGGTGAAACAGTCCTCCTGGTCATGGAGGAGGCAGAGAAAGGTGGAGAATGAATTTTGGGGAACAAACCAAAATTAACCAAACTATCACTGTATCTTTCCAGGGGATAAGTATGGTCTTATGGCCAAGTATGACATTAAAAAATGATTTGTGAACATCTTGAACTTCTGATTTAAGACTATATTAAAGTAAATGTATCAGATATTTTAAATGAATGTATCAGAAATTATACATCTGAATGAATATTGATGGCTTCAAAGTAACTGCCTTCCAAAACTGTACATTTATTTCTAACAATCATCAATTTTTGAAAATTTCCTTTCTTGTACAGTATTTTAAAAAAATCAGTTTATTTGAATGTTTTAAAAGCATTGACTTGAAGGATGTTACTTATTTTGTAAACAAAGTCATAACAAAGCTAATTAATAAAGTGGGTGATCAATTTAGGAAAAACTTTTATGGCAGATATCAGGGTAACTGTGATAATGAGATTGATTCTCCAAGCCCTGTGTAGAAGAAGTTATTCTATTAATAATTAAAGTACTCTACATTATATAGTCATACTACATGAGACAGTATAGTATCCAGAAAAAAATAACTAAAATTTTAATTCACTGTATATTAACATGGCAGAGAACTCTAAAGATTTAAAGTATATTTATATTAATGTAAATTTCCAGTTTCCATATTCATGGAATTTTGACCAGTATTCTGACTTGAAGTGTCTCTTGATGGTAACAAGCAGAGGCACATGACTAACCTTTTGTAATTCATTAATGAGATAACATAATTAAGCTGTTTTGATAATTAATTAAATATGTGTTTTCTTGGTTGTTTAACCAAGAACACTTTTAAAAGGTGAAACATTATATCTCTATTATAGCAATTCATTATTTTCTTTGTACCAGTCTTACTAAGGTAATAAATGTTCGTCATATGATAAACATTAAAAAGGCAGTGGATTTGGGGTTGAATGCTGTTTCTGCCTCTTTCAAGTTATATGATTTTGTTTTGTGACTTAACCTTCTCTAAAACTCAGTCTCTTTTTCTGTAAAATGAGAATAAATGAGATTTTATGCCTTAGAGTAGTGTGGGGGTTAAAGTATATACTAAATGTAAAGCTCTCAGAGTATTGCCTGATTTTAATTTTGTCTTCATTTTGTGAAAAGAGCAGAATGGCAACTACGTCTGACTCCAAAGATTTTGGACTATATGGTGCAATCACGGACATGCTGATATTTATCTTCTAAATATCCTTTCTTTCATAGTTTCAATTGGATTCAATTTAAATGCCTACTAATTTTTTCCCAGTAGCATAAATTTAATTTGGGAGAATGAATGAATAAATGTATTTTCAGAGTAACAAATTCACCTCTTTTCATTGAAGTAAGGGAAGAATAAGTAGATTTATTTACTCTATTTCTAAACAATTTTTCTTTAAATTTACTTTTCGAGATAAAGTACCTTGATGGCAAAATTGAGCTTTCAAAATAAATCATTATATAAGCAATATAGCATTATTACAATAGCCATAGACTTAGAAAAACACTTGATTTCTAATTTAATTTTAGTTCTCTTCCTACTTGACTTTTGACAAGTTATAAAACATCCCAGGATTCTGTGAAATGGTAAGATGATTTCTAAAGCCTCTTTCACTGCTAACACACATAGTCATTAGGAAAATGGGTTTTAGATGCCAAAATATTCTAGAACTGTTACTAGCTTAAGTAACTTCTGACAAGTGACTTAACATACCTGTCTAAGCCCAAGTTCTTTATTTGTGAAATGTGATTAGTAATACCTCCTAACACAGAATTTGAGGATTAAAATGGATAATATATGTGAAACATTTAAAATGGTTCATGAAACTTAAGTATTTAAAATATCCATTTTGCTAATGACAATGCATTGATTTCATCAGCCATGACTTTTGCCTTCATTTTTGCTGTCCTCAAAAGAAGATGAATAAAAACAGAAGTATTAATTCTTTCAGATAGCCCAAATGTAAATGAAGTTGGAGAGTTACCTTTAGAGTAGTAGATAGGACAATTATAAAGTGCAGTATTAATGGCCCTCAAACCCTGATTTTTTGGATGGTAATGGTAATGTTGATCTAATGTATTTCACTTGATAACTGCTTTTAATTTCTTATTTCCAATGACTGTATTTTTAGAATTACTTTCAGCAAAATCATTTAATAAAGACATGAGGAAAGCAGTAGTAATAGCAGCCATTCTTTATGAAACTGCACATTCAGGGAAATATCCAGATTCCTTCACACTGACTGCAGGATTAGTAACTTAGATGGTTCTGTTGAATGTATGCTCTAGTGTTCATGTCTCTGTTCATAGACAATAATAAAATTAACCACAATAGTGCAGAAAAATAATTATGTCCATGAAATATATAGAAATTTCACTCTAAATTCTCTAGAAATTGTATTATGCCTTTCAATTCTAACTACATTAATTATTATTACAAGTCTATAGCTACAAAGTAACCATGTGGCTTTGTTTGACACATATGTCACTTTCATTCATCATTCACATCACCCCTGAAAAATATGAATAGCAATAACTTAGTTTATAGATTTATCATGATTCTAGAGACACAGTGAATATATTCTGACATATATATTTATGTATAATTTTATTAATATACATAAACATACATATATGTATTGCTTTCCTCCCCCTATATCTACTATTATTATATCTAACTGAATCTGTTCAATTTACAAAGGAGAATTTTATGAGATTCACCATTCTTTATAGAAACAAAAATAATCAAACTTTAGAAGTTTGATTCCAAGGAACTATAAAGTTTCATTTGGTTATACGTTAGATGAGCATCACCTTTATTATGATTCCTATTTATTTTGTGCACCCTTCAATGTAACTTCTCGGAATCACACTTTATTTTCTGTCCTCACTTTTCAAATTAATGTAAGGTTAATAAAGATATTCACAAAATCCCAATTCTAATTATTTAGTTATCAGTACCACTGATTTACTTGGAGGCTACCAAACTATTTCCTTTCTTTATTTTTTCATTAAATATCATTATAGTTTTTCTAAACTCTCAGTTGTATTTTGAACAGTCTCTAGCACTTCATTTATTCTTCCAAAAGATTCGGAAGTTACGTGTAAAGTTTAATGATCTTATTTTAAAATAGTCTGAATATTTTAGTTAGAAGCATAACATATGAATCTAAGAATAATCCATAACCTATGAAGATGCTTAGTATTTTGTCATAAAGAGACGTTGTACACTTGATTTTTTTATATTGAAAGCTTTATGTGGAGGGAAAATTGTTCTAATTTGTAAACCCTATTGTTAGTTGCTACCTCTCTAAAATAATATAAATGACTTATCTACCATACTTCTTGATTATCGATATTGACTAAATTGGATAATCTAAGCCGAAATGTTCAATGTAAAGTCTTCAAATATATCTCTGTCATTATGTACATACACATACATTTGTTTTGTCTGTTTAATGATCGCTTCCCATTTTCATTATGCTGTTGATACTTGGTAAATTTCTTTCTTTGATGTCTATTTAGATATAAATTTAGTTACTTCAGCTTTTTTGATGAGGGTTTTGCATACTTTTGCCAACAAATAGGATGTCTCTTAGTCCTCTCATGAGCACCTGGTGGAAGACCATAAACAAAAGCTCATAAATTTTATTTAGGGGGTCCTCAGATTTCACAGCTGTCATCCTAGCCCATATTCTACTTTTAAGGATTTCCTAAATTTGAGTTGCTTTTGTCTTGCCTGCTTTTATGGCTTCCACCTTCTCCTCCCATGCTCTGACAAATGTGAAATAGTTTTCAGGTCCCATTGCTCTTCAGAGGGGCTTACCGGCCTTTAGAATCCTATTCATATGTCCGCCTTACCAACTCATTTCTCTAATGGGCTAAAATCTTATAATTTGTAGATTATATAGTATTTTCTTGTTAATAGGGAAAGAATAATTTTTTTGTGTGTAGATTTTTACGTCCTTATTGGAAGCAAAGACACGATCAAAAATATTCTTTCAAAATAAAATTACACTATTATGTAATAAATTTGAATTAAGTATGTTTTCTTAGTAATTTCTATTTCTCATATATTAAAAGGTTGAAATTGCATGTTCATAAGAATTCCCCCATCTGCACCTTCAATCTATTTGTTAATAATATTAGTAACAGCTAACGTATCTGAAGGGCCTACTATTTGTGACACACTGTACATATTACATTAACTATGTTATCTCATTTTATACCACTGAAAAAGTTCCTATTATTATCCTCACTTGATATATGATGCACTCAAGAGTTATCAGACCTCTTGCCTATACAGTCATTAAGTGGCAGAGCTGGGATATGAATCTGAAGATCTCCGGAATCTAAGTATAAAACAGATACTGTGAAGCATACAGAGGCAGAATTTGGAAAAGGAGGTCTTTAAATTCAGTTGAAGTAGCGTTAATATAGACATACATTTATATATATAGTTAGTTGAGAACCACACATTTCTAGCAATGCAAGATCTGAGCATTTTAACTTCATGTCCTTTCTTCCCAGATGCTGTAAGCAGTGGCATAATAATACAATATGTATTCTCATGGATAAAGGAAGAAAAGGTGTTGCAATGAAGCTTACTCTTTATTTTAATTAGCGTATTGGGAATTTGGCTTATAATCCTTTGTTTTTGATTTATTAATAGAACTCATGTCATTTAACTACCAATCATGGTGAAATAAGGGTTTTTTTAAGCATTTTTTTTTTCATTTTTTTGTCTGCTACCTATGATAAAGCATATATTTTTACTCATGATCCATTTCTCCTCTAAACCTGTAAATACATATACAATGAAGGCTTTGGAAATAATAGTTCACTTTTCATATATAATGCATTATTCTATCCATTGTAGTCCATTTTAAAAGTGCTGATTTCAACCCACTACATTTATTTATTTTTTTATTGAGATATAATTGACCAATAACATTGTATAAGTTTAAGGTTTACAACATGTTGACTTGATGCATTTATATATTGCAATTATGATTGCCACCATAGCATTAGCTAAGGCCTCTATCATGTTACATAGTTATTTTTTGTGTGATTAGAACAATTAAGACCAAGTCTCTTAGCAACTTTGACATTTATAATACAGTATTGTTGAATATAATAACTATGCAGTGCATTAGATCTCCAGACTTATTTATCTACTACTTGCAGATTTCTACCATTAATGAACATCTCCCCAGTCCCCTCACCCCAAGTCCCTGCCAAACACCATTGTACTCTCTGATGTATGAGTTCAACTTTTTTAGATTCCACATATAAGTGATATCATACAGTATTTGTCTTTCTCAGTCTGACTTATCTCACTAAGCATTATGCCCTCAAGGTCCATCCATGTTATTACAAATGGAAAGGTCCCCTTCTTTCTCGTGGCTGACTTAATATTCCATTGTATATATAGAGCACATCTTCTTTATCCATTCGTCCATTGATGGACACTTAGACTGTTTCCAAATCTTGGCTATTGTGAATAATAGTGCAGTGAACATGGAATGTTTATATCTTTTCAAATTAGTGTTTTTGTTTTCCTCAGATAAATACCCAGAAGTGGGATTGCTGGTAGTTCACATGACAGTTCTGTCTTAAAAAAAAATGTAAGGAACCCACACAGTTTTCAATACTGGCTGAAACAATTTACTGTCCCACCAACAGTATACAAGAGCTCCCTTTTCTCCACATCCTTGCTAACACTTGTTATTTCTTGTCTTTTTGATCATAGCCATCCTAACGTGTGTGGGGTGATATCTCATTGTGGCTTTGATTTTCATTTCCCTAATGATTAGTGATGTTGAGCATCTTTTCATGTACCTGTTGCCCATTTGTATGTCTTCTCTGGAAAAATGTCCATTTAGCTCCTTTGCCCATTTTTTAATCAGATTTTGTTGTTGTTATTATTGAGCTGTGTGGGGTTTTTGTTATATATTTTGGGTATTAACTTCCTATCATGTGTATGGTTTGAAACTATTTTCTCCCATCCTGTAAGTTGCCTTTTTATTTTGTTGACTATTTCTTTTGCTGTGCAGAAGCATTTTACTTTGAGATAGTGCAGCTTGTTTATTTTTGCTTTTGTTTCTTCTGCTTTTGGTGTCATATCCAAAAGAATCATTGCTAAGACCAATGTCAAGGAGTTTCATCCCTTTGTTTTTTTTTTTAGGAGTTTTAAGGTATCAAGTCTTATGTTTAAAACTTTAATTTATCTTGAGTTACTTTTTTGTGAGTGGCGTAAGGTAGAGATTCAGTTTTATTTTTCTGCATGTGCCTGTCTAGTATGCCCAACAACCTTTGTTGAAGAGTCTATCCTTTGCCCATTGAGTGTTCTTGGCTCCCTTGTCAATTTATTAGTTGACTGTATATGTGGGGTTTATTTTGGGGCTCTCTGTTCTGTTGCATTTTATGTTTGTATTAGTTACCTCATATAACTACCCTTAAGAAACGTCTCATATAACTACCCTTAAAAAATGTTTATATATAGTAATTAACTTTCTTTCCTCCATTATTTTCTCCCTTTCTCTTTTCCTTTCTGTGCATACCATATGTTATTAACATTACCCAGTTTATCAGCTTGGCTAATTTAGGTGCTTTTTTGCTTAGTTTTTTTGTCTATTTTTGTATCCTTTTCTCCAACATCTTCCCTCTATCAACTTTTGTTCATATTGCTAAAAACATAGGAAAAAAATACTACTTTTTCTTTGTAAAGTGACCATTCTTTGGTCAAAAATAGAGTATAAAAAATTTAGTAGCCAACCATGTTTTATTTTGTTAATATCACTGAGAAATATGCTCTATTATAATAAAAATTGTTTATTTCACAAATGTTGAATTTATATTTGCTGAGCTATTCTTAAAGATGAATTTCACAGAATATAGTTTGCTATAGCTTTGTAAAATTTTGGTGAACCATACTTATGTGTGACCTTCAATAATATGGTAATTTATTTAAATGTGCTTTACTAATTAAGAATATTTAAAATAGGAGTGTACTTAAATTACTCTTACCAATTATCTATATAAGAAATTATGAAATGATTAGTTACCATAATCAACAATCATTACTGAAATAAGATAATAAGCATCTTCAAAATACTGGCTGCCTGAATTTTTTGAATGTTCTTCTTTGGGGACCTAAATTTGTTCCCTAAGCATTTCCCTTTAGAATATTTATGGACCAAAATGTCTATACCATAACACAAACCAAATATCCTACTAATGTAAAAATAATAAACATGGCAGAAAGGAGTATATACATTTTCTATGTCAAGTATGATTTTTATCCTCCTTATGCTTGGACAATAGAAATTGAAAAAAATGTCAGGGGATCCTAGTCCCATAACCTCCCTCCAGGCAATTCTAGTAATGAAAGGCAGGTTGTTGAGAATTTTTTTCTCAGAACTCTTCAGGGCCCCAAACCTTATGACCTACATCATTAGCCACTTAGCTATTTTTCTCTTAGTCAATGACTTGAGGGTTTTTTTTTGAATATAATAGAATCTCTCTCCCTCTCAATGCATTGTGTTCCCTTACTCAGTGACTATCATTACTATTATCATAATAAACAGTCTTTCATGTATTTCAAAGCAGTGATTATACTGCCAACTAGCCTTCTGTATTCTAAGCTAACCAATGTATCATTTATTTTCCTGTCTTATGGAGGTTACCCATTTACCCAAGGTTTTTCTTTTTTTCTTTTTAATGCTGTAACGAGTCAAGTGACTCAATATTACATAGTGCATGGACAATGCAGCAAACAGGTATCATTATAGATATTTGAAACAATACAACTCCAATAATAGAAGGCATTTGTTGCTTCCAGAATTATTGGAAAGGAGCATAAGACATAGGATATCACTGAAGAATAATGCCTAATAGCTGCAAACCAGAGCTCAGAAAGTTTCCACAGTCCCCATACTATCAAACCCACCTTTTAAGAGCCTTGGTGCTGAGTCTGGACAGGGATTTTGAGTGTGGCTGCTGCAATTGCCTCCAAACTCTTACATGTCTACAACCTTGACAGCTGGTCAAAAACAATAAGAATATGGCCTCCATTTCACTTCCTCATTCTAAATCTCACATGAGTGCCTCCAACAGGTAAAGCTTAACTTATAAGTAAGGATTAGGTCTGCTAATTTGTGAAGATAAGAAAAAAATAAGAGTTGAAAAGATCTGCACTGATAAGGCAGAGAAATTGCCAAATTGAGACAAAATGAAGAACATAGGGTCAATGGGTAATGTATTTAATGGGTATTCCTCTGTGACATAATATGTTTAACTCTGTTATATTCAGCTATTATATTTGATGTCCAAAACATTAATGGGCTGAAAAATTCATGTAATCAGTCAATGAGCATCCTATATTATATTCTTTATTCATTTTCCAATGATATTAGCTAATTAATTTATCATAGAAAAACAGTATCCAATTAAGATGTTAGTGCAAATTCGTGGAAAATTAATAGCTTATTTACTGGTGTTGGGGAAAAATAAAACACTTTAGGACAAATTAGTTAAAACAATACATAAGACACAAATCAAAATTAATTCATGAAAGGTAAAATTTAAAAGTATTAGAATAACATATTAGCAAATACTTATGTAATCTTATAGTAATTTCTAAGCATCTCATTAAAACTAAAACACATAAAGGCGAATGTTGAAACTGACTGCATTATCAACTTCACTTTAATAATGAAAGTGATTCAATTTTTGATTGTTATTGAAAGACAGTCAACAAAATATAAATGGGACTTTGAAATACAGATGGAAAAGAGTACTCTTCATATATAAATCACTTTTTTTTTTTGTTTTGTGGTATGCGGGCCTCTCACTGTTGTGGCCTCTCCCGTTGCGGAGCACAGGCTCTGGACACGCAGGCTCAGCGGCCATGGCTCACGGGCCCAGCCGCTCCACAGTATGTGGGATCTTCCCGGATCGGGGCATGAACCCATGTCCCCTGCATCGGCAGGCGGACTCTCAACCACTTCCCCACCAGGGAAGCCCTAAATCACTTTTTCATATAAGTTAAAAATAGAATATTGCTCTTAAAACGTTATAAAAAAGAAATAAAAGCATAAATATTTTGTGTAAAAAAGTTCAAATCTCATTAGTAACACATATGTAAGTCAAACTATAAAAATATTTTTCTTTGCTAATTTTATTGAAAAACACATATTTTCTATGGTGGATGTTAGAATTGGTAGAAGGCAATTTTGTATTCATATGGACATAATTCATAAGTGAATTTTTTATTAGTTTTTATTTTATAAATTTTTATTTTTAATACTTTATTGACATGTAACTATAATAGTTTCAGGTGTTTAACATAATGATTCAATGTTTGTATAAATTGCAAAATGATCACCATAAATCTGTCACCATAAATAGTTACAAATTATTTTTTCTTGTGATGAGCACTTTTAAGATCTACTCTCCTAGTAACTTTCAAATATGCAATACCATATTGTTAACTATAGTCACCATGCTCTATATTACATCTCCATGACTTATTTTATAACTGAAAGTTTGAAACTTAGATGATTTTCACCCACACTTGCCCCCTTCTCCAGCAATCACCAATCTGTTCTCTGTATCTATGAGTGTGGTTATTGTTTTTTAGTTTGTTTTTGGTTTTTTGGTTTGGTTTTCTTTTCTTTTTGTAGTTTCCACACATAACTGATAATGCTGTATTTGTCTTTCTTGATCTGACTCATTTCATTTAGTATAATGCCCTCCAGGTCTATCCATTCTACCACAAAAGATAAGATTTCATTCTTTGTTATGGCTGAACAATATTCCATTGTATATATATGTACCCCATCTTCTTTACCCATACATCTATCTTGGCAATTGTAAATAATACTGCTATGAAAATTGGGGTGCATGCATCTTTTCAAATTAATGGTTTCAGTTTTTGGATGTATAGCCAGGAGTGGAAATGCTGGGTCATATGGAAGTTCTAATTTTAGTTTTTTGATAAATATCCATACTGTTTTTCACAGTGGCTGCACCAACTTACATTCCCTCCAACAGTGTCTGAGGGTTCCCTTTTCTCCACATCCTGGACAAAATTTGTTGTATTCTTTTTGATGATAGGCATTCTTACAAGTGTGAAGTGATATCTCATTGACTTTTAATGTGCATTTCTCTGATGGTTAACGGTGTTGAGCATCTTTTCATGACTGTTGGCCATCTGTATGTCTTCTTTGGAAAAAGTCTATTTCAGATCTACCCATTTTTTAATTTGTTTGTTTGAAGTTGAGTTGTATGAGCTGTTTATATATTTTGGATATTAACCCCTTACTGGACTTATCATTTGCAAATATTATCTCTCATTCAGTAGGTTGTCTCTTTGTTGATGGTTTCCTTTGCTCTGTAAAACCTTTTAAGTTTAATTAGGTCCCATTTGTTTTTTTTCCCTTTTATTTCCTTTGCTTTAGGAGGCAGATCCAAAAAATACTGCCACAGTTTATATCAGAGAGTGTTCTGCCTATGTTTTCTTCTTGGAGTTTTATGGTTTCCAGTCTTACATTTAGGTCTTTAATTTATTTTGAGTTTATTTTTGTATATGATGTTGGAGAATGTTCTAATTTCATTCTTTAGCTGTCCAGTTTTCCCAGCACAACTTAATGAAGAGTCTGTCTTTTCTCCATTGTATATTCTTGCTTCCTTTGTCATAGATTAATTGACCATAAGTATGTGGGTTTATTTCTGGGCTCTCTATTTTGTTCCATTTATCTATGTGTCTGTTTTTGTACCAGTGCCATACTGTTTTGATCTGTATGTATGCTGCCTACAAAAGATGCACTTCAGATCTAAAGGCACACACAGACTGAAGGTGAGGCAATGAAAAAAAGTTTTTCCATGCCAATAGAAATCAAAATAAAGCCAGGGTAGCAGTACTTATATCAGACAAAATAGGCTTTAAAATAAAGACTGTTACAAGAGACAAAGAAGGGCATTACCTAATGATCAAGGGATCAATCCAAGAAGATATAACAATTGTAAACATATATGCACCCAACATAGGAGCACCTAAATGCATAAAGCAAATATTAACAGACATTAAGGGAGAAATTGAAAATAACAACAATAATAGGGAAGTTTAATACCTTACTTACATCATTGGACACATCATCAAAACAGAAAATCAATAAGGTAAAACAGGCCTTAAATAACACATTAGACCAAATAGACTTAATTGATATATGGAGAGCATTCCATCTGAAAGTGGCCAAATACACATTCTTTTCAAGTTTACACAGAACATTCTCCAGAATATATCACATGCTAGGCCACAAAATATGCCTTGATAAATTTTTAAAAATTGAAATCATGCAATCATCTTTTCCAACCACAATGCTCTGAGACTAGAAATCAACTACAAGAAAAAGAAAAAAACTACAGCAAACACAAACACATGGAGGCTAAACAATATAGTATACTAAACAACCAGTGGATCACTAAAGAAATCGAAGAGGAAATCAAAAAATACCTTGAGATAAATGAAAATGAAAACACAACCAAAAACTATGGACCTTAGCTAAAGAAGTTCTAAGAGGGAAGTTTATAATGACAAAAGCTTACCTCAGGAAACAAAGACAATCTCTAGTAAACTAACTGTATGCTTAAGGGAGCTAGAAAAAGAACAAACAAAACCCAAAGTTAGTAGAAGGAAAGAAATCATAAAGATCAAAGCAGAAATAAATGAAATAGAGACTCAAAAACAGAAGAAAAGGTCAGTGAAACTAAGAGCTGATTCTTTGAGAAGCTAAGCAAAATTGATAAGCCTTTAGCTAAAATCATCAAGAAAAAAAGGGCAAAAATTAATAAAATCAGAAATGAAAAAGAAGTTACAACTGACACCACAGAAAAACAAATTATTATAAGAGACTACTATGAAAAACTATATGCCAATCAAAGGAACAACCTAGAAGACATGGACAAATTACTAGAAATGTACAGTCTCACACAACTGAACTGGGAGAAATGGAAAATATGAACAGACCAAATACCAGTAATGAAATTGATTCAGTAATAAAAAATTCCCAACAAAGAAAAGTCCAGGACTTGGTGGCTTCATGGGAGAATTCTACCAAACATGTAGAGAAGAGTTAACCTATTCTTCTCAAACTCTTTCAGAAAATTACAGAGGAAAGAACACTCCCAAACTCATTCTATGAGGCCATCATCTCCCTGATATAAAACCAGACAAACCAAACAAAGAAATCACAAAAAAAGATAATTACAGGCCAGTATCACTGATGAACATGGATTCAAAAATTCTAAAGAAAATACTAGCAAACAGAATCCAACAGTACATTAAAAGGATCATACATGATCAAGTGGGATTTATTCCAGGGATGCAAGGATTTTTCAATATCTGGAAATCAATCAATGCAATACACCACATTAAAATATTGAAATATAAAAGCCATATGATCATCTCAATAGATGCAGAAAAAGTTTTTACAAAATTCAACATCCAGTTATGATTACACTCTCCAAAAAGTGGGCATCAAGGGAACATACCTCAATATACTAAAGGCCATATATGTCAGATCCATAGCTAACATGATACTCAGTGGTGAAAAGCTAAAAGCATTTCCTCTAATATCAGGAATAAGACAAGGATGCCCACTTTTGCCAGTTTTATTCAACATGGTATTGGAAGTCCTAACCACAGCAATCAGACAAGAAAAAGAAATAAAAGGAATCCAAACTGAAAAGGAAGAATTAAAACTGTCACTGTTTGCAGATGACATGATACTATACATAGAAAATCCTAAAGATGCCACCAGAAAGGTACTAGAGCTTGCAATGAATTTGGTAAAGTTGCAGGATACAAAATTAATACACAGAAATCTGTTACATTTCTATACTCTAACAACAAACACAAATAACAATCAGAAAGAGAATTAAACCTGTTTCATTCTTTTGCATGTGTCTGTTCAGGATTTTCAACACCATTTATTGAAAGACTGTGCTTTCTTAGCATATATTCTTGGCTCCTATGTCATAAATAAATTGAATTTATTTATCTATTTATCTATTTATTTATTTCTAAGCTCTCTATTCTGTTCCATTGATCTCTGTGTCTGATTTTATGCCAGTACTATATTATTTTGATTATTATAACTTTGTAGTACTATTTGGAATCAGGGAGTCTCGTCCCTCCAGTTTTGTTCTTCTTTCTCAAGATTGCTTTGGTTACTTGGCATCTTTAGGTTCTATACAAATTTAGAATTGTTAGTCCTTTTTATGTGAAAATGACTTTGGAATTTTGGTAGGGATTACATTGAATCTGTAGATTGCTTGGATAATATGGACATTTAACAATATTAACTTTTCCAGTCAATGAGCACAGAATGTATTTTCATTTCTTCTTCCATTTTATAAATTAATAGCATACTTTTCAATAGCCTTTCACCATTGTAGTTAAATTTACTCCTAGGTATTTTATTCATATTGATGCAATTGTAAATGTGATTGTTTTCTTAATTTCTCTGATAGTTTGTTATCAGTGTAAAAAATTCAGATATTTGTATAGTGATTTTGTACTGCACAATTTTACTGAAATTGTTTATTCTAGCATTATTTTTGTGGCATCTTTAGGGTTACTATATATGATATTTTGTAAACTACAAATAGTGACAGTTTTACTTTTCCCTTTCCAATTTGGATGACTCTTTTTTTTCTGGCCTAATTGCTCTGGCTAGAACTTCCAATACTATGCTGAATAAAAATGGTGAAAGGGGAATCCTCGTCTTGTTCTTGATCTTAGAGAAAAAGCTTTCAGCTTTTGACCATTATGTTAGCTTTGGGCTTTTCATACATGGCTTTATTTTGCTGAGTTATGGTCCCTCTATGCTCACTTTGTTGAGAGTTTTTATAAATGGATATTGAATTTTGTTAAGTTCTTTTTCTGCATCTATTTGGATGATTATATGATTTTTATGCTTCATTTATTTATATGGTATATCACATTGATTTGCAAATATCGAACCATTCTTTTATCCCTGGAATAAGTCCTTCTTAATTATTGTGTAGGATCCCTTTAATATATTTTATATATCTTTAATATATAAATTTTTTTATATTACTGACTTTGGTTTGCCTATATTTTGTTGATTTTTGCATCTTTGTTCATCAAGGATATTATCTTACACATAAACACATCAGGGACTCTACAAGTTTTGGTTATTTTTTAATTTTCCTGAAGACCTTCTTTTTGCACTCTCCTAATCCTGTGATCAGGGTTAGTTATTTCACAGTAAGTTCTTCTCTTTCTTGGTTTATACCTATTTTGTGGAGAAGAACATCCAGAATTTCTGGAGGTACATTCTTGGTAATTTACTTATCAAAAATCATCTTTATTGAATTCATACAATTGATGATTTGCCTGTTTTCAGATTTCTAAGTAAATTTATCCCCCCAAATGGGAAGGCATTGATCTATTGTCTTCCAGCTACCAATGCTGCTGTTCTGACTTTTAATCCTGTATGTGGTCTGTTCTGTTCCCTCTGGCAGTTATTGTGACCTTCTCCATGTCCCTACTGTCCTGAAATGTCATGATAAAATGCCATAGTATAGTAGTGTAGGATTTCAGGGGCACTTTACAAACCACTTTAGTCTGAAAATTAATGTCCTTAAATTCTAGGAAATTTATTTAAACTCTTATTAAAAATTGCCTCTCCTTTATTTGTTTTTATATTTCCTCTTATTTAGCTTTTGATATTTTAGGGCTGATGCTATAATTTTTTAAATTTTTCTCTCCTATTTTCTGTTGACTTAATTTTACTCTAATTGTAAATATTTTTTCTCAATTCTACCTTCCGTTCTTTAGTGTGTATAACAGGGCTTGTGAATGGAAGTTTTTATCATAGGAAATTCTCTCTGACCCTTTTCACTGGGAGTTCTAAGATTTCACTATCTTCTCCAGAAAGAATATCTCCAGTTTCTGCTTAAAGGATATAAACTTGGCTTCCAGAATTATTGGGACATAATGGGGTAAATGGCTAGGGGTGTTAATATTGGGGGAGAAAGAGAATGGATGAACTTTAAACTCCAGCATTCTCTGTCTCCAAATAGTAAAGCTGGGTGATGATGGAATGAAACTACCCATAACAGAAATATGAAAATTAGAAGTTACAGCTACTTTGAAAGCAAGAATAATGCCCTTGGCTGTTGAATTTGAAGTGATGTTGAGAAATCAAGTGAGAATATGTCAGCCAGAGATAAGTATGGGCATAAGGGTCTTACTTAAGTAGGACTAATTTTAAAGTTAAAAAGATTCTCTGTTCATCATTAATTACTTACGGTTATCTTAAACTTTGTGTGACTATTTTGACATCTAACTGTATTGTTTTTCAGTACACACTGATGTCTTTTTTAAAAAAAGCATGTCTAGACTATTTCTTCTCTTAAAAATATATATATATATATATATATATATATATATATATATATATTCTGAGTGTCATTAATGGTAGATATTATCTCAGAGTATAATCTTTATCTAATTATACCATAACAATGAAAATACTAGAAACAAGGTTTAAGGTAGAAATGTACTGGCTAAGTGCAAAGACTTAGCCATTTGAGCTATTAATATAAAGACTATGAAGACTTATTTTCACATGAAATGTTTAGTAGAATCAGAACATCAGGGCGGCATACACAGAGGGCATTCTTCCTCAGCAATGAGGATTATACTATGCATTTGGCCACTGCTACAGTTTATATGTTCACTGCGATGCCATCTGTTAAGGTTGATTGTGCAGTGACCTTAGGCAGTCTGAAACCTGTTCAGTTGAGCCTGTATATAGAGTTCTGGGTGGGAACCAGGAGGACAGATGGTAGGATTGGAGATGAGGAACTTGTTTGTTACAGCTGATGAAAATCATTCTTCTTGCCAAAGCCATTAAATGTGATATCCTTGGCACAGCATTTCTCAACAAATAGAGTGTCCCCCTTGGTGGGTTAGCTGCAGGTGAATTGAAGCATTCAACAGTCTCTATTTAGGTTTGCCTAGTTCCTTACATTTACATCTCTGATCGCCTAAGACTAAGTCAGTGTTCAGCAGCAGGGCACTCTGTGCTTAGTAAGTACAGCATTTCACATAGTTTTCAAAATATACATATACAGTGGGTAGTGCAAACTGGACTATAATTCTGCAGCTAATTAAAAGAGGTTATAAATAGATTTAATTGAATAGCACCAAATAGAGAAGAAAAACTTCTATAAAACTGAATAACAATTTCTAGTAAATCAACTCACATTTCATATCCATAGGAAGATTTCTATTAAAATTTTTTAAGAAAGTATTAAAATCACTGTATAGGAAATAAATATGTTTATGATGAGACAAGATAATTATTGCAAAGTGGCTTTTGCAACTTGGAAAGCAGAAAAATTTGCCCACCCACATAGGCTTTCCCTCTCCATATTTGACAAACCCCAAAATGCTACTCACTTGCAGAATTCATATCTAAGCTATATAAACAAGAGAGTAATTTTAAAGTATTCTCTTCAGCAAAAGATATTTAAAATTCAATATGAAAAAGTGAACAATATAGGCTATATCAACTTTTAGAATTAAAAAGTAAACAAAGTCTGGAAGTGGCTTTCACTAATCAGATCTGTTTCCTTAGAAGTTTCACCTAAAGCATATCAGACATACGTCTTATTTTAAATATAGGTAGGGAAGTAGTATGACAGCAGTCTATAGGTAATATATTTCAGTAATCTGTATTTTGAAACATACATACAAAGAAATACATCATTTTATTATTGTTTATATAAATACCTTTGTGTACATTGTTATGCAACCTATTTTCCCTTTGGTTAATATATCTTGTAGACCTTCCTGTCAGCACATTGAGTCCTTACTTCATTCTTTTGAAAAGCTGTATAAATAGCAGCCATAGGATGGATGTCATGTGATTTACTTAGTCAGGTCCACATGACTGGACATATTGGTTGGCTTTAGTAATTTTTCTTCTTCCTTTGGTATTATTGACCATGTTGCAGGAATATTCTTATATATGCTTATTGTGCCCATATTTGACTACTTTCTAGAGAAGATATATAGAAATCTGATGTTTCTATGAAAGAATAGGTGAACTTGAACGTTAATATTTCCATATCTCCTGCCAAAGTGGCTCTACCAATTTAAACTCATAGCAGCTGCGTATGAGATTACCATTTTCCTGCGAAGTCAAAAACAACTAATCAAAAAAAATATTTTGATGTTTGCTAACTAGAGGTATGAGCAATATATATATTCATTGTTTTCCTTTTATTTCTCTATGAATATGTTGCTTTTCCCTCTTTAATTGATTAACATGAGAGAATACTCATTTATTCATTGGTATGTGTGTATGTTCAATAGATAACTATTGATGACCTATCTTGTATTTGGCATTGATTATATAATGGTGAGTAAAGTTGAGACAATTCCTGACTTCTCAGAACTTATAATACAATGAGAGTTTTAAAAATAAACAATTTTATTGATAATTATTATTTTATGTATAATAAATAATCTTCACCAAGTCTTATTTCCATTTATTCTGTTATAACTGTGATTTTTGCCCTTGATTCTATTTAAGAAGTTACGTGATTTTATGATTCTTTTGAAGGAACAAGCTATTTTATTAATATCTTAATTTCAGGTATTTCTTGCTGTTTTAATGTTTATTTTTTTCACAATTTAACTTTATGTCTTTTATGTTGTTCTTTCTCTAGATTCCTTAATTGAATACTTCATTAATTTATATTTTTCTTGATTTTTCTTTAAGCTTACTGTTAAAACTGATTTTTTCAATTTTCATTGAAAATTTGGTAGTTTACTCCACTAGATTTTTTTTCACATCTTTATTGGAGTATAATTGCTTTACAATGTTGTGTTAGTTTCTGCTTTTCGACACAGTGAATCAGCTATGTGTATGTCTATATCCACATATTCCCTCCCTCTTGAGCCTCCCTCACTATCCCACCCCTCTAGGTCTTCAAAAAGCATCGAGTTGATCTTGCTGTGCTATGCAGCAACTTCCCACTAGCCATCCATTTTACATTTTGTAGTGTATATATGTCAATGCTACTCTTTCACTTCATCCCAGCTTCCCCTTCCCGCCCTGTGTCCTCAAGTCTGTTCTCTATGTCTGCATCTTTATTCCTGCCCTGCCACTATGTTCATCAGTACAGTTTTTTAGACTCCATATATATACATTAGCATACAGTATTTGTTTTTCTCTTTCTGACTTACTTCATTCTCTATGACAGACTCTAAGTCCATCTACCTCACTACAAACAACTCAATTTTGTTCCTTTTTATGGCTGACTAATATTCCATTGTATATTTGTGCCACATCTTCTTCATCCATTCGTCTGTTGATGGACATTTAGGTTGCTTCCATGTCCTGGCTATTGTAAATAGCGCTGCAATGAACATTATGGTACATGACTCTTATTGAAGTATGGTTTTCTCAGGGTATATGCCCAGTAGTGGGAGTGCTGGGTCATATGGTAGTTCTCTTTTTAGTTTTTTAAGGAACCTCCACACTGTTCTCCATAGGGGCTGTATCAATTTACATTCCCACCAACAGTGCAAGAGGGTTCCCTTTTCTCCACACACTCTGCAGCATTCATCGCTTATAGATATTTTGATGATGGCCATTCTGACTGCTGTGAGTTGATACCTCATTGTAGCTTTGATTTGCATTTCTCTAGTGATTAATGATGTTGAGCGTCCTTTCATGTGTTTGTTGGCAATCTGTATATCTTCTTTGCAGAAGTGTCTATTTAAGTCTTCTGCCCATTTTTGGATTGGGTTATTTGTGTTTTTGATATTGAGCTGCATCAGCTGCTTGTATATTTTGGAGATTAATCCTTTGTCAGTTGCTTCATTTGCAAATATTTTCTCCCATTCTGAGGGTTGCCTTCTTGTCTTGTTTATGGTTTCCTTTGCTGTGCAAAAGCTTTTATGATTCATTAGGTTCCATTTGTTTATTTTTAGTTTTATTTCCATTACTCTAGGAGGTGGGTCAAAAAGGATCTTGCTGTGATTTATGTCATGGAATGTTCTGCCTATGTGTCCCTCTAAGAGTTTGACAGTGTCTGGCCTTACATTTAGGTCTTTAATCCATTTTGAGTTTATTTTTGTGTATGGTGTTAGGAAGTGTTCTAACTTCATTCTTGTAAATGTAGCTGTCCAGTTTTCCCAGCACCACTTATCGAAGAGACTGTCTTTTCTCCATTGTATATTCTTGCCTCCTTTGTCAAAGATAAGGTGACTGTATGTGCATGGGTTTATCTCTGGCCTTCCTTTCCTGTTCCATTGATCTATATATGTGTGTTTTTGTTTTACTAGCTTTGTACTATAGCTTTGTAATATAGTCTGAAGTCAGGGAGCCTGATTAGCTCTATTTTTCTTTCTCAAGATTGCTTTGGCTATTTGGGGTCTTTTGTGTTTCCATACAAATTGTAAAATTTCTTGACCTAGTTCTTTGAAAAATCCCATTGGTAATTTGAAAGGGATTGCATTAAATCGGTAGATTGCTTTGGGTAGTTTAGTCATTGTCACATGATGATTCTTTCAATCCAAGAACATGGTCTATGTCTCCATCTGTTTGTATCATCTTTGATTTCTTTCATCAGTATCTTATAATTTTCTGCATACAGGCCTTTTGCCTCCTTGGGTAGGTTTATTCCTAGGTATTTTATTCTTTTTGTTGCAGTGGTAAATGGGAGTGTTTCCTTAATTTCTCTTTCTGCTTTTTCATTGTTAATGTATAGGAATGCAAGAGATTTCTGTGCATTAATTTTGTAGCCTGCTACTTTACCAAATTCATTGATTAGCTCTAGTAGTTTTCTGGTGGCATCTTTAGGATTTTCTATGTATAGTATCATGTCTGCTGCAAACAGTGACAGTTTTACTTCATCTCTTCCAATCTGTATTCCTTTTATTTCTTTTTCTTTTCTGATTGCTGTGGCTAAAACTTCCAAAGCCATGTTGAGTAATAGTGGTTAGAGTGGGCCCACTTTTCTTCTTCCTGATCTTAGAGGCAATGCTTTCAGTTTTTCACCATTGAGAGTGATGTTGGCTGTGGGTTTGTCATGTACTGCTTTTATTAGGCTGCGGTAGTTTCCCTCTATGCCCACTTTCTGCAGAGTTTTTATCATAAATGGGTGTTGAATGTTGTCAAAAGCTTTTTCTGCATCTATTGAGATGATCATATGTTTTTTAATCCTTCAGTTAATATGGTGTACCACATGGATTGATTTGCATATACTAAAGAATCCTTCCATTCCTATATAAACACCACTTAATCATGGTGTATGATCCTTTTAATGTGCTGTTGGATTCTGTTTGCTAGTATTTTGTTGAGGATTTTTGCGTCTATGTTCATCAGTGATATTGGCCTATAATATTCTTTTTCTGTGACATCTTTGTTTGGTTTTGGTATCAGAGTGATGGTGGCCTCGTAGAATGAGTTTGGGAGTGTTCCTCCATCTGCTATATTTGGGAATAGTTTGAGTAGAATAGGTGTTAGCTCTTCTCTAAATGTTTGATCAAATTCGCCTGTGAAGCCATCTGGCCCTGGGCTTTTGTTTGTTGGAAGATTTTTAATCACAGTTTCAAATTCAGTTCTGTGATTGGTCTGTTCATATATTCTCTTACTTCCTGGTTCAGTCATGGAAGGTTGTACTTTTCTATGAATTTGTCTGTTTCTTCTAGGTTGTCCGTTTTATTGGCATAGAGTTGCTTGTAGTAATCTCTTATGATCCTTTGTATTTCTGCAGTGTCAGTTGTTACTTCTCCTTTTTCATTTCTAATTCTGTTGATTTGAGTCTCCTCCCTTTTTTCCTGATGAGTGGCTAGTGGTTTATCAATTTTGTTTATTCTCAAAGAACCAACTTTTAGTTTTATTGATCTTTGCAATTGTTTTCTTCATTTCTATTTCATTTATTTCTGCTGTGATCTTTATGATTTCTTTCCTTCTTCTAACTTTGGGTTTTTTTGTTGTTCTTTCTGTAATTGCTTTAGGTGTAAGGTTAGGTTGTTTATTTGAGATTTTTCTTGTTTCTTGAGGTAGGATTGTATTGCTATCAACTTCCCTCTTAGAACTGTTTTTGCTGCATCCCGTAGGTTTTGGGTCATTGTGTTTTCATTGTCATTTGTTTCTAGGTATTTTTTGATTTCCTCTGACTTCTTCAGTGATCTCTTGGTTGTTTAGTAGCATATTGTTTAGCCTCCATGTGTTTTTACAGTTTTTTTCCTGTAACTGGTATCTAGTCTCATAGTGTTTTGGTCAGAAAAGATGCTTGATATGATTTCAATTTTCTTAAATTTACCCAGGCTTGATCTGTGACCCAAGATGTGATCTATCCTGGAGAATATTCCATGTGCACTTGAGAAGAAAGTGTATTCTGTTGTTTTTGGATGGAATGTCCTATAAATGATGGTTAAGTCTATCTGGTCTACTATGTCATTTAAAGTTTGTGTTTCTTTATTTAGTTTCTGTTTGGATGATCTGTCCATTGGTGTAAGTGGGGTGTTAAAGTCCCCCATTATTATTGTTTTACTGTTGAGTTCCCCTTTTATGGCTCTATTTGCCTGTGTATTGAGGTGCTCCTATGTTGGGTGTATAAATATTTACAATTGTTATATCTTCTTCTTGGATTGATCCCTTGATCATTATGTAGTGTCCTTTCTTGTCTCTTGTAGTAGTTTTTATTTTAAAGTCTATTTTGTCTGATATGAGTATTGCTATTCCAGCTTTCTTTTGAGTTCCATTTGCATGGAATATCTTTTTCCATCCCTTCACTTTCAGTTTGTATGTGTCCTTAGGTCTGTACTGGGTGTCTTGTAGACAGCATATACACGGGTCTTGTTTTTGTATCCATTCAGCCAGTCTATGTCTTTTGGTTGGAGCATTTAATCCATGTACATTTAAGGTCATTATTGATATGTATTTTCCTATTACTTTTTTAAAAATTGCTTTGGGTTTCTTTTTGTAGGTCTTTTCCTTTTCTTGTGTTTTCTGCCTAGAGAAGTTCCTTGAGCATTTGTTGTAAAGCTGGATTGGTGGTGTTAAATTCTCTTAGCTTTTGCTTGTCTGTAAAAATTTTGATTTCTCCATTGAATCTGAATGAGATCCTTGCTGGGTAATCTTGGTTGTAGCTTTTTCCCTTTCATCACTCTAAATAGATCCTGCCACTCTCTTCTGGCCTGCAGGGTTTCTGCTGAATGATCAGCTGTTAGCCTTATGGGGATTCCCTTGTATGTTATTTGTTGCTTTCCCTTTGCTGCTTTTAATATTTTTTCTTTGTGTTTAATTTTTGTTAGTTTGATTAATATGTGTCGTGGCGTGTGTCTCCTTGGGTTTATCCTGTATGAGAATCTCTGCACTTCCTGAACTTTACTGGCTATTTCCTTTCCCATGTTGGGGAAGTTTTCAATTACAATCTCTTCACATATTTTCTCAGACCCTTTGTTTTTTTCTTCTTCTGGGATGCCTATAATTTGAATGTTGTTGTGCTTAGTGTTGTCCCAGAGGTCTCTAAGACTGTCCTCCATTCTTTTCATTCTTTTATCTTTATTCTGCTCTGTGCCAGTTATTTCCACCATTCTGTCTTCCAGCTCACTTATCTGTTCTTCTGCCTCACTTATTCTGCTCTTGATTCCTTCTAGAGTATTATTGTGTTGCTCACTACTGTTGGTTTGCTCTTTAGTTCTTGTAGGTCCTTGTTAAACGTTTCTTATATTTTCTCTATTCTATTTCTGAGCATTTGGATCATATTTACTATCATTACTCTGAATTCTTTTTTCAGGTGGTTTGTTTCCTTTTCATTTATTTGGTCTTGTGGGTTTTTTTTTTTAATATATTGTCAGAAATTCGGAGTATTTATTTATTTATTTTTGGCTGTGTTGGGTCTTTGTTTCTGTGCAAGGGCTTTCTCTAGCTGCAGCAAGGAGGGGCCACTCTTCATCATGGTGTGTGGGCCTCTCACTATTGCGGCCTCTCTTGTTGCGGAGCACGGGCTTCAAATGCACCGGCTCAGTACTTGTGGCTCACGGGCCTAGTTGCTCCGCGGCATGTGGGATCTTCCCAGACCAGGGCTCAAACCTGTGTCCCCTGCATTGGCAGGCAGATTCTCAACCACTGTGCCACCAGGCAAGCCCAGTCTTGTGGGTTTTTATCTTGTTTCTTTGCCTGCAAGATATTTCTCTGTCTTCTCATTTTGTCTAATGTACAGTATTTGACGTTTCCTTTCCCTAGGCTGCAGGATCGTAGTTCCTCTTGCTTCTGTTCTCCACCCCTGGTGGTGGCATTGGTCCAGTGTCTTGTGTAGGCTTCCTGATGGGAGTGACTGGTGCCTGCGTTCTGGTGGGTGGAGCTGAGTCTTTTCCCTCTGATAAGCAGGGCCCTGTCAGCTGGTGTGTTTTGAGGTGTCTTTGAACTTAGTATGACTTTAAGGCAGCCTCTCTGCTAACAGGTGGTGTTGTGTTCCTGTCTTGTTTGTTGTTTGGTGTGAGGAAACCAGCGTTGGGAGCTGCAGGCAGTTGGGTGGAGCCGGGTCTTGGATTCAGACAGAGGCCTCCATGAGAGCTCTTGGTGATTAATCTTCCCTGGGGCCAGGAATTCTCTAGTGGTCCAGCTTCCTGGATTTGGTGCTCCCACCCCAGAGGCTCAGGCCTGACTTCTGGTTGAGGAACCAAGACGCCACAAGTCACTGGTCCTGGCAATAAAGGGGATTAAAAAAATAAATAAATAAAAAGACTAACAAAAACACCAACAAATGGTAAAAAGTAAAATCAAACAAACAAAAACAGAAACATAGAAATGCACACACACAAAAGAAACAAAAAGAGAACCAAATAAAATAAAAGGCAAGAGAACAACCAGAGAAACAAAAGAACCCAAGAATGAAATCAAACAATTAAGAAGAAAACTAACAAAAACACCATGCCAAAAAACAAAACCAAAGCAGAGTGCCAATGGAAGAATGAAGCAAAGAAAGAAAACAAACTGACAAAAGTGATTTAAAAAAAAAGGAAGATTGAAAGGGGATAGAAGATAGAAAATCAATGTAGAAATAGAAATATAAAATATTTTTAAAAAGTATATTAAAGAAAGAAAGAAAAAGGCAAACAAAACCCCAGAGAAATGGTAAAAACAAAATCAAACAAACAAAAACAGAAACAAAGAAACACACACACAAAAGAAAAAAAATAGAACCAAATAAAACAAAAAGCAAGACAACACCCAAACAGGAGAATCCAAAAATGAAATCAAACAATTAGAATCAGAACTAAGAAAAACCTAAAACCTAAAAACAAAACAAAAGCAGTGTACCAACTGGGGAATAAAGCAAGGAAATAGAAGAAACCAATAAAAGTGATTTTAAATAAAAAGGGAAAAACACAGAACAACAGAAAATCAAAGTAAAAATAGAAATATGTTAAAAAATGTTATAAAACACAAAGATCCTAAAAGACTAAATAAAAAAAAACTAAAACAAAAAGAAACAAAAGAAAGAAAAGAAACAAAGCCAGAACCAACAACAGAATGAATAAAAACATAATAAAATTAAGAGTAATAATTATGTTTCCCTCCACTCTAAGTGTCCTTGCACACACCATGAGCCACAGCCCACCTCCGCCTGCCACCTCCTCCTCCTCTGCCTCTGGGCTGGTCTCTGGACCTGCTGTGGGCCCTGTGGGGACCACTCAGACTCTGATCTGCCCCAGTTCCTGCCTGTGCTTGCCCCCAAAGTCCATAGCTGCAAGAGCTAGACCGTTTCCATTTGTGGGAACACTCATTGTCTGCTCAGATATTCCACAGACGCAGGATCTACCCAGCTGATCGCGGGGATTTAATCTGCAGCTTGTACAGCTGATGGAAAGATTTTTGATCCTCTTCCTTAGTTGCCCCATCCCTGTGGTTCAGCTTTGGTTTTACCCCCACCTCTGTGTATGGTCCACCCACAGGAGTCTGGTCCTGAGGCTGCCTTGGAGCTCTTGAGTCTGCCCCAGTCAGGACAGGGCATGGAGGTGGTATGACTGCTTGGATCACAGGAGCCTCAGTGGCGCCAAATGTGCAGGGAAGCCAGCAGCCACGGGTGCAATAGATATAGCCCTAGTGAGGGCCTTTTCAGCTGCCCAGCATAAGGCACAAGAGGGACAGCCCTGGCCGGGCTTTTTCTGGCACCTGGCAGCAGGCTCATGAAGGCCAGCCCTGAGAGGGCTTCTTTTATTGATCGTTGGCAGGCACCAGCGTGTAGGGAGAGACAGGCTACAATAGTGGCTCCTCCCCCTGCATGTGACTCAGCAGTAGCACCCTGCTTCCATGGCAGTCCAGTCTTCCTCTGTAGGCATTCCCTGCTGCAGATTTCCTCCCTCCCATCCCCTCAGTCCATCTCCCCACAACCAACACTAGTTTTCACTCTGGGCCTGTTCTCCAATCCCCACGCACCAGCTCCCAGCCCCCTTGCACACCTGTGAGTATACATCCCCGTCCCGGGCACCTAGGGCCACAGTACAGACTGTCTGTATTTCTCACCCTGTCCCGTTTGCCACAGAACAGCTGCTTCACCCACTTTCGACAGCCTCAAATGCTTCCCTTCTGTCCCAATTGATTTCCCCATTGCAGAGGGGATTTCCCCGAATTTGGGAATCTATCCTCTACTTCAGCTCCCCCACCCTGGGGTGCAGGTCCCATCCCGCTTCCTCTCCTCCTCCTCCTTCTTTTTTTTTCATCCTACCCAGTTATGCAGGGATGTTTATAGTCCTTTCCAGTGTCCAAGGTCTTCTGCTAGTGTTCAGCTGGTGTTCTGTGAGAATTGTTTCATCTATAGATGTATTCCTGATGCATCTGTGGAGTGAGATGAACTCCACATCCTCCTACTCCTTCACCATCTTCTGTCCTCAGTCTGCTAGATTTTTATTAAACTTTGTGCTCAGGGTCTCTCTGGAGATTGTTCTCATTATGTGTGCCCAGGCTGCAGTCTGAAGGGGCTGAAGGGTCAACTACTAGAAAAAGGAAGAGACAATAACACATGCCATAACTCTGCCTTATTCTAGTCCTCAGAAGCAAGGCACAAAATCCAGTATATTAAATATCAAGAGGCAGGGATCATGAGAGCCCCTCCTTGAAGCTACCTTCCAAAGTGTATATCGAAATTTTGGTTTTCTGATTCTTGTGAGAATAAATTAGAGACATTGTGCTCTTTTACCTCTAAATATTTCAGCATGTAATTCCAAAGAACAAGGATATTCTCTTACATAACAATAGTGCGGCTATCAAAATCAGGAAATCTTACGTTAATACACCAGAGTTAACTTATCTACAACTCTAGCCAATATTCACATTGCATCAACTGTCTCAATGATTTCCTTTACGGCTTTAAAAAAAAATCTAAAATGCAATAAAGACTAAAGAATGCAAAAAATCTAAGACGTAAAATTAACTTTAGTCACGCCTCTTTAGTTTCTTCTAATCTAGAATACCCCTCAATTTGACTTTCTTGACTTTCACATTTGGAGGAGTGCAGGTGAATTATTTTGTACACTGTCCCTCAATTTGGTTTATCTTATATTTCTTTTTTACTGAATTCAGGTTATGCATTTTGGCAAGAATACCACAGAATGGTGTTTCCATCTGAAGACATGTGGTATCATTTGTCCCAGTAAAATAATGATGTTAATTTTGGTCACATTCTTAAGGTGGATATTTTCAGGTTTCTCCTGTAATTTTTTCTTTAATAAATAATTTGTGGGTAGACATTTTGACACTATGTAAATATTCTCTTCTTCATTCATTAAAATGTCACACAGTAGTTCTATCATTTTTTAAAAAATATATATATATATTTTGTTCTTTTTCATATTCTTTTCCATTATAGTTTATTATAGGATATTGAGTATTGTTCCCTATGCTATATAATAGGACCTTGTTGTTTATCTATTTTATATATAGTAGCCCAAACTCCTGATTTACCCCTCCCCCTATCATCTTTTGATGACTCTCTAATTTCATCATCTACTATATATTTTAGCCAGTATTCTAGAGTAAGGAAGAGTGTTCTTTTCTCCCACATTTAACTGATATTTTATGCATTCATTTATATCAAGGTGGATTCATGCACTCCTGTTTTGTACATTGGGTTATCATTCATTAGGATGAACATTTACTTGGATCAAATTCTTCCAAATTTAGCCAGTGGGAGCTCCTTTAAGGTACTTTTTTTTTTAAAATTTATTTATTTTTGCTGTGTTGCATCTTCATTTCTGTGTGAGGGCTTTCTCTAATTGCAGCAAGCAGGAGCCACTCTTCATCACGGTGCATGGGCCTCTCACTATCGTGGCCTCTCTTATTGCGGAGCACAGGCTCCAGACACGCAGGCTCAGTAGTTGTGGTTCACGGGCCTAGTTGCTCCGCGGCATGTGGGATCCTCCCAGACCAGGGCTCGAACCCGTGTCCCCTGCATTAGCAGGCAGATTCTCAACCACTGCGCCACCAGGGAAGCCCCCTTCAAGGTACTTTTATGTCCTTTATATATTTCCAGATCATTTGGGGGAACATTTTCTAACTTTCACATGCAGAATTATTCCAGGCTTATCTTATACTTACCATCTCTCCCCACCCTAAAACCAGCTGGTTCTCAAAGGAATACTGGTTCTTTTTAGTGAAATGTGGTAATTTTTTAATATAAGAAACAACTGAGGACTTCCCTGGTGGCTCAGTGGTTAAGAATCCGCCTGCCAATGCAGGGGACACGGGTTCGAGCCCTTGTCCGAGAAGAACCCACATGCCGCAGAGCAACTAAACCCGTGCGCCACAACTACTGAGCCTGCACTCTAGAGCCCGAGAGCTGCAACTACTGAAGCCCATGTGCCTAGACCCCCTGCTCCTCAACAAGAGAAGCCACCACAGTGAGAAGCCCATGCACTGCAGTGAAGAGTGGCCCCCACTCGCCACAACTAGAGAAAGCACACGTGCAGCAACAAAGACCCAATGCAGCCTAAATAGATTTATTTTTTTTAAAAAAAGATCTAAACTAAAAGAAGTTCACCCTTTTCTCCCAACCCCCACCCCCACCTCTTGCAACCACCAATCTCTTCTCGGTATCTATGAGATTGTTTTTGTTTGTTTTTTAAGATTCTGTACAGAAGAGAGATAATACAGTATTTCTTCCTCTGTCTGACATATTTCCCTTAGCACAATGTCTTCAAGGTTCATCCATGTTGTTGTAAATGGCAAGATTTCATTCTTTTTTATGACTGAATAATATTTCATTGGATACTTTATATATATATATTTATATCACAATTATTATACCATACATATACATACATATATATATATACAACAATTTATTTTTCTATTCATTTATCTGTGTACACTTAGGTTGTTTCCATATATTGGCTATTATAAATAATGCTGCAATGAACATGGGATATATATCTTTTCCGATTACTGTTTTCATTTTCTTTGGATAAATACACAGAAGTGGAATTGCTGGTAGCTG
This sequence comes from Aethalodelphis obliquidens, assembly GCF_003676395.1. Taxonomy (NCBI): domain Eukaryota; kingdom Metazoa; phylum Chordata; class Mammalia; order Artiodactyla; family Delphinidae; genus Aethalodelphis; species Aethalodelphis obliquidens. Next base: position 5,199,837 of record NW_020837954.1, on the reverse strand, counting down.
ATATGGTAGTTCTATTTAAAAAATTTAAAGGAACCCATATTGTTTTATTTATTTATAATAAATTTATTTTATTTACTTATTTTTGGCTGCATTGGGTCTTCGTTGCTGTGTGAGGGCTTTCTCTAGTTGCAGCAAGTGGGGGCTACTCTTCATTGTGGCTCATGGTCTTCTCATTGCAGTGGCTTCTCTTGTTATGGAGCATGGGCTCTAGGGAGTGTAGGCTTAATAGTTGTGGCTTGCAGGCTCTAGGGTGCAGGCTCAGTAGTTGTGGCAAATGGGCTTAGCTCCTCCGCAGCATGTGGGATCTTCCTGGACCAGGGCTCGAACCCATGTCCCCTGCATTGGCACGCAGATTCTTAACCACTGCACCACCAGGGAAAGCCAAATCCATAATTTTTAAATGCTGGCCTAACCAATTTAGACTGCCACCAACAGTGCACAAAGTTCCCTTTTTTCCACATCCTTGCCAACACTTGTTTATTGTCTTTTTGATAACAGCCACTCTAACAGTTGTGATGTGATATCTCACTGTGATTTTGATTTGCATAATTAGTGATGTTGAATACCTTTTCATGTACCTCTTGGCTACCTGTATGTCTTCTTAGGAAAACCGTCCATTCAGATACTCTGCCCATTTTTTAATCAGATTTTTTAAAATATGGAGTTGTATGTGTTCTGTATATATTTTGGATATCAGCCCTTTATCAGACATATGATTTGAAAATATTTTCTCCCTTCCATAGGTTGCCTTTCATTTTGTTGGTTTCCTTTGCTATGCAGAAGATTTTTAGTTTGATGTAGGCCCACTTGTTTATTTTTGCTTTTGTTGCCTTTGCTTTCAGTTTTGAATTCAAGAAATCATCACCAAGATTAATGTCAAGGAGTTTACCACCTATGTTTTCCTCTAGGAGATTTATGGCTTCAGGTCTTATGTTCAAGTATTTAATTCACTTTGAGTTAATTTTTGTGTATGGTGTAAGATAGTGGTTCACTCTTTTGCATGTGGCTGTCCAGTTTTCCTAACACCATTTATTGAAGAGACCGTTTTTTCCTCATTGTATTCTTGGCTTTTTTAAAATCATAAACTAATTGACCATATGTGCCCACTTTATTTCTGGGACCTTTATACCATTGATCTATATGTCCATGATGCCAATATTACACTATTTTAATTACAATGGCTTTGTAATGTAGTTTAAAATCAGGGAGCATGATGTCTCTGGATTTCTTCTTTCTCAAGATTGATTTGACTATTCAGGATTTTTGTGGTTCCATATAAATTTAGAATTGTTCTATTTCTGTGAAAAATACCATTGGGCTTTTGATAAGGATTGCCTTAAATCTGTATATTGCTTTGTGTAATATGAACATTTTCATAGTTTAATTTTTCTAATCTATGAGCATGGAATATTTTTCCATTTATTTGTGTCTTCAGTTTCTTTCATTAGTGTCTTAAAGTTTTCAACATATAGATCTTTCACTTCTTTGGTTAAATTTCTAAATATTTTATTAATGCTATTGCCAATGAGTTTTTTTCTTTATTTCTCTAATACTTCATTATTTGTGTAAAGAAATGCAGATATTTCTCTGTTGATTTTTGAATCCTGTAACTTTATTGAATTCATTTGTTATAACAATTTTTGATAGATTCTTTAGGTTTTTTTTAATATATAATATCATGTCAACTGAAAATAGTGACAGCTGTACTTTTTCCTTTACAATTTGGATGTCATTTATTCTTTTTCTTGCCTAACTGATCTGGCTAGGACTTCCAATATTATGTAGAATTAAAGTGATGAGAGTAGACATCTTGTCTTGTTTCTGATTTTAGAGGGAAAACTTTCAGCTTTTCACCACTGAGTATGATGTTAGTTGTGGATTGTCATATATGGCCTTTATTTTGTTGAGGAATATTTCCTCTATATCCACTTTGTTCAGACTTTTTATCACAAATGGATGTTGAATTTTGTCAAATGGCTTTTATGCATCTATTAAGATGATCATATGATTTTAATCCTTCATTTTGTTAATACAGTTTATCACATTGATTTGTGGATGTTGAACCATCCTTACATCCCTGAAGTAAGTCCCACTTAATCATGGTGTATAATCCTTTTAATGTATTGTTGAAATTGTTCTGTTAATGTTTCGTTGAAGATTTCTGCTTCTATGTTTATCAAGGATTTTGACCTGTAATATTTTTTGTGTGGCATTTTTGTCTGGTTTTGGATTCAGGGTTATGCTGGCCTTTTAAAATGTATTTGGAAGAGTTTCCCCATTTATTCATGTTGCTGTGTGTTTCTTCCTTTTTATTGTTTAGTATTCTATTTTACAAATATACTAACATGTTTATCTATTATTGTTGGACATTGGGTTGTTTTAGTTTTTCTACTGTGAATAAATCTGCTATGAGCATACTTTTACAACTCTTTTTTGTAGGCATATATTTTTATTTCTCTTGGAAACATAACTAGGATAGAAATGTGTGGTCATATAGTAAATGCATATTTAATTTTGTATGAAATTGCAGGACTTTTTTCTCCAAAGTCATTGTACTATTTTACCCTCCTGTCACAATCAATAATATATGAGATCATTCCATATCCTCACTAAAAATTGCTGCTGGCTTTGTGGTCTTAGTTTGCATTTCTTTGATGGCTAATGGTATTTAATATCTCTCTAAATGCTTATTTGCCATTCATATACTTTTATCTGTAAACTATTTGTAGAAGTCATTTTACTTATTTTTAATGAGTTATTTGCTTTTCTTTATTGACTGTGGGTGTTCTTCATATATTCTAAATATAAATCCGTTGTCAGATATATATGTTGTGAATATTTTCTCCTTATATGTGGCTTGAGGGAGTGGGTGACATTCTTTTCAATAATAATGATAATAATTATAATAAGATATTTTATCATTTGGTGAGGACCTCTTATGTACCAGGTGTTTGAATAAGTACATTAGACACTATGTCATGTAATTTTCACATTGATATCAGAAAACTTCTGGGAATTTGGTTAAGAATATTATTTTTATTATTAATACAAATTTGTTTTATCTTATTTTACTTATCACTTCTATATTTTCCATAATACTTTTTATTTTAAAAACATTAAGTTTATAGATATATGTTTTTGAAAGGATAGAATCCTTTTTTTGAGAAACTTTTTCTCTTTTGAAATGGAAACCTCATGAAATGCTCATGCTCCTACTTTTTTTAATCTTTCTTCTCTGTGTTCTGAAATAATTATCATGTAAGTCTTCAGTGTTTCCATTAAGTGTTGTTGGTAAAACTCCATTGAGTTTATTTCCTCAGCAATTAATTTTCATATCTATGATTGATTCTCTTTTCTCAGTTTTTCTACTGTAATTTCTCTTTTTATGTACATACAGTTCCCTTTTGAATCAAATTGAAAATGTTAACTTTAGGAAAGTTTTCCTTTTCCTTTTCTTAAGTTTTTTCAAAAAGGGACATTTGTTATGATCTCATATATGATGCCCACCCTTTAATCTCCTGAATCAGTCTACTCCCTCTATTAGAAGAGGGTCTGTAATTGCATGGAATTTGGAAGTGATGAGGATTTTGTTAAAGAATCTTAATCTTACATAGGCAAAAAGAAAAGAAGGTAATTTTCTAGTGATTGTCTATCTTTATATATTTTTAGTCTGTACTGAGTAAGGAATGCATAGAAAATACACAGTATTTTGTCTTCCAAGATTACTGTAGAACACTAAACTAAATTATGTGTATTCCCTCTTTAACTGCCTTAACAGGCAACATCCATGGAAAGGCTGAATATTTACAGTAATTAATGTCATCTATAGTATGTGAAAGATGGAAGTATCAATACTATGTACAATAGAGTTGAGAATCTATCCAAACTAATGTGCTTAGAACAACTGTTGTTCTTTTTTTGAATTTTTATTTATATTGGAGTATAGTTGAGTAACAATGTTGTGTTACATTCAGGTGTACAGCAAAGTGATTCAGTTATACATATATATGTATCTTTTTTTTTAAGTTCTTTTCCCATTTAGGTTATTCCAAAATTTTGAGCAGAGGTCCTTATGCTATACAGTCATCCTGATTGGTTATCTGTTTTAAATATAGCAGTGTGTATATGTCAATCCCAACCTCCTAGTCTATCCCTTACCCCCACCCTTCCCCGCGTAACCATAAATGCAATCTCTATGTCTGTTTCTGTTTTGCAAATAAGTTCATTTGTATCATTTTTTTTAGATTCCACATATAAGTGAGATCATATGATATTTGTCTTTCTCTGTCTGCTTTACCTCACTTAGTATGATAATCTCCAGGTGGCATTATTTCATTCTTTTTAATAGCTGAGTAATACTCTCTATATATTCTACATCTTTCTTATCCATTCATCTGTCAGTGGACATTTAGGTTGCTTCCATGTCTTTGCTATTGTAAACAGCGCTGCAATGAACAGTAGTGTGCATGTATCTATTCGAATTATGTTTTTCTCCAGATATATGCCCAGGAGTAGGATCATAGAAATTTGTAGTTTTTTAAGGAACCTCCATACTGTTCTCCATAGTGGCTGTACCAATTTACATTCCTACCAACAGTGTAGGAGGGTTCCCTTTCCTCCACACCCTCTCTAGCATTTATTGTTTGTATTTTTTGATGATGGCCATTCTGACCGATGTGAGGTGATTTGCATTTCTCTAAAGGTTAGTGATGTTGAGCATCTTTTCATGTGCCTCTTGGCCATCTGTATGTCTTCTTTGAAGAAACGTCTGTTTAGGTCTTCTGCCCATTTTGGGATTGTGTTGTTTGTTTGTTTGATATTGAGCCTCATGAGCTGTTTGTAAATATTGGGGATTAATCCCTTGTCAGTCGCATCATTTGCAAATATTTTCTCCCATTCTGTGGGTTGTCTTTTTGTTCTGTGGTTTCCTTTGCTGTGCAAAAACTTTTAAGTTTAATTAGGTCCCAGTTGTTTATTTTTTATTTTATTTCCAATACTCTAGGTAATGGATCAAAAAAGATATTGCTGCAATATATGTCAAAGAGCATTCTGCCTATGTTTTCCTCCAAGAGTTTTATAGTATCTGCTCTTACATTGAGGTCTCCACTATATAGTCTTGCCTCCTTTGTCCTAGATTAATTAACCGTAGGGGCATGGATTTATTTTGGGGCTTTCTATCCTGTTCCATGGATCTATATTTCGTTTTTGTTCCAGTACCATACTGTTTTGATGAGTGTAGCTTTGAAGTATAGTCTGAAGTCAGGGAGCCTGATTACTTCAGCTCCTTTTTTTTTTTTTTCCTCAAAATTGCTTTGGCTATTTGGGGGTCTTTTGTGTCTCCCTACAAATTAAAAAAAATTTGTTCTTGTTCTGCAAAAAATGCAATTGGTAATTTGATAGGGATAGCATTGAATATATAGAATGCCTTGGGAAGTATGGTCATTTTGAAAATATTGATTCTTCCAATCCAAGAACGTGGTATATCTTTCCATCAGTTTGTTTCATCTTCGATTTCTTTCCTCAGCATCTTATAGTTTTTGGAGTACAGGTCTTTTGCCACTTTAGGTTGGTTTATTCCTAGGTAGTTTATTCTTTTTGGTGTGATGTTAAATGGGAATGTTTCCTTAATATCTCTTTCTGGTATTTCATTGTTAGTGTATAGAAATGTAAGAGATTTCTGTGTATTAATTTTGGATACTGCAACTTTACCGAATTCATCATTGAGCTCTAGTAGTTTTCTGGTAGCACCTCTAGGATTGTCTATGTATAGTATCATGTCATCTGCAAACAGTGACAGTTTTACATGTTGTTTTCCAATTTGGACTCCTTTTATTTCTTTTCCTCTCTGATTTCCTTGACTAGGGCTTCCTAAACTATGTTGAATAAAAGTGATGAGAGTGGACATCCTTGTCGTGTTCTTGATCTTAGAGGAAGTGCTTTCAGCTTTTTCACCATTGAGTATGATGTTTGCTGTGGGTTTGTCTTATATAGCCTTTATAATGTTGAGGTAGTTTTACTCTATAGCCACGTTCTGGAGAGTTTTTATCATAAATGGGTGTTGAATTTTGTCCATAGTTTTTTCTGCATCTATTGAGATGATCATATGGTTTTTATTTTTCAGTTTGTTAATGTGGTGTATCACATTGATCGATTTGCATATATTGAAGAACCCCTGCATCCCTGGATAAATCCCACTTGATCAGGGTGTATGATCCTTTTAATGTATTGTTGGATTTGGTTTGCCAGCATTTTGTTGAGGATTTTTATGTCTGTTTATCAGTGATATTGGACTGTAATTTTCTTTTTTGTGGTATCTTTGTCTGGTTTTGGTATCAAGGCTATGGTGGCCTCATAGAATGAGCTTGAGAGTGTTCCTTCCTCTGCAGTTTTTTAGAAGAGTTTCAGAAGGGTAAGTTTAACTCTTCTCTAAATGTTTGATAGAATTCACCTGTAAAGCCATCTGGTCCTGCACTTTTGTTTGTTGGAGTCTTTTAATCAAAGTTTCGATTTCAGTAATTGTGATTTGTCTGTTCATATTTTGTATTTCTTCCTGGTTCAGTCTTGGGAGATTATACCTCTCTAAGAATTTTTCGATTTCTTCTAGGTTGTCCATTTTATTGGTATATAGTTGCTTCTAGTAGTCTCTTATGATTCCTTGTATTTCTGCGGTGTCTGTTATAACTTCTCCTTTTTCATTTCTAATTTTATTGATTTGAACCCTCTCCCTTTTATCTTGATGTGTCTGGATAATGGTTTATCAGTTTTGTTTATCTTCTCAAAGAACCAACTTTTAGTTTTGTTGATCTTTGCTTTTGTTTTCTTTATTTCTATTTCATTTATATCTGTTCTGATTTTTATCATTTCTTTCCTTCTACTAACTTTGGGTTTTGTTTGTTTTTCTTTTTCTAATTGCTTTAGGTGTAAGGTTAGGTTGTTTATTTGTGATTTTTCTTGTTTCTTGAGGTAGGATTGTATTGCTATAAACTTCCCTCTTAGAACTGCTTTTTCTGCATCCCACAGGTTTTGGGTCATTATGTTTTCATCGCCAGTTGTTTCTAAATATTTTTTGGTTTCCTCTTTGATTTCTTCAGTGATCCATTGGTTGCTTAGTAGTGTATTCTGTAGCTTCCATGTGTTTGTGTTTTTGGCCTTCTTTTTTTCTTGTAGTTGATTTCCAATCTAATAGTGTTGTGGTCATAAAAGATGCTTGATATGATTTCAGTTTTCTTAAATTTATCGAGGATTGCTTTATGGCTCCGCATGTGAACTATCCTGGAGAATGTTCCATGTGCCTTTGAGAAGAATGTGTATTCTGCTGGTTTTGGATGGAATGCTCTTTTAATATCAGTTAAATCCATCTGTTCTAATGTGTCACTTAAGGCCTGTGTTTCCTCAATGATTTTGTCTAGATGATCTGTCCATTGATAAAAGTGGGGTGTTAAATCCCTCACTATTCTTGTGTTATTGTTGATTTCTCCTTTTATGGCTGTTAGTATTTGCCTTAAATATTGAGGTGCCTCTATGTTGGGTGCATATATATTTACAATTGTTATATCATCTTCTTGGATTGATCACCTGATCATTATGTAGTGCCCTTCTTTGTCTCTTTCAACAGTCTTGACTTTAAGGTCTATTTTTTATGATATGAGTATTGTTACTCCAGCTTTCTTTTGATTTCCATTTGCATGGAATATCTTTTTCTGTCCCCTCACTTTCAGTCTGTAAGTGTCCTTAGATCTGAAGTGGGTATTTTGTAGACAGCATGTATATGGGTCCTATTTTTAATCCATTCAGCCATTCTATGTCTTTTGGTTGGAGCATTTAATCCATTTACTTTTTTTTTCTTTTTGCGGTACACAGGCCTCTCAATGTTGTGACCTCTCTCATTGCAGAGCCCAGGCTCCGGACACGCAGGCTCAGCGGCCATGGCTCACAGGCCCAGCCGCTCCACAGCATGTGGGATCTTCCCGGACCAGGGCACGAACCCGTGTCCCCTGCATCGGCAGGCGGACTCTCAACCACTGCGCCACCAGGGAAGCCCTAATACATTTACTTTTAAGGTAACTATTAATATGTATTGTTCTTATTGCTATTTTGTTAATAGTTTTGGATTGGTTTTTGTAGGTTTCTCTTCCTCTTTTGTTCTCTTCTCTTGTGATTTGATGACTAAATTTAGTATTGTGTTTGGATTCCTTTTTTATTTTTGTATCTGTATCTATTGTCGATTTTCAGTTTGTGGTTGCCTTGAGGCTTTGTCATAGCAGTCTATATATATACAAGATTGTTTTAGGTTGCTGTTCTTTTAATTTCAAATGCATTTCCTATACCCTGCATTTGTACTCTCTTCTTCTCATGATTACTGTTTTTGATATCATATTTGTGTGTGGATGATTGCATACCTTTATTGTATGTTTGCCTTAACCAGTGAGCTTTCCCATTCATAATTTTCGTGTTTCTAGTTGTGGCCTTTTATTTTTCCCACCTAGAGAAGTTCCTTTAGCATTTGTTGCAGAATTGTTCTGGTGGTGCTGAATTCTCTTAGTTTTTGCTTGTCTGTAAAAGTTTTGATTTCTCCATTGAATCTGAATGAGAGCCTTGCTGCATAAAATATTCTCATTGTAGGTTTTTCCCTTTCATCACTTTAAATATATCTTGCTCCTCCCTTCTGGCCTGCAGAGTTTTTGCTGAGAAGTCAGCTGATAACTTTACAGGAATTCCCTTGTATGTTATTTGTTGCTTTTCCCTTGTTGCTTTTAATATTTTTCCTTTGTCTTTAATTTTTGTCAATTTGGTTACTGTGTGTCTCATTGTGTTCCTCCCTAGATCTATCCTGCCTGGGACTATCTGTGCTTTCTGGACTTGGGTGACTGTTTCCTTTTCTATGTTAGGGACATTTTCAGCTATTATCTCTTCATATATTTTCTCAGGTCCTTTCTCTCTCTCTTCTCCTTCTGGGAGCCCTGTAATGTGAATGTTGGTGCATTTAATGTTTTCCCAGTGGTCTCTTAGACTGTCCTCACTTTTTTTTCATTCTTTTTCTTTATTCTGTTCAGTGGAAGTGATTTCTCCACTATTCTGTATTCCAGCTCACTTATCTGTTCTTATGCCTCAGTTATTCTGCTGTTTGTTCCTTCTAGTGTATTTTTCATTTCAGTTATTGTATTCATTCATCTCTGTTTGTTGTTTAGTTCCTCTAGGTCTTTATTAAACATTTATTGTGTCTTCTCGATCTGTGCCTTCATTGTTTTTTTGAGATTTTGGATCGTCTTTACTATCATTGCTCTGAATTATTTTTCAGGTAGATTGCCTATCTCCACTTCACTTAGTTGTTCTTCAGGGGCTTTATCTCGTTTCTTCATCTGGGACATATTCCTCTGCTGTTTCCTTTTGTCTAACTTTCTGCGATTGTGCTTTCCATTCCACAGGATGCTGGGTTATAGTTCTCCTTGCTTCTGCTCTCTGCCCCCTGGTGGGTGAGGCTGTTTAAGAGGCTTGTGCTGTCTTCCTGCTGGGAGGGACTGGTGCCTGCCCTCTGGTGGGCAGGGCCATGTCAAGTGGTGTGTTTAGTGGGCAGCTCTGTGCTCAGGAAGACTTTAAGCAGCCTGTCTGCTGATGGATGGTGCTGTTTTCCTGCCCTGTTGGTTGTTTGGCCTGAGGTTTCCCAGCACAGGAACCTACAGGCTGTTGGGTTTGGCCAGGCCTTCTTGAGAAAATGGTAACCTCCAGGAGGGGTCACACTAATGAATACTCTGCACAAATACTACTGCCATTGTCTTTGTCCCTGCAGTGAGCCATAGCTGCACCCCACCTCTGCAGGAGTCCCTCTAATACTAGCTGGTAGGTCTGGCCCAGGCTCTTATGAGGTCACTGCTTTTTTCCGTGGGTGCTGGTGTGCATGAGACCTTGTGTGCACCCTTCAAGAGTAGAGTTTCTATTTTCCTTAGTCCTGTGGAATTCCTGCAATCAAACTCAGCCGGCCTTCAAAGCCAGATTCTCTGGGGGCACTTCCTTCCGTTGACAGACCTCCAGGCCAGGTGGGACTCAGAACTTCCTTGTGGGAGAACTTCTGTGGTATAATTATTTTCCAGTGAGTGGGTCACCCACCCGGTGGGTTTGGATTTGATTTTATGGTGTTTGCGCCCCTTCTCCTGTCTTGATGTGGCTTCTTCTTTGTTTTTGGATGTAGGATATCTTTTTTGGTAGGTTCCAGCATATTTTTTGTTGATGGTTGTTCAGCAGTTAGCTGTTATTTTGGTATTTTCATAAGAAGAGTTGAGCTCACATCCTGCTACTCCACCCTCTTGTCTCCATCCTTAGAACAACTGTTATAGATTCAGGTGCAACAGATTCCAACAGATCCAATATTTTCATCCCACTCCCTGCCTTACCTCACTATTCAGCTCCCCACACCCTGATCTCTAGGTCATGAGGTCAAACATTATGTTAGGGAATAGCAGAAAAACACACTTTATCAATGTTAGAAAAAGATGGTCTGGGCAGACATCCCTCTGGGATGATAAGGTCCTCCTCCTAAGGCACAGGAGTTTGGAATACAACCTGATTTCAAAAACCTAGTTTTCAGCACTCACTCTGACTTGAGTCGGCACTTCTATCTAGGCTATACTATGAAAATCCATTAGTGGGGTCTTTGTGTTTTACCATAGTGCCAATATTCATTTTCAGGCATGTTCCTTTCTCTACTTAGCTGATTGTTCCTTCTCTCATTCTGGTTTATTTTGTATCTAATTTCTTAAAATGTCAATATTTGTATGATGTTCTCTTGATGCTTGCTGGAATATATAAGTTGTCCTGTTAAATTTATTTGATCATTTGAGATTTAAATACAACCATTTATTTTGAACAGAAACTACTTTAGGAAAATAGGGCATTTTGTAAAATATTTGGTTTTTGCAGTAATTATATATTTGAAAGATGTTTTACACTCAGAAAGTTCACCTTCTATAAACTGTCATATTTTCTCATAAAACTAGTAGTTTTTCAATGTTAGTGACTCCTTAGAAAAGGAAGGTTGTGCTTGCCTAATTTTGGTTTATAATAGTTAAATATGAGATTTGTGTAGTTTGAATACTTCAAACTTAGGACTGAGAGAAGTGAGGTGGCAGTTGGAACCACAGAAGTGTCTCAGTCTCTGTTTTCTGGGCTTGCTGTGAGTGCTCACTAAAAGAAAAGGGCTTAGCAGGATTTGCTCTTCATTCAGGATGACTCTTAGTGGAAGAATAATACTTGGGATCATAGATCTCTAGTGGGATCTAAATCTTATTAATTTCAGAGACAAGGAAAGCTGTGTCTCAAAGGACCCTGCAACCTAAACCTAACCCTATGAGTTATGGGATGTCAGCTAATTGCTACCGGTGTGTCTGTCCTTGACTTTGCAACTGTCCTGCTTTTTCACTGAAGGATGGTTTGCACATTAACCCATTATCAGTTTTTTTAATGTAATCTTAGCTGTACCAATTGTACCAAAAATTCCTCAGAGGTTCTGACTTGTGGATGGTGTTCAGTCATAGTTTCCAGTTCTGGTACAGAGCTAGGAACTACTTGTGTATTTGGTTGCATAGGCAATAAAATATAGTGAATACTTAGCACAAATTCTAGAATTTGACCACTTACATTTGAATTCATGTTCTGCCAGTTATTTAGCCTTGTGGACTTGGGAACATTGTTAAACCTCTCTAAGGCTTTGTTTTCTATGTTTTTGAAATATAATATAGTAAATGAATCTATTTACATATACATAGATGTATATATCTATATCAGAGCCTAACACATCATAGCACATAATAAATGTTATACATTTACTATTTTTATCATTCCCACTGAAATTTGAGTTAATGTGGACCTCCACACTTTCAGATCCAACATGTAAGAAGAACTTGGAATAAATACAGCACACATACACTCTCACCATCTATGCATATCATATTCAGACTACAGAAAACCAGAGACAAGGAAAATCTTGAAGGCAACCAAGGAGTAACAAAATATCTTAATTAGAGGGAAACAAGGAAGAAATGTAACGAATAGAAAACAGTTACAAGATGATAGATATCAATCTATCTTAATAAGAAATGTAAATGTGAATAATCTAAATGCAGCCATTAAAAGATAGAAATTCTAGGGCTGGATATGCAGTTTCTTGACAAAAAATTAAAAACTAGTTAAAAACTTAGATTAAAAGTAAATCCTGGGCATATACCTGGAGAAAGCCATAATTCAAAAAGATATATGCACTCCAGTGTTCATTTCAGCAGTATTTACAATAGCCAGGAGATGAAACAACCTAAATGTCCATCAACAGAAGAATGGATAAAGAAGATGTGGTACACATATACAATGGGATATTACTCAGCCATAAAAAGGAATGAAATTATGCAATTTGCAGAGACGTGGATGGACCTAGAGACTGTCATAGAGTGAAGTAAGTCAGAAAGAGAAAAACAAATATCGTATAGTATCACTTGTACGTGGAATCTAGAAAAATGATACAGATGAACTTATTTGTAAAGCAGAAATAGAGACGCAGGTGTAGAGAATGGACGTATGGAGACTGGGGTGCAAGGTGGGGTTGGATGAATTGGGAGATTGGGATTGATATATATACACTAATGTGTATAAAATAGATAACTAATGAGAACCTGCTGTATAGCACAGGGAACCTATTAGGTGGTGACCTAAATGGGAAGAAAATCCAAAAGAGAGGGGATATATGTATATGCATAGCTGATTCATTTTTCTGTGCAGCAGAAACTAACAACATTGTAAAGCAACTATACTCCAATAAAAATTAGTAATAAAGAAAGTAAAGGGATTGATAAAGATACACCATGCTAATACTAATCAAAACAGGAGAATATGCTTTAGTTGTTACCTTATCCAGAACTCAACACATACCCTTCCTCCTGCTATGTGAGGGGAAAGGCTGATGTATCTGGTATAATCTTTGAAGTTACTCTCATTTTCTTTTTTAAAATAACATTATCAGGATTACTCAGAGTTGGTTATCTGATCTGCTTCTGAGAAATTCCCACATTATCCTTAACTCATTTTTTCTTCAGCTTAAAATTTCTGCCTCCCTGAAGTCTGATTTAACCATGTTCCATATGCAAACTAGCTAGGAGTTTTAATAACCGTGATCTCAATGAGAGTTAACAGTGTGACATGGCTTTCAAAAGACAGCTAATGCATTATACATTTTATTCAAAGAAATATAGTATTCAGAATAAAGAAGGAAATAGTTTTACTATTTTGTGCGTTAATCATACATCATCTGGAATATCATTTTTGTTCTTTGCATCACATTTAAGAGGACATTGATAATGCATAAACATGTCCTGAGATGGGTGACTGAGATTTTGAAGCCATTTCAAATAAGGAAATTTTGAGCAATTAGAAACTGAGACATTTTAGGGAAGCAGTATTAAATGGCTAAATAAAATTTGATGGACTGGCATTCTGGAAAAGCAATTATACTCAGGGAGGAGACTTCATCTTAGGATAAGGAGAAACTTCCTCATAATTATAACTGCCCAACTTTAGAATGGACTGTGTTTTTAGATAATCATGAGCAACCTGTTATTGGAAGCATCCAAACAAAGAATGGATGCCAGTAGCCTGGGATGTTGCTATACTGGACTATTTGTAGCATTGTAGAAGTTGAGTTCAATGAGCTCAAAGGTCTCTGCTAGCTCAAATGCTCTGTGGTTCTATTTTAAAAGCCTTTGAAGCTTTGCTATTTATCAGCCAATGAAATTAGTCCTTGTTAGCCTGGAAGTATTTAAATCTTTTTTTCTTTAGAGTCATTTATGTGTGTGTGTGTGTGTGTGTGTGTGTGTGTGTGTATACATACAACTTAAGACAAGTTTCTCCTTTATTCACAAGCCAAATCTTTTAAAACCCGACAGTAACCATTCAAGGTAATGTGTGAATGTGTGTGTGTATGAATGAGATATCATGATATCTTGAAGACAGTCTATGAAAGTTGTCCACCACCCAGTGATAAATGTGGTTGATAACTACATTTTTTTAATGTTCTTTGGAAAATATAAACACAGTTGAGGTTATATTATAAATGAAATTTTATATTATGTCATTCCCTTTATCAATAAAAAATCTAGGTACAGTAGCAGTGAGTTTGAGCATAACTTTTGGAAACCATAAGCTTGTTACCTGGCTCAGCCATTAGTTGAAAGAACTTGGTCAAATTACCGAACTTGTTTTTTCCTGGGATCTAAAATAAAGAAAGTAAAACTGAGATAATAGTATTGTTATTAGGATCAAATGTCATATAGTGCATATCGAACTACTATGATGTCACTCAGTATATAATAGATTCAGACTAAATAATACTTAATATAACATAAGCCCTTTCCTTATCCTATCATTTAAAATTTAATTTTAATGTCTGCATAATATTTTATTCTATGAATTAAGCATGATTTATTTCCATCTTTCTCAAACCTTTTTTTACTGTTGAATTGCACAAGGTAGAGAAGAGTAAAATAATGTTTAAGAGTTTCTATTACAATAAAAAACAGCCTCTTATTGAAATTTCTCATGTTTTCTTAGTATAATATTTTCTGATGACATTTGAATTTTTACTTCATGATGCAGTGCTTGTTTTAACAGAAATATAATGTGATTTTCCCAAAACTTTTAAATTAAATTCATTTTTAAAAGATGAACCTTGTTTATTCAGTAATATTCCATGTTAATAATCTTATTTGGTAACTTGTAAAGTGTAAGTTTAAGATCTCACTAGTGTGGGTGATTTTAAGATAGTTCTTTTTATACTAAAGTGATCCTATAGGGGTAGTGTACAAAGAATATTTAATCAAGAGTGGTCATTAATTTTAACATTTTTTTAATCAGAGAAGTAGGCCTTATACATTTTTCTTTGTAAAACGTGTAATGCATTTTATAACTAGATGTTTATAAGTGAGCGCTATAGTTTTGGGAAAAATCATTTTTATCATGATATATTTTTATTTAAAATACTTATGGATTAAATTTGCAAATAATTTATTTAGAATACTTATATTTTCAGTTATGTTTTCTTTATAAAATTCTGCTATCAGGGTTTGATTCTTTACCAAGTTAACTGGGGATTTCCTATATAGCACATATATCTGTATTTAATGTTTATATATCTTGGAGTTATATGTTACTTGGATTTACAATATAAACATACTCATCTCTGAAACCTTATGCAATATTATTTTATATACTAAATCTTATATACTGAAACTATACTTGATACCAAATATATTGAAAGATAAATATCAAATGCACACTTTTTTTTCTATTTGTGCATGGCTGTTCATAGTTATTGTTTTTTCATGTTTTTTACTTATTTTGACAGTTTTGGTAATATATACTAATTGTAGTATTCAATTTCAATGGAATTTTTATTACTATAGAGTCTTCCATAATTTCTCTGAAATTCTGTATCTATATATTTTATTGATTTAATTACATAATTATATTCTTCATATTTTCCATTAACCTATTTTTCCCTTGATAATTCTATTGTATTTGTTTTCTTATTTTAGGAAACTTCATTACTTCCATTTGTTCTGTTACCTCTAAAAATGTTCTCTCCATTTTTTAGTTAAAAGGACAGATTATATTTTTCTCTTGCTCTAGTAATTGAGGTCTCATATTTTTATATATATTTAAACAACCTCCAAGAAAAAGGAAAAAAAATCTCACTAGTATCCAAGTAGCTATATTTCTATGGTAGCAACTTTATTCAAAATCTGAAAGTCAATTTGTAACAAAAAATGAGTATCAATCGTGTGATTCTATTTGTTATTTCTCTCTTTGTTCCTGTTGCACTTTGTCTTTACTTCAGGCAGTCTCCTCTATTTCTATATTGAGAAATAATTGACATAAAACTTTATATTAGTTTCATACAGGCAACCTCATTTTATAGGGCTTCAGCTTCATTGTCCTTTGCAGATATTGCATTTTTTTTTTTTTTTTTTTTTTACACATTGAAGGTTTCTGGCACTTTGCACCAAGCAAGTCTATTGGTGCCATTTTTCCAACAGCATTTGCTCATTTTGTGTCTCTGAGTCACACTGTGGTAATTCTCATGGTATTTCAATCTTTTTCATTAATATTATATTTGTTATGGTGACATGTGATCAGTGATCTTTGATGTTACTGTTGCAAAAAGATTGAAATTCACTGAAGGCTCAGATGATGGTTAGTATTTTTTAGAAAGAAAGTATTTCTAAATTAAGGTCCATACATTTTTCAGACATAGTGCTATTGCATACATAATGGACAATAATGTATACATAACTTTTATATGCAAAAATTTGTGTGACTCACTTTACTGTGATACTTGCTTAATTGTGGTGGTCTAGACCCAACTCTCAATATCTCCGAGATATACTGTGTACAACATAATGATTCAATATCTGTATATATTGTGAAATGGTCACCACAAGTCTATTAACATTTGTCATAGTTACAAATTCTTCTGTTGAGAACTTTTAAGATTTATTCTCTTAGCAACTTTCAAATATGCAATATAGTATTATTAGCTACAGTCATTGTGCAGTATGTTACATCCCCAAGACTTATTTACTTTATAATTGGAAGTTGGTACCTTTTGCTCACACCCAGCAACCCCCAGCCCCCCACCTCTGGGAACCACCAATTTGTCCTCTGTATCTATGGCTCAGTTCTTTGTGTTTTGTTCTTTTTCTTAGACTTCATATATAAGATTGTATGGTACTTGTCTCTGTCTGACTTGTTTCACTTAGCATAATGGCCATCCATATTGTTGCAGAAGGCAAGATTTCCTTCTTCATTATAGCTGAATAATGTTCCTCTGTGTGTGTGTGTGTGTGTGTGTGTGTGTGTGTGTGTACCCACACACCACATTGTCTTTATCCATTCATCTGTTGATGGACACAGGTTGCTTCCATGTCTTAGCTGTTGTAAATAATGCTGCAGTGAACATAGGGGTGCACATAATTTTTGAGTTAATGTTTTTGTTTTCTTCTAATAAATACCTACAAGTGGAATTACTGGATGGTAGTTCTATGTTTAATTTTTAAGGAACCTCCATGCCATTTGTATAGATGCTGCACCAATTTACATCCCACAAACAGTGCAGAAGGGTTTCATTACTCCACATTCTTTCCAATTGTGTTATTTCTTGTGTTTTTGGTAATAACCATCCTAACAGGTGTGAGGTGATATCTCATTGTGGTTTTGATTTGCATTTCCTAATGATTAGTGACATTGAGCACCTTTTCTTGTACCTTTTGGACATATGTATGTCTTTCTTTGGATAAATGTCTATTCAGATCATCTGCACATTTTTTAATCAGATTTTTTTTTACTATTGAGTTGTATTAGTTCTTTATATTTGGATATTTAACCCCATATTTAATATGGTTTGTAAATATTTTCTCCCATTTGGTAGATTGCCCTTTCATTTCATAGATGATTTCCTTTGCTGCACAGAAGCTTTTTAGTTTGCTGTATTACCATTTGTTCATTTTTGCTTTAGTTGCCTATTCTTTCGATGTTGAATCTAAGACATCACCAACACCAATGTCAAAGAGCTTACCATTTATGTTTTCTTCTAGAATTTTTATGGTTTCAGATCTTACATTCAATCTTTAATCTATTTTGAGTTAATTTTTGTGTATGCTGTAAGATAGTTGTTCAGTTTCATTCTTTTGCATGTGGCTGTCCACTTTTCCCAACACAATTTATTGAAGACACTGTCTTTCATCATTGTATATTTTTGGCTCCTTTTTTGTAGATTAATTGATTATGTATGTGTGGTTTTATTTCTGTGCTCTCTATTCTGTTGTATTAATCTATGTTTCTGTTTTTAAGACAATATCATACTGTTTTGATTACTACAGCTTTGTAATATGGTTTGAAATGAGGGACCACGATGCTTCTAGTTTTGTTCCTCTTAACATAAGTTTGGCTATCTGGAGTATTTTGTGATTCCATAAAAATTTTAGGATTGTTTGTTCAATTTCTGTGAAAAAAAGTCATCTGGCATTTTGATAGAAATTTCAATGAATTTGTAATTGCTTTGGATAGTATGGGCTTTTTAACAATATTAATCTTTCCAGTGCATGAGGACAAGTATCTTTTCATACATTTATGTTTTAGTACATTTTTCATCAGTGTTTTATCATTTTCAGTGTACTGATCTTTCACCTTAGTCAAATTTATTCCTCAGTATTTTATTGTTGTTGATAGTTCCTTGTTATATATGGCAACACAACCTTTTTGCAAATAGTGACAGTTTTCCTTCTACCTTCCAATTTTAATTATTTTACTTCTTTTTCTCACCTAATTGCTCTTGGTAGGCCTTCTAATACTATGTTGAATGAAAGTGGTGAGAATGGACATCCTTGTCTTGTTCTGGTCTTAGAAGAACTGCTTTTAGCATTTCATAATTGAGTTGATGTTAGCTGCGGGCTTGTCATATATGGCCTCTATTCTGTTGAAGTATGCTTTTCTTCTATACCCACTTTGTTGAGAATTTTTATCATGAATGGACTTGGATTTTATCAAATGCTTTTTAAGTATCTATTGAAATATGATTTTTATCCTTCATTTTGTTAATGTAATATATCACATCGATCTGTGGATATTGAACTTTCATTGCATTCCTGGAATAAATCTCATTAGATTATGCTATATGATCCTTTTAATGGTATTGAATTTGATTTGCTAATATTTTGTTGTGGATTTTTGCATGGGTGTTCATCTGGGACTTTTGCCAGTAATTTGCTATTCTTGTGGCATCCTTGTCTGGTTTTGGTATCATAGTAATGCTGGTCTTGTAAAATGAATGTGGAAGGGCACCCCCCACCCCCCGCCATCTTCTATTTTTTGGAAGAGTTTGAGAATGATTGGTGTTAATTCTTTGAGTGTTTGGTAGAATTTACCAGTGAAACCATCTGGTCCTGGACCTTTGTTTTTTGCGAGGTTTTTAATTATTGGTTGAATCTCTTTACTGGTAATTTGTCTGCTCAGATTTTCTGCTTCAAGATTCAGTCTTGGTAGGTTGTATGTTTCTAGGAATTTACTCATTTCTTCCAGGTTGTCCAATCTGGTGGCATATAATTGTTCATAGTAGTCTCTTATGATCCTTTATCTTTCTATTGTATCAGTTATGATATCTCCTTTTTCATTTATGATTTTTGTGAGTCTTCTCTTTTCTTCTTTGTGAGTCTAGCTAAAGATTTGTAAATTTTGTTTACCTTTTCAAAGAACCAGATCTTAGTTTCACTCATCTTTTTGATTCTCTTTTTAGTTTCTATTTCATATATTTCCACACTGATATTTACTTCCTTCCTTTTACTAACTTTGGCCTTGTTTGCTCTTCCTCTTCTAGTTTCTTAAAATGTAAAGAAATTTGTTCATTTGAGATTTTTCTTGTTTCATGAGGTAGGAATTTATTGCTATGAACGTCCCACTTAGAACTGCTTTTGCTGCATCCCCTAAGTTTTGGGATGTTGTATTTCTATTTTCATTTGTCTCAAGGTATTTTTTTCTTCTCTGTGGATTTTTTCTTTGATCCTTTGGTTATTCAGTAGCATGTTGTTTAATCTCCATACATTTGTGAATTTTCCAGTTTTCTTCTTGCAGTGATATTTAGTTTCATAGAACTGTGGTCAGAAATGAAGTTTGATATAATTTCAATGTTTTTAAAAATTTATTAAGACTTGTTTTGTGGCATAATATGTAATCTTTCCTCTAGAATGTGTGCTTGAGAAAAATGTGTATTCTGTTGTTTTTTTGATGGAATTTTCTCTAAATGTATATTAAATCCTTCTGATCTACCATGTAGTTTAAGCCCAATGTTTCCTTATTCATTTTCTCCCAGGATGAGCTATCCATTGATGTAAGTGAGGTATTAAAGTTCCTTACTATTACTGTATTGCCATCTATCCCTTAGGTGTTACTATTTGATTTATATATTTAAGTGCCCCTCTGTTGGGTGCAAAAATACTTACAAATGTTACATTCTCTTGTTGGTTTGACTCCTTTACTCTTTGTAATGTTCTTCTTTGTCTCTTATTACAGTCTTGTTAAAGTCCATTTCATCTGATGTAAGTATAGCTACCCCAATTTTCTTTTGGTTTTCATTTGCATGGAATTTCTTTTCCACCCATTCACTTTCACTTTGCATGTGTTCTTACAATTGAAAGAAGTCTCTTATAGGTAGCATATTGATGGATCTTGTTTTTTTAATCCATTTAGCCACTGTATGTCTTTTGACTGGACAGTATAGTCCCTTTACTTTTAAAGTAATTATTGATAGGTATGTGCTTATTGCCATGTTGCTAATTGTTTTCTGGCTGTTCTGTTCCTTCCACTAGTCTTCTCTTGTGCTCTTCCTTTGTGTAGTGGTATGGTTAGATTCCTTACTCTTTATCTTTTGTGAATCTATTACAGGTTTTGCTTTATGATTACCGTGAGGCTTACTTATAACAAATCATATTAATAACAGTGTATTTTAAGTGGATATCAACCTAAGTTTTAATGTATTCTAAAGCTCTACGTTTTCTCTCTCCTCATTTTTTATGTCACATATTACATCTTTATATATTCCTTAACCAATTGTTGTAGTTATAGATATTTTTACTACTTTTGTATTATAACTTTTATATTAGCTTTATAAGTAATTAATCCTTTACCTTGATTATATATTTACCCATCAGATTTATACTTTCATATGTTTTTCTTTTATTAATTAGTACCCCTTCTTTTCAGCTTAAAGAAGTCCCTTTAACATTTCTTGTAAGGCTGGTTTAGTTGTGATACACCCCTTTAACTTTTGCTTGTCTGGAAAACTCTTTATCTTGCCTTCAAATCTGAATAACTTTGCCAGGTAGAGTTTGGTTGGAAGTTTGTTTTGTTTTGTTTTGTTTTCAGCATTTTAAATACATTGTGCCACTTATTTCTAGCCTGGGAAGTTTGTGCTGCAAAATCGGCTGTTAGTCTTATGGGGGTTCCCTTATATATAGCAAGTTGTTTTTCTTCTGCAGTGCTTAAGATTTTATCCTCATCCTTAACTTTTGATATTTTAATATGTGTTTTGCTCTGGGTCTCTGAGTTGATCTTATTTAGAACTCTCTGTGGTGCCTGAATCTGGATGTCTGCTTTCTTGCCTAGGTTAGGGAAGTTGTCAGCCATTATTTCTTCCAGTAAGTTTTCTGCCCCTTTCTCTCTTCTCCTTGTGGCACCTCTATAATGTGAATGTTGGTCCACTTGATGTTGTCCCGTATGTCCATTGAGCTATCTTCACTTTTTCTTCATTGTTTTCTTTTTGCTGCTTTGATTGTGTAAGTTCTGTTGCCTTGAGAGTTTACTGATTCGTTCTTATGGTTTATCCACTCTTCAATTGGCATCTTCTGGTGGATTTTTTAGTTCAGTTGTTGTATTCTTCATCTCTGTGTCTTCTATCTGGTACTTATATTTTATATCTCTTTGTTGAAGTTATCACTATATCCATTCTTCTCTTTAGTTCAGTGAGCATATTTATGACCATTATTTGGAATTCTTTATCAGGTAAACCACCTATCTTCATTTTTCTGAGTTTTTGTGTTGTTCTTTCATTTGGAACATATTTCTCTGTTTCTTCATTTTCTTTGACTCTCTGTATTGGTTTCTTTCTAAGCATTAGATAAAACAGCCACCTCTCTCAGTTTTAAAAGAACAGCCTCATGTAGGAGATGAATCTTATCATTCAGTCCTTCCCCAGGTCTTGATTTTCTCTCAAATCTTTGTAATTTTTCCTGAGGCCTATTTAATTTTTAGTGGCTCCCAGTACTTGAGGGTGTGCCAAGACCTGTCAGGGTCCCAAAGGGGAGTATCTCAGTCAGCATCCAGATTCAGGCTGATTGGAAGACCAGACCTTCAGGCAGCAGCTTTTAAAGTACCCAAATATATATGGTCCTGTGGGACCACAAATGTAAGTCCTGCTGGCCACCAGAGCCTGGTGATCTAGAGGTGTCCCCTCAGTAAGGAGTGCACACCAAAATCAGAGTACCAGATGAGTGTACAAGTTCCTCTCCAGGGGATACTGGTGACCTGGAGAAAGGGAGAAGGAAAGCACAAAGATGGCATCCAGTGGCCTTCATCCCTGGAACACACCTTAGTCGGACCTTAGGAGTGTGCCAAACCAAGTCTGTCCCTCAGGCTGAAGCTTCCAGATAAGCAAATATGCCTCTTTCACAGAAGGACTAGGGGTGTGTTTCAGTCTGCTGCCTGTGCAGTGCCCTTGGGGTGGTAAACTAAGACCTGTCTTTACCATTGTTATAGTCCTATGGGACCCAGCAACGCAAGTCCCCCTGGCTACCAGAGCCAGTCAGTCAGCAGGCATCCCTTGGGCAGCAGCCACAAAAACCAGGCACTACACCTGTGTAAAGGCTCCCCTCCTGGAGATACAGGTGCTGTAGAGCACAGCAGAGGAAGAGTGCAAATAGAGTGCCCATACTCTGTGGTCTCTGAAAAGGATTACAGTCAACCTTAGATGTGTGTTTAATTAGAAGCTTTTTTCACAGAAAGGCTGGGCTCCTCAGACTATATATCCTCTTGCTGTGCCTAGTGGGGGTAGAACTCTCACTAGGGTGAGAGTGGTACCCTCAAGTGTAAGCCCCACTAAGCGTCGGAGTCAGGGAGTCTTGACATGTTCCCTGGGTACTAGTCACAAAAATCAGGGCACCTGAGGAGGGTCCATGCTCCTCTCTGGGAGATACTGATAAGCTGGATAGAGGCAGAGGTACACAAAGATGGCACCTGCCAGCCTCCATCCCTGTAATTTACCCCAGCAGCCCCCTAGATGTGTGTTAAATTAGATTTCTGCCCCACAGGCAAACAAACACTTCAAGATAGACAAGTGAACCTTTTTCACATCAGGTCTGGGCAACTTCCAATCGATTGCGTCTGCACTTGTACCTGGGGCAAGTGAGTCAGAGCACGTAAGTTCTTTAAAAGCTATTTCTCAGTTTTCTATAGCCTTGTGGATGTAAGCCCACTGGTTTTCAAAGCTAGATGTCTTGGGGGCTCTCAGGTGCAGGTCTTAAATGTTGGGGAGACTGATGTGGGGTTCAAATTCTTCACTCAGCTCCAGGTGTTCAGTTCCCTCCTGCTTTTGGGTGAAGTTTATGGAGAGATTGTCTCAGCCTCTTTTATCTGCTTTGATGTGGATTTTTTCTTGTTTGCTGAATGTGTAGGAGTTACTCAGTTTTTTGTTTGTTTTCAGAGGAAACTATTCCATAGGTGGCTGTAGATTTTGGTGTCCTGTGGGAGGAGGTGAGTTCAGGATCTTCCTATGTTACCATCCCAAACTAGAACTCCCCTCATCTCCAATTTTGAATAGCAAATTACTAAACTAAAAATTATATTTTTGCTTGTGATATCTGTTTAGGTGAGCTAAAGACCTGATTTGCCTCCTTGTCTATGTTTCAAGTGTTTGAGGAACAAAATATAATAGAACTGTAAATAAATTAGGTGTCAATCTAATAGACTTCAATTTCAGCAAATAAAGAGCTAAATTTCAAACTTTAAACCGAATGAAATAACATATAAAGGAAAGTATTAATGAAGAGTTCTGAGCTTGATATACGAATTTTAAATATATTCTGTTGCCCTCAAAATATGAATGTGCAATTTCTATCATATGAATTGACCCATATAGAGATTTCTTAGAAGTAAAACAGATGGCAGAGTAGTGCAAGTTTGTAGGTAATTTGACAAAATAAATAAAAATTTATATATAATGAAAGGAGAGAACCATCCCAAGCCATTGTTTTCAAAAGCATGTAAAATTCTATCTAGTTTAGACTTAGCCTTAATGAGAAGAGAATCCTGGGAATTACAATCTTGACTAACTGTAAACTCAGCAAAGTGTTCAAAATGTGGTTAATAAAGTTAAAAGACCTTAATAATAACTCTTAATATGGTGGGATAAGGGCTAAATGGTCACCAATAAAATAGGCAATGCCCTACATATTTGTTTTCTCCTAGTACTAGACATGGTGTGTAGAGCTAAATGAGGGACTTATTTGTCAGCTATTAACTAAAAAGTTCTTTTCATGTGTAACATACATATAAATGAGTTCACAAGTCCTAAATGCATACATCAATGAGTTGATATAAACATACCACCATCATGTCATGAAATAGAGTAGTAAGCAACACTGAAAACTTCCATTGCTTCCTCCCAGTTTCTACATCTGTCCTTCCAAAAGTTGTTGTCATAATCTTATGTTCTAACCAGTTTATTTTTACTTTTTTATTGAACTCTCTATATATTATATTTTACTGAATATTTTATGTCTTTTTCAGTTAATGTTATGTTTGTGATATTTAGTCATGTATGTGATATTTATGCATGTCTAAAGCTTGTTAATATATGATATTCCATTGAATATAATAATTGTTTCTATCCATTCTATACTCAATAGAAATTTGGGCTTTTCCCAAATTTGGGCTATTATAAATAGTAGTTTTCTTTTATACTTTTTTAAAATACAGTTTTCTTTTATATTGTATTTTGCCTTTATTCCTAGGTATTAGATAATTTTGAAGCTATTTTAACATTTAAAGCTATTTTAACATTTAAAATTATATTTTTTATGTTTTCTGTCTGAAATGTATGAATACTATCAATTTTGCATGTGGAATTTATGTTCAGCAATCTTGCTGATGAATTCCTTGTAGATTCTTTGGGGTTTTCTACAGAAAGAATCATATTGGTTTTCAAATAATTGTAAGCTTATTGTTTATTTCAAGTCCTTATGCATATGAATTTTTCTTTCCTTTTTATTACACTATGACCTCAAATGCAATATTGAATAGAACTGGTGACAGCTAACATTCTAATAAATGTTCCATCAGTCTAATTTTTAAAGCCAGTCTATTCTTGGATATAATATCTCTTTTTATTTTTTGAATGATTCTAAGAATTTCTTTTCAGAAGTTTTTTTCCAATTTAACTATGAAGCTCCTATAGGTGATTTTTTTTGTACTCATCCTTCATTGGAGTTCATAATAGTTTTTAAGCTGTGGCTAAATATTTTCTTCATCTTCAAAAGACAGTCAGTCATTGTCTCTTCAAATATTGTTTTTGTTCCATTCTGTCTCTCTCTGTTTCCTGTCATTATTTTTGTAGTTCCCTGTGCTCTGCCAAAATTCAAAATCTTATCTTCTAATTTTTCAATCATATTAAACAGTTTATTTCTAAAATATCCAAAGCATATATAGAAAAGCCAATGTAATATTCACATATCCAATATGTATAATATATACATGTCCATTTCTAACATACTTAAATTTTCTGTGCATCTGTTTCTATTGTTCATTCGTTCTTTTTGTTTTCAGTTTGTCATGTGCTCTTTTCCTCTCATCTGCCAAAAATTACCAAAGTTTTGATTCAACAACTAACAAACACTGCATATAAAAATATACATTTGGTATTCTGGATCATGTTTCTTCTCCAGTCATTTAATTTTTTAATTGCATTAGCCTGTAAATATAGACATTCTAGATTACCTTAACCCAGTCAGAGGTTATGATTCAAAATTAGGCTTCTTTTCTGTGAGGGCTTGTTTCTCATCCAACTTTTCTCCTGTGCTGTAGTCCTTATAGGGTCTCAAACCAAAAATGAATGTGGATTTTCCGGATTTCTTCCCTTACCGTTACACCTAGGATGAAGCTTTTACCTACACTGCTTCTAATTCACCTTTCTCCTAGAATGGAGAATTTTGTAAGGTTTCTTTTGCTCTCATCACCATGTACTAGATGAGAATTCTATTTAGCTTCTAAGTCTCTCAGCTGCACTTTCAAAACCAGCAATGGATAAAAGTGGTGTCAAAGCCAGGTTTCTCTCTTTGGATTTTTATTCTTTTCTAGATCTTAACCCCAGAATTCCTCACTGAATTGGTAGCTCTCATTTCTCTTTAAGTAAGTATATTAAAAATACATTTTCCTAGTCCTCTAGTTATTTTCAGTAGGAAGTTTGGTCCAATCGATTTCATCTTTTTTATTGAAGTATTTCAGTCTTCTGAAGACCTAGAGATAAACTTTCACCAGAGAAAAGCCTAAAGTAGATAATGCCAGCTCACAGCTAAAAGACCATCACTCATAAGACCAGTAAGAAATAGGACTACACTCTGTTCTGTCTCTAGTCTGTTTATCTTACTCACCTAGTTGCCTGGAAAAAAAATAAGTCCCATGAGAGATCTTTGATGAAACCAAATATTGTAAAAATCTGAACATAGTTGGAGAGAAAGTTCAAGGAAATAACATTGTGCATAAACTTTGGGGTTTTTTTTTCTGCTAGCTGTTTTACCAAGTAGCTAAATAGATGAACAAAGAATTGCAGCAAGAGTAACACAGAAGACTCTAACACAGAAGACTCTAGAAGACAGATTTGTTGAAAGAATAGTCAATTTCCAGAGTACTGGTAATTAAATAGACATTTCTATATACTTAGAGATATTTTATAAGCAGATGAACTAGTCTGAATAGTCTAGATTTAATGACAGTAACAAATGACACCCATATCCTAACAGTTTATTTCTAAAAGTAGGTATATTCCATGAATAGGTATATTCATGTTGCATACCCAGCACATGTAAGCTAGAATCTTTTCTCTTAGTCACTTGGAAGCTTGGACTGATTGTGACTTCCTTTTGAAGCAGGGGCAAGAGGATACAGCTGTTAATATTTCCTCAAGGAAACAGCATATATTATGTCTCCGTAAATTTCATTTGTCAAATCAAAATCCCATTATTACACACAACTTAAAGTGAGTAGACGTTTCATCTTTCTATATGTTTGTAAAGCACGTGATGAAAATATTTACTGACCAGTGGTGGACTGTGATAGCCACTAAGTAAGTCTCTGTACCCAATATTTTACTCTCTCTGCTTTGAAGTTAGATATCACAGATGGTTTCAGTCAATGGAATGTGAGTTAAAGTAATATTCGGGCAGATGCTTAAAGATCCAGTAAGCAATTTTCTATCCTCTTCATCCCTCTCCTACAGTGTTCCAGGTAGATACATCAACCTGGATCCAGGGTTGAGGATGACTGACAGAGGATAGAGCCTTGGTCAACATTTAATGAACATTTAAAATGAGCGAGGATCCCAGACAAGGTGACGGAGTAGAAGGACCTGAGCTCACCTCCTCTCAAGAAAACAACAAAATCACAAAAAACTGCTGAACAACCATCGACAAAAAAGGACTGGAACCTACCAAAAAGATATTCTACTTCCAAAGACAGAGAAACCCACAACGAGATGGTAGGAGGGGTGCATTCATGATACAATCAAATCCCATATCCACTGGGTGGGTGACACACAAACTGGCAAATAATTATATCTCAGAAGTTCTCCCACAGGAGCAAGAGTTCTGAGCCCCATGTCAGGCTCCCCAGTCTGGGGTTCTGGCATCAGGAGGAGGAGGCCCCAGAGCATTTGGATTTGAAGGCCAGTGGGCCTTGATTGGAGGTACTCCACAGGACTGGGAGAAAGAAAAGACACTCTTGGAGGGCACACACAAGGTCTCCTGTGCACCACGACCCAGGAGAGAAAGCAGTAACTTCGTAGGAGGCTGGGCCATACCTACCTGCTGGTTTTGGAGGGTTTCTTGGGAAGAAGTGGGGGGGTGGTGGGGGTGGTGGTGGCTGTGGCTCACTGCAAGGACAGTGGTGGTGGAGGTACTGGGGAGTACTCAGTGGCATGGGCTCTCCTGGAGGCTGCCATTTTGATGCCAAGACCTGGCCCTACCTGACAGCCCAAAGGCTCCAGTGCTAGGATGCCTCAGGCATCCAACAAACAACAGGGCAGGAACACAGCCCCTCCCATCAGCAGACAGGCTGCTTAAGGTCTTCCTGAGCTCACAGCCTCCTGTAAACATATCCCTTGACATGGCCCTGCCCACCAGAATGACAATACCCAGCTCCACCCACCAGTGGGCAGGCACCAGTCCCCCCCGCACCAGGAAGTCTGCACAAGCTTCTTAGACAGACAGCCTCACCCACCAGGGGGCAGACAGCAGAAGCAAGAGGAACCATAATCCTGAAGGCTGTGAGACCACAAACAAAATTAGACAAAATGAGATGGTGAAGGAATATGTTACAGACATGAGAAAACAATCTACTTGAAAAAAAATTCAGAGTAATGATAGTAAAGATGATCCAAGATCTTGGAAAAAGGATGGAGGCACAGACCAAGAGAATACAAGAAATGTTTAACAAAGATCTACATCTAGAGAACAAACAAAAAACCCCAGATGAACTACAATACAATAACTAACTGAAATGAAAAATACACTAGAAGCAACAAATAGCAGAATAAATGAGGCAGAAGAATGGATAAGTGAGCCAGAAGATAGAATGGTGGAAAAAACACTTCCTCTGAACAGAATAAAGAAAAAAGAATGAAAAGAATTGAGGACAGTCTCAGAGACCTCTTCAACAAAACCAAATGCAGCAACATTTGCATTATAGGGGTCCCAGAAAGAGAAGAGAGAAAGTGCCTGAGAAAATATTTGAAGAGATAATAGCTAAAAACTTCTGACATGGGAAAGGAAATGATCACTGAAGTCCAGGAAGTGCAGAGAGTTCCATACAGGATAAACACAATGAGGAACATGCTGAGACACATATTAATCAAACTGAAAAAAATTAAAGACAAGGAGGAAATATTAAAAACAAGGGAAAAGCAACAAATGACATACAAGAGAATTTCCATAATGTTAGCAGCTGATTTTTCAGCAGACTACAGGCCAGCAGGGAATGGCACAATATGTTTAAAGTGATGAAAGGGAAAAACGTACAATCAAGAATACCCAGCAAGGCTCTCATTCAGATTCGAAGGAGAAATCAAAAGCTTTACAGACAAGCAAAAGCTAAGAGAATTCAGCACCACCAAATCAGCTTTACAACAAATGCTAACAGAACTTCTCTAGGCAGAAAAGTCCACAACTAGAAATAAGAAAATTATGAATGGGAAAGCTCACTGGTAAAGGAAAACATACAGTAAAAGTAGGAAATCATCCACACACAAATACGATATCAACACCAACAATCGTGAGAAAAGGAGAATTCAAATTCAGGATATTGAAAATGTATTTGAAATTAAGAGACTAGCAAGTTAAAAACAAACAATCTTGTATATATGTAGACTGCTATATCAAAATCTCACAGTAAACAAACCAAAAATCTACAATAGATAAACACACACAAAAAGAAAAAGGAATCCAAACACAACACTAAAGACAGTCATCATATCACAAGAGAAAAGAATAAAAAAGGAAGAGAAGAAAAAAGACCTACAAAAGCAATCCCAAAACAACTAACAAAATGGCAATAAGACGATACATAACAGAATAACCTCAAATGTAAATGGATTAAATGTTCCAACCAAAAGCCATAGACTGGCTGAATGGATTAAAAATAGGACCCATATACAGGCTGTCTACAAGAGACTTACTTCATATCTAGGGACACATACAGACTGAAAGTGAGGGGATGGAAAGAGATATTCCACACAAATGGAAGTCAAAAGAAAGCTGGAGTAACAATACTTATATCATAAAAAACAGACTTTAAAATAAAGACTGTTACAAGAGACAAGGAAGAAAACTACATAATGATCAAGGGATAAATCTAAAAAGAAGATGTAACAATTATAAATATATATGCACCCAACATAGGAGTACCTCAATATATAAGGCAAATACTAACAGCCATAAAAGGAGAAACTGATAGTAACACAATAATGGTGGGGGATTTTAACACCCCACTTACATCAATGGACGAATCATCCAGACAAAATCATTAAGGAAACACAGGCCTTAAATGACACATTAGGACTGACGTATTGATATTAATAGAGCATTATATCTAAAAACAGCAGAATACACATTCTTCTCAAGGGCACATGAAACATTTTCCAGGATAGATCACATGCTGGAACATAAAGCAAGACTCGATAAATTTAAGAAAATTGAAATCATATCAAGCCTCTTTTATGACCACACCACTATTAGATTAGAAATCAACTACAAGAACAAAACTGAAAAACAAAATACAAACACATGGAGGCTAAACAGTATGCTACTAAGCAGTGAATGGATCACTAAAGAAATCAAAGAGGAAATCAAAAAATGCCTAGAGACAAATGAAGATGAAAACAGAATTACCCAAAATCTCTGAAATGCAGCAAAAGCAGTTCAAAGAGGGAAGTTTATAGCAATATAATCTTACCTCAGGAAACAAGAAAAATCACAAATAAACAACCTAACCTTATACCTAAAGCAACTAGAGAAATTAGAACAAAAAGACAGAGTTAACAGAAGGAAAGAAATCATAAAGATCAGGGCAGAAGTAAATGAAATAGAAATGGAAAAAGCAATCAAAATCATCAATGAAACTAAAAAGTTGGTTCTTTGAAAAGGTAAACAAAATTGACAAACCTTTAGCCAGCCTCATCAGGGAAAAAAATGGAGATGGCTCAAATCAATAAAATTAAAAGTGAAAAAGAAATTACAAATGACACCACAGAAATACACAGCATCATAAGGATACTACTAAAGGCAACTTTATGCCAATAAAATGGACAACCTAGAATAAATAGAAAGTTATAACCTTTCAAGACTGAACCAGGAAGAAATACAAAATATGAGCAGACCAATCAGAAGCACTGAAATTGAAACTGTGATTTAAAAAATTCCAACAAACAAAAGTCCAGGACCAGATGGCTCCACAGGTGAAATCTACCAAACATTTAGAGAACAGTTAACAGCTATCCTTTTGAAACTCTTCAAAAAATTTGCAGAGGAAAGAACACTCCCAAGCTCATTCTATGAGGCCACCATCACCCTGATACCAAAACCAGACAAATATACCACACACACACGCACACAAATTACAGGCCAATATCACTGATGAACATAGACACAAAAATCCTCAGCAAAATATTAGCAAACCAAATCCAACAATACATTAAAGGTATTATACACCACAGTCATGTAGGATTTATCCCAGAGTGTGATACACCACATTAACAAAATGAAGAAAAAAACCATACATCATCTCAATAGTTGCAGGAAAAGCTTTGGACAAAATTCAACACCAATTTATGATAAAAACTCTCCAGAAAGTATGTACAGAGGGAAGCTACCTCAACATAATAAAGGCCGTATATGACAAACCCACAGGTAACATCATTATCAACAGTGAAAAGCTGAAAGCATTTCCTCTAAGATTAGGAAAATGACAAGGATGTCCACTTTCACCACTTTTATTTAACATAGTTTTGGAAGTCCTAGCTACAGCAATCAGAGAAAAAAGAAAAAAAAATCCAAATCAGAAAAGAAGTAAAACTGTCCCTGTTTACAGATGACATGATACTATACATAGACAATCCTAGAGTTTCTACTACCAGAAAATCCACTAGAGCTCATGAATTAATTCAGTAAAGTTGCAGGATACAAAATTAATACACAGAAATGTCTTGCATTTCTGTACACTAATGATGAAAGATCAGAAAGAGAAATTAAGGAAACAATCCCATTTACCATTGCATCAAAAGAATAAAATACATAGGAATAAACCTACCTAAGGAGGCTAAAGACCTGTACTCCAAAAACTGTAACACACTGATGAAAGAAATTGAAGATGACAAAAATAAAGAAAACTATACCATGTTCTTGGATTGGAAGAATCAATATTTTCAAAATGTCTACAGATTCAATGCAATCCCTATCAAATTACCAATGGCATTTTTCATAGAACTAGAACAAAAAATTTTACAATCTGTATGGAAGCACAGAAGACCCCAGATAGCCAAAGCAATCCTGAGAAAGAAAAATGGAGCTGGAGGAATCAGACTCCCTGACTTAGACTATATTACAAAGCTACAGTATTCAAAACAGTATGGTTCTGGCACAAAAACAGAGATAGATCAATGGAACAGGAAGGAAAGTCCAGAGATAAACCCACGCACCAATGGTCCCCTAATCTATGACAACAGAGGCCAGAATATACGGTGGAGCAAAGATAGCCACTTAAATAAGTGGTGCTGGGAAAACTGGACAGCTACATGTAAAAGAATGAAATTAGAACACTCCCTAACACCATACACAAAAATAAACTCGAAGTGGATTAAAGACCTAAATGTAGGACCAGACACTATAAAACTCTTAGAGGAAAACATAGGCAGAACACTCTTTGACATAAATTGCAGTAAGATCTTTTTTGACCCACCTCCTAGAGTAATGAGAATACAAACAAAAATAAACAAATGGGACCTAATTAAACTTAAAAGCTTTTGCACAGCAAAGGAAACCATAAACAAGACGAAAAGACAACCCACAGAATGGGAGAAAATATTTGCAAATTAAGCAATTGACAAAGGATTAATCTTCAAAATATACAAACAGCTCATGCAGCTCAATATCAAAAAAAAAAAAAAAAAGCAACCAAACTGAATGACCCAATCAGAAAAACAACCCAATCAGAAAAAGGGCAGAGGACCTAAATAGACATTTCTCTGAAGAAGACATACAGGTGGCCAAAAAGTACATGAAAAGATGATCAACATCACTAATTATCCGAGAAATGCAAATCAAAACTACAATAAGGTGTCACCTCACACCAGTCAGAATGGTCATCATTAAAAAGTGTAAAAACAATAAATGCTGGAGAGGGTATAAGAAAAGGGAATCTTTCTACGCTGTTGATGGGAATGTAAATTGGTACAACAACTGTGGAGAACAGTATGGAGGTTTCTAAAAAAACTGAAAAAGAACTACTAATGTGAGCCAGCAATTCCACTCCTGGGCATATATCTGGAAGAAAACCATAATTCGAAAAGATACATGCACCCCAAAGTTCATTGCAGCACTATTTACAATAGCCAAGACATGCAAACAACCTAAATGTCCATCGACAGAGGAATGGATAAAGAAGATGTGGTACATATATACAATGGACTATTACATAGCCATAAAAAAGAATGAAATAATGCCATTTGCAGCAACATGGATGGACCTAGAAATTATCAAACTATGTGAAGTAAGTCAGAGAAAGGCAAATATCATATATCAGTTATATGTGGAATTTTAAAAAATGATATAAATGTACTTATTTATAAAACAGAAACAGACTCACAGACTTCAAAAACAAACTTATTTTTATCAAAGGGGAATTGTTGGGGGGAAGAACAAATTAGGAGTTTGGAATTAACATATACACACTACTACATATAAAATAGATAATCGACAAGGACCTACTGTATAGAACAGGGAACTCTACTCAATATTCTTTAATAACCTATATGGGAAAAGAATCTGGAAAAGAATGGATATATGTATAACTGAACCACTTAGCTGTACTCCTGAAACTAACATAACATTGTAAATCAACTCTACTCCAATATAAAATAAAAATTAAATTTAAAAAAAGAAGTCACTTGCTATTATATAGTCTCATTATCACTGACATTGAATTTGATCATTTGCTTAAGGTCATACCTGCCAATTTTCTTCACTGATGAGTTTTACTCTGTTATTAATAAGTAAAAGAAATTTTGAGGAGATATTTTAAGACTATATAATATCCTGTTACCCTTCAACATTTACCCACTAATTATTGCATCCATGGCCTATTCTTATATAATTTATAATGATGATGATGTTTGAAAATGGCATTACTCTTTCTACATTTCTTGGTTGATTTTCTACTGTTAGGAGGAGGTTTCCCTTTACCATTATTGATGATTAATTAATATTTTTATAGACTCATGTATTCTAATTTTATTATATAAGCTAGAGTATATTATTAACGTTTGTAATTTTGTTGCTCAAGCTATCTCATATTTGGCCAGTTACCTGTTTAAAGTGGCGTTGGTGACCTATTAACATACCCTTATCATTAGTTAAGTGTTTTGTTACTTTGTAGTACAGCAAAGTATGCCAGGATATTCTTATTCTTTCTGTTCCCAGCGCTGGAGTCAGTCATTTCTCCAAGGAGCTGAGATCATTTTAGTGGAGGTTGGTATTTAGAAACAAATGTTTTTGAACACTTTATGTACTCATTGCTACTGGATGTCATTGCTTCTAGACCCTCTCAGAATACAGAGCATATACATATATAACATATTTATCTTTTTGAGATTCATGCTGATATTTCCAATTTCCAGTTAAACACTGCTGTGTTCTTTCAGTTCTTACTTGTGTCTGTATTCTTTTCTCCAGTAGTATAAAACTGGTATCCATTACACATGATATTTTATTTGTTCATTCCTAAAGTGCATAAAAAGTATTTTCTGAATTGCTATCCCATACTACTGGGAAAAAAGAGGGAGAGTAAACAAAAGCCTATTAATTAGAGTCACTGTTTGTTTAAAGTGCTTTTTGGCTTTAGCCAGAGGGCCTGTTGTCCAGATATTCCTCTATAGTTAATTGAATTGTTCTTATTTATTTTTCTTTACCTTCAGTTTGGTTATGTTGTTTACTTGAAATAGTTTTTTTTCACATATTCATGTTTGTATTCAAATTTTTTTCCTATTTTTGCCAAGTATGTGAATGGTATACAAATATAAAATAATATAACACAGGAGAATTGGTGATTGCAGCTAAGTTTAATTTTTATCCTCCAAGTTTTTATCTTTTTTCCTACCTACAAGCTTTTTCCTACTCTACAGCTAAGAAGAGATACTGTTGTCATAGTAACAACAAAGAACTATGAAAAATTGAAGATTGAATTGTTTTCCACAGAAGATCTAGTTAGTTATGTAACCTTCCTGTACCTCAGATTCAATAATCAGGGGTTTGAATTTCCAATTTCTAAAATTTTAGAAAGAGTATAGAACAGTTATGAAGAGGGCAGGTCATAGAACTAAGTGGACTGGCTCTCATTCTTTCTTAGTGGTCCTAGATAAATTATTTAGCCTCTCTTTGCTTCAATTTTATCATATATACAAGGGGCTAATATTAGTACGTAGCTTACAAGGTTGATAGGCTAATCCTTATTAACATCAACCAATACAGAGATTAAAACATAATAATGAGGTTGGTTCAAGATATGAAGTAGGAAGATCCTGAACTCACCTTCCCTACTGGATGCACAATATCTACAGCTCATTTGAAACAATTTCCTCTGGAAAAATACAAAAACTAGCTGGGCAACTCCTACACATTGGACCGAACAGAAAAAAAATCATTGAAGTGGGTGGGACGGGCTGATACATAATCCTGCCTTAAACCCCACCTCCAGCAATGGCAACCAACAATCAGGAAGTAATTAAAAATCCAGAGTTTCATCCTGATGAGTGAAGGATCTCCACATCAGACACCACAAATTTTAAAATTTGCACCTGAAAAATAAGTCCCCAACATATAACTTTTAATGCCAGCATTGCTTTTGTCCACAAGCCCCACAAGGATAAACCAAACCAAGAAGCCGTTCTTAAAAGACTCATGCAAGGACTCATCCATTCTGTTAAAGATGGGAAAGTGGAACTTGCAGTCAGAATATCATTTTATCATTTAAAATCATTTTTAAAAGTAGAGATTAAGTGATTCAAGACATTAACTGGAGGAGCATTTGCATTATAGGGCTCCCAAAAGGAGAAAAAAGAAAAGGGGCATAAAGTTATTACAGGAAATAATGGCTGACAACTTTTCTAACTTGAGCAAAAAAAAAAAAATAGACATTCAAAATCTGAGAGCCCCAGACAGTCCAAATAAGATGAACCCAAAGTCCCACAACAGGGCTTCCCTAGTGGTGCAGTGGTTAAGAGTCCGCCTGCCAATGTAGGGGACACGGGTTCGTGCCCTGGTCCGGGAAGATCCCACGTGCCATGGAGCAGCTGGGCCTGTGAGCCATGGCCACCGAGCCTGCACGTCTGGAGCCTGTGCTCCGCAACGGGAGAGGCCACAACAGTGAGAGGCCCGCATACCGCAAAAAAAAAAAAGACCCACAACAAAACATACCACATTAAAATGCAAAAGTTAAAGATAAGGAGAGAGTCTTAAAAGCAACAAGAGAAAAACACCTTGTTCTGTACAAGGAAACTCCCATAAGAGTATCAGCAGATTTTTCAGCACAAACTACAGACATGAAGGGAATGGCATGATATTTCCAAACAGACTGTTATAAATATAAGTTGTTATATGTAAGCCTCATGGTATCCGTAAAGTAAAAGCATAATGTAGACATGAAAAAAATAAAGAGAAAGGAGTTTAAGCATACCAACACAGAAAATCATCAACCCATAAAGGAAAACAGCAAAAAAAGAGAAAGAAACAGAAGAACTACAAAACAACCACAAAACAATTAACAAAATGGCAGTATATACATACCTATCAATAATTAAATGTAAATGGACTAAACTGTCCAATCAAAAGACATAGAGTGGCTAAATGGATAAAAAAATAAAACCCATCTATATGCTGTCTACAAGAGACTTATTTCAGCTGTAAGGACACATGCAAACAAAGTGAATCTATGGAAAGATATTCCATGCAAATGGAAAATGAAGAAAGCTGGGGTGGCTATATTTATATCAGACAAAATAGACTATAAAACAAATACTGGGGCCTTCCCTGGTGGTGCAGTGGTTAAGAATCTGCCTGCCAATGCAGGAGACATGGGTTCAAGCCCTGGTCTGGGGAGATCCCACATGCCGCGGAGCAACTAAGCCCATGCGCCACAACTACCAAGCCTGTGTGCCACAACTACTGAAGCCCATGCGCCTAGAGCCCGTGCTCTGCAACAAGAGAAGCCACTGCAATGAGAAGCCCATGCACCACAACAAAGAGTAGCCCCCACTCACAACTAGAGAAACCTTGCATGCAGCAACAAAGACCCAACGCAGCCAAAAATAAATAAATTTATTTAAAAAAACCCAAATGCTGTAATAAGACACAAATATGGGCATTGCATAATGATAAAGGGGTCAATCAAACAAGGATATTGCATTTGCAAATTTTTATCCACCCAAAAGCATGGTTCAACATCCACTGATCAATGTGATATGTCACATTAACAAAATTAAAGATAAAAATCATATCATCTCAATAGATGCAGAAAACCATCTGACAAAATTAAACATTCTTTCATGATAAAAACTCTCAAACTAGAATATAAGAAATTACCTCAACATAATTAAGGCCATATATGACAAACACACAGCTAACTAAACAGTGGTGACAAGTTAAAGCTTTTCCTTTAAGATTAGGAACAAGTAAAACAAGGAGAAAGCAAAGAGAACTGTATAAAAAAAAAGTAAAAGATTAGGCACATGATAAAGGTGCCCACTATTACTACTTCTGTTCTACATAGTACTAGAAATCCTACTCAGAGCAATTAGGCAGAAAAAAAAATAAGAAGCATGAAAATCAGAAAGGAAGAAGTACAACTGTCACTACTTGCTGATGGCATGATATATGTAGAAAACCCTCAAGACCCTACCAAAAAACTGTTAGAACTGATAAATGCATTCAGTTAAGTTGCAAGATACAAAAAAAAAAAAGGTTGTGTTTCTAACAAACTATCAGAAATAGAAATTAAGAAGACAGTCCCATTTACAATTGTATCAAATAATAAAATACCTAGGAATAAATTTAACCAAGGTGGTAAAAGACCTGTACTCTGAAAACTATAAGATGTTGACTAAAGAAATTGAAGAAGACATAAATAAGTGGAAAGTTATTCCATACTCATGGAAAAATTAATAAGGTGTTAATATGGATACTCTTTAAAGCAATCTACAGATTGAAGGCAATCCCTATCGAAATTTAAATGGTATTTTTCACAGATATAGAACAAAATTTTTTAAACATCTTTATTGGAGTATAATTGCTTTACAATGGTGTGCTAGCTTCTGCTTTATAACAAAGTGAATCAGTTATACATATACATATGTTCCCATATCTCTTCCCTCTTGTGTCTCCCTCCCTCCCACCCTCCCTATCCCACCCCTCTAGGTGGTCATAAACCACGGATCTGATCTCCCTGTGCTGTGCGGCTGCTTCCCACTAGCTATCTATTTTATGTTTGGTAGTGTATATATGTCCATGCCACTCTCTCACTTTCAGAACAAACAAGTTTTAAAATGTGTAGGGAACCACCAAAAAAAGCCAAATAGCCAAACCAATCTTGAGAAAGAAGAACACATCTGGGGGGTATCACACACCCTGATTTCAAAGTGTATTGCAAAGCTTTAGTAATCAAAACAGTATGGTATTGGCATAGAAACAAACACAAAAATCAATATAATGCAGTAGAGAACACAGAAATAAATCCACACACAGGGTCAATTAATTTATGACAAAGAAGCCAAGAATATACCATGGAGAAAGAACAGTCTCTTCAATAAATTGTGCTGGGAAAATGGATAGCCACATGGAAAAGAATGAATCTAGATGACTCTCTTACACCATACAGAGAAATTGACTCTAAATGGATTAAATACTTGGATGTAAGACCTGAAGTCATAAAATTCCTAGAGGAAAACATTGGTGGTAAACTCTTTGACATTAGTCATGAAAGCAAAGGAGACAAAAGCAAAAATAAACAAGTGGGACTACATCAAACTAAAATTCTTCTGCACAGCAAAGGAAGCCCTCAGCAAAATGAAAGGCAACATATGGAATGGAGAAACATTTGCAAATCATATGCCTGATAAAGGGTTGCTATCTAAAATACATACAGAACTTCTACAACTCAGTATTAAGAAAAAAAAACAAATCTGATTAAACTTTGGGCAGAGGATCTGAATGGACATTTTTGGACAAATACAGATAGCCAAGAGGTGCATGAAAAGATATTCAACATGGCTAATCATCAGGAAATGCAAATCAAAACCACAATGAGATATCACATCACACCTGTTAGAGTGGCTAATATCAAAAAGACAAAAAAATAACAAGTGTTGGTGAGGATGTGGAGAAAAGGGAATTCTTGTGCACTGTTGGTGGCAATTTAAATTGGAGCATCTGCTATGGAAAACAGTATGAAAGTTCCTCAAAAAATTAAAAATAGAAATACCATATAATCAGCATTCCACTTCTGGGTACTTAATCTGAAGAAAAGGAAAACTTGAAAAATTTTATGCATCCCCAAGTTCATTGCAGCATTATTTACAATAGCCAAGACATGAAGCAATCTTAGTGTTCATCTGTGGTTGAATGGATACACACACACACACACACACACACACACACACACACACACACACACA
>NW_020837954.1:5011559-5160547 GCF_003676395.1 Aethalodelphis obliquidens | reverse complement strand
CACACACACACACACACACACACACACACACACACACACACACACACCCCGAAATATTGGTCAGCCATAGAAAAGAAGGAAATCTTGCCATTTGTGACCGCATGGATGGACCTGAGGGAATTATGCTAAGTGAAATAAATCAGACAAGGAAAGACAAATACACATGATCTCACTTACATGTGGAATCTAAAAAAGAACAGAATAAAAAAGGACAACCAAGCTCACAAATACAGAGAACAGAATGGTGTTTTCCAGAGGCGGGCGTAGGGAGTGGGTGAAATGTGTGAAGAGTATAAAATGGTATGAACTTCTAGCTATAAAATAAATAAGTCATGGGAATGTACTGTACAGCTAGTGACTATAAATAACAGCACTATGTTGCATTTTTGAAAGTTGCTGCAAGAGTAGATCTTAAAAGTTCTCATCACAAGAAAAGAAAATTTGTTAGCTATATTGTGACAGATGTTTACTAAACTTACTATGGTGATAATTTCACAATATATACAAATATAGAATCATTGATATAATGATATAAACTGAAACTAATATAATGTCAATTACACCCCAATTTAAAATAAATAAAAATAAAAGCCAGTAATAAAACCATATAAATAATAAATGGTAACTATTATTATTCTCTAAATTTTGTGATTCTTCTGACAATAATTAGACTCCAACATCTTTACAGACCCTAATTTACTATGTTTCTATATTCTGATAAAGTAAATTTTTCATAAGCATTAATTAATTAATAATATATCTGCATACCAATATGGAAACATAAATATAGCAAAAGAAACATGAAAGGAAAAGATAATTATACATTTAACACCAAAATTATGTGGCTGTACATTTTCCCAGAGGAAATAGAAAGAGTTATATGAAATTGATTTAATAAGATTTTCACATGGAAGAATTTTGTATGGTGTTTTGAAGGGAAGGTAGAGGAATGAATTTGCAGAAGAGGAAGACAAAAAAGAGTTTTATTAGGGCTTGTAGGCAGGGAAAATACATTTTGTTGGCTAGATAAAAACTTGGGTCAGAGCTTGTAATTATATGCCCGAGTACTGTAAGTTTATATACTTGCTTAACATGTAACATTTGACTGAAATGCTATATGCATTCTATGCTTTCATAATTTTTTTATAATTATTTTCATCTCTCTCGACAGGTTCTTTCCTGGTTGACACAATCTGTTTAAGAGCTAATTTTCTGTTTTTAGGAAACAAACCAAGAAATTCCAACTCTAAACAATAATGTAGAATTATAGTTGTCTTTGTTGAAAGTTGAAGCTGAAATTAGCTTTTCAGCCTTTCTGATTTTCATTTGCTTTTCACTGTGCTCTTGGGGGGGCACCCATGCATTCATATAACAAAAGTCTGTCAAGATTTTGAGGAGAGTTTATATGCCAATTTTGGACTTCCATTCCCTGAATATCTTCCTTTCTGAGCATTTTCCTCCTAAATTTCCACCCTCTGGAAGCCCCAAATTCTTTCCTCTGATGCCTCAAGTCAAAAAGTCTGGAGTTTTCTGCTTGAGTTTAGCTGACCCACTCCATGTGGACTAAGGAGTGCCCTCCAAAACCACATAAATATAGCTATCACCTCTTTTGTCTCCTTATTTCAAGGGTCAAATCGACTCCAGTTTCTGCCAGACTTTAGTTGCTCTCCAGTGCCTTCAAGTAGTTGACTTTTAAAATATTTCATCTGGAGTTGTTATCAGAAAGAAGTTTAGTCTGATATAACCTATTCTTTTATTACCAGAAGCTGGAATGATTTTTAACTTTGAACATATACAATTGCCTTCTGAATTCTATTTTTGCTAATGAGCAATACACTTCAGTCTAATTATCATTTTTATAGGTAAGTTCTGATTGCTTTTTAATTACTCTCATTTTCATTGGTTTTCTTCAATTTCCCTGTAGTGTGTGTGTGTGTGTGTGTGTGTGTGTGTGTGTGTGTGTGAGAGAGAGAGAGGGGGGGGGGGGATGTATGATTCAGTATACTGCTTCAATCTCAGAACTCATTTCTTAATTCTTCAATGTTCTCAATTTTTCCTTTGAATGTAATCTCTCCTAATTTTCACTGTTACCTATTTTTGGATCGAATTTCTGGCATTGCCTTATTAATAGGTCTCAAAACTTCTACCTTCCTTCCCTCAATGGTCCATTCCCAATATACCAGCTGGAATGATCCTTTAACATAAATCAGGTCTCAGATCTCATTCCTTTGCTTTTCAAGACCCACAAATGTCTCCATAAATGACTGAATCCCTTTATAATTCTTACAGTTCCTTACAATATGTGGTATCTGACCCCATATCCTAGTCCTGTTTCTCACAATAGCTTAAATCCTACCTCCTTGCTCTTTGTTGGACATACTATATATGCTCCTAACATAGGGTGAATGCTCTAGTTCTTCTTTCTGCCTGGATATGGCTCTAATAGCTATCCATTTGACTAAATTCCTTAGTCCTTTCAGTATTTTTTTTCACATTTCCTCTTCTCAGTGAGTCCTCTCCTGAACACCCTATTTGGCACTGTAATTGGCTCCCACTCTCACACCTGGTTAGGATGTAACTTCACAAGGATGAGACTATGTTTTGTTCACAGATGTATCCCAAGTGCTTTGGATGGAGGCTGTCACATAGGATATAAATATTTATTGAATGAATGAATGTGTGACAGTTCTCATGAATCTATCCATCATGTCTCTTTACTATTCTTTTATAGTTTTCATACCTATCTGTTTTGCATTCTGGATGATTCCCAAAACTATCTACTGATGGTCTAATTCTCTCTTCCCCTGATCTATCTGTTGCTTATATTATCTTAATTAAGAGACCTAAAATATGTATAACTATTTTTACAGCAAGATTTCCTTTTGTTTTTTCCTTCATGTTTTATTGATACTTTATGTTACTGCCTTTCATTTCTATATCTGTTATTTCTTCTTGTGGATATTAAATATAGTTTAAAAAGTTATCTTTCAAACTATTTTATTATGTTTAGTTCTTGATGTGAGAATTATTCTCCTTATTTTTTCTAAAGTGTTTCTTCTTAATAGTAGTATTCTTCATTATATAGTAATTTTTGAATGTGAATTTCTTCAAAGGGGTTATTTTCTATGGAATCACTATGGTTTCTGTGTTCTAGTGGCATTTTTATCACCCCTATATGATTGTGTTTATTTGCTACTGCCAGGATTCTGTGTATTTCCGCCATTGCTGAACTACTTTTAAATGAATACATTTGCTCGGAATAACTTGAAAATACCTACTAGCTTTAAACAAGCATGAAAGACCCGTTCTCTTTTAAAATTCTTTCTCCTTTAAACTTCTATCTCTGATCCTGAGGGTATGCCAAGTTCCACTGGCGCCATAACTTTATAGGTTCAGTCTACTAAATTTTATCACTTTGTCTACCTAATTCTATTCCTACCTGACACTTGACAATTTCTGTTTCTTGGTTTTACATTCAGCTGTTATTTTAAAAATACATTTTATTTTATTAAATATTTATATGTATTTGAAGCTTGAGGAGAACTCTTGTCATCAAATGCATGTAAAAATTCTCTTTATAGTAAGTCACCTATTTGTTTAGCTACATGTAACTTGTAGCCTGCACTACATACCCTTGGCAAAATACACTGCAATCACACTAAACTTCTCATTTTCAAAAACATTACAAATATTCTTTCCTTTATGAATTTATACATGCACTTTACTCTTCTTGTAATTGCTTTCTTTAATTATCTTTCTTAAATTCTTCCTGAAAAACTCATATGTATCA
Source organism: Aethalodelphis obliquidens (assembly GCF_003676395.1). Classification (NCBI taxonomy): domain Eukaryota; kingdom Metazoa; phylum Chordata; class Mammalia; order Artiodactyla; family Delphinidae; genus Aethalodelphis; species Aethalodelphis obliquidens. The sequence continues at coordinate 5,156,757 of NW_020837954.1, read as the reverse complement.
TTAAACACCAAATGAAAATTCTCCTCTGTGGAGGCATCACTGAATATCCCAAGTATAGTTAATTGCCCTATATCTGGTATTTATGTGTGTGACCTCTGAATCAAATTGTGTATACCCGAAGAGTGGAAGAAAAGTGTTATGCTTTGCTCCATAACTGCTCATCACAGTTACTCAATAAATAATAAATTAAAAGAATTTAAAATGTAATTAAAAAATATAAATCAATTTTTGGAAGCAATATTAGGTCTAGCTCCTCTCCCTTCAAATTTTAACTATTATGGGGCTTCCCTGGTGGCGCAGTGGTTGAGAGTCCGCCTGCCGATGCAGGGGACACGGGTTCGTGCCCCGGTCCGGGAAGATCCCACATGCCACGGAGCGGCTCGGCCCATAAGCCATGGCCGCTGAGCCTGTGCGTCCAGAGCCTGTGCTCCGCAACGGGAGAGGCCACAACAGTGAGAGGCCCACATACCGCAAAAAAAAAAAAAAAAAATTAAACTATTATGGACTATAATGAAGTTCTAAGAAAGAATGTTCTCTGGTATGTTCTACCTGTTGCCATGTTTGCCTTTCTCTTTGTGAAACTTGTAAGTATGTATTAGTCTTACATGAACTAACTCAAACATTAAAGATTTTTATATCTTCTCAAAACTAGAGAAAAGAGATAGTTACTTATTACCTTTATACTTGCCATGTACTGTACAAATACATTCAATACAATCACAACTCTAATTTTATCCCCTGCTTCTTGTATTTCCATATTAGCAAAATTAAGTGGATGCTTAAAAAAATCACAAAATTTTAAATTTGAATGCAATTTAAATTCATAGAATTAGAAACGATTACCCTCAAATATAGAGGTATGGTATATAGATAACCAGTTTCAAGTAACAGGAAAACCAAGCTCTTTTTTATTTTAAATACAAAGGTACTGGCTACCTTCTCCAGTGATAAATTTGATTCATGGGGAAAGTTAACTTCACCTTAAATTGATCTCTTGCTCTAGATGACTAGAAATACTGTACCTAGGTACAACACGTTTTAAGAATTATTCCTAGGCAACCAATGTAAGTGCACATTTCATTTCACATAGTAAACCCAGAATTTAAAGGGAAGACTTTTGATTGGGTTAGACATATCTCAATGCATAATATCATACACATAATAAAGACTGACATGTAGACTAGTGAATGATGAAAAAGGGTTATATCTACTGTGCACCCAAGCATTTCCATAGAGTAACATCAACTTAAATATCTATACATGGACATTTTAATTTTTCAGTTTATGAAAATGACTAATATTTAATTTCTTATCAGCTAAAAGCCATCAAATATCTGTATATGTTTTTCACATATAGTCAAAGTGCCATATATGTGTGTTTGTTTGTATACATATATAAATATAAATTATATACACATAGACACACAGCGTGACACCAATTACTCAATTGTGGGAAGGAGGAGAAACAAATGTGGCCTTTTCCTATCCACTTCCAAACAGATTCACAGGCTTATCACTACTGTGGGAAAGTGAGATGTTAGACTGTCTTTTAGTCCAGCTTGCAGCATATGCATGGGGCTTTCTCCCCAGGGCACTGTGTCAGAACCTAGAGGTAAGTGTCAGAGAAGACAGAGAAAATACCAGAAAGCTGAAGATACTGGGAAGAGGTCGGACTACAGAGATCTTTGAAGCTGTGAGCAAAGGTTGACATAAGCTATACTAAAGGCCACCATTTACTCTGGTTCCTAAGAGGCCAAGAGAGATTTGAATGGATGTATTGAATTCTCCATATGAATGGGAATTACTGAAAGTCAAGGAGTAGTGAAAGGAGTAGTAAATTCTTTTTCTATTATGATATAAAAAATTTATATATGAGGTCAGTAAAATCAAAGGCAAATAACAGTGGAATAAGGGACTTCAAAAAATTAGAGGAAATAGAACAATTAGATTTTGATCAATCAATACTTTTAAAGTAAAAGTGTAGTAAAAACAATACTAATAAAAAACTTTAAACACATAGGATGGTAGGAATAAATTTAATGTGTATCATTTCATGACATGTGAAAGGTTGGAAATTTTCTTACTAACGGGAAAAGTTACATTGCATTAGTAAACAAAATGCAGTTCTCTACTGTTACAAAGAAAACACTTAAAACAAGATAGGAGAGAAGAATCAAGATAGCGGAGTAGAAAGACCTCACCTCCCCCCACAAATACATCAAAAATACATCTACAATTCTCACAGAACACCTACTGAACACTAGCAGAAGACTTCAAACACCTGAAAGGACAAGAAAGATCTCCACATAACTGGTAGGATGAAAGGAAAAAAAAAAAAAAAAGGAAGCATGATGGGACCTGCACCTCTGTGATAGGGACAGAGTAAAGGGACAAAGTAGGTGATTAAATAGTTAATCCCACTAGGGGATTGTAAGTAGAGAAAAATGTACCAGATACCCCTGTAAATTAATGATCACTCAGGAAAGCAGGTTTGCTTAACCACAAAACCAAGCAGGCTTGCTTAGCAATAAAACCATGCAACAGAAGCATGAGACATGCCCCAAAACAATAAAACAGTGGTAAAATGAGACCCACATCCTGCCCAGCAAGGTCAGTAAGTTCATTATCCCTAGGACTCACTCCTCTGCATTCACTAAAAACAAAAATATAAGGAAAGGGCGACATGCTGAAACCTGAGATGATTTACCATATTTTAGTATATGTTACCACCTTTTTGCTCATCTTCGTTGTGCCATGACAGCCCCAGTTTGACCATGTAGGGGCAAGAAAACTCCCCTGCCTGGTGTGAAAGAGGAACTGATGATGGAAGCTTGAGGTCTGCTTAAGAATGAGGAAGAAGGTAGTCTTGTCCCCCTTCCCACTTTTCCTTTGATTATAAAACTGTAGCCCAATAAGTTCTTGGCATGGCACCCTCTTGCCCACCCACTTGTAAGCCTCACAAGCATCGTATTCTAAAAAATCACGTCTTATCTATCACTTTGCCTCTCTCTGAATTCTTTCTGTGCTGAGACATAAAGAACCAGAGCTCCTCCTCCCCTGAGACACATTTCTGCAGTTTCACCTGGGAGGGAGCTGAAAAAGAGGAAAGGTTCCTACAACCTGGCAAGTTGTCTCGCCAGCAGGGAGCTCAGCTGGGACCAAAAGGGAGCTTCAGAGGCTGAGAGGAGAGTGCAACAAGTGGTTTGTGGCAGGCAGAACAGAGAGAGATCTACACAGCCATTTTTGTCCCAGCCTGAGAGACACATGTGCTGGTACGGGGAGAGGCTGGGTGCTGGAACTCGGGGTTTAGAGGACAGACCCAGGGAGAGGACGGGTGTTGACTGTGCAGAGACAGCCTGAAGGGGCAGAGTGTGTGGTACAACAAATGTGAGTGTTCGCGGAAGCAGCCCAGGCCCACCATATAAACAAAGCACCACTGTTGAGTGGCATGTGAAGGGTGGGACCGCCGTAGCAGCCTCTTCTTCCATGCGCCTGTCCCTGCCTTGCCTCTGCTGGCTCCAGGAGAGCGCACCCCAGCCATCGCCTTGTCATGCTTGTGTGCCCTAGCCACCACCTCGGCCAGCTCCACACCCCCAGCTGCTGCCTTGGTTGGCTCCTACCTGGGCGGGCTTATGCACCGCAGCCACCACCTCAGGGGGCTCCCGCACCAACTGTCACCTTGGTGGGCCCTGGAAACAGATGCCAGAGGGTGGCCCACGTGCAGAGGTGGGGCTGAAACCACAGCTGAGCCCCAGGAGCCAAGTGACTTAGGAAGCAGGGCTGAAATCTCTCCCCGCAGCTGTGTGAGCCACAGATTTACACCTCCGCAGCCAGCTTTGTAAATTCAGCACATGTGGGACATCCAAACAGACAACAGGTGCTGCTGCGGCTGGGAAGGGTCTGGCTTTAGCAGCTGTGGGCTTTGTGGGCATGTGCACATGGGGACTAGGCCAGGCTAGGGTCTGAGCTGCCTCCATAGCTCCCAGAGTGGGTCCAGATGCACGACTACTGCGGTCCTGGGACCTGACTTCAGTGGACCTGGCTGGCGCCTTGTGAAAACAATGTCTGAGGACACGAGGGCCAACTGCTGGCCTTCCCATGGTTGAGGTGGGGCCAAGGTCAGTGCCAACAACAGTGTACTTTGTAAGCCTGCAAAATGGGTACAAGATGACACGACATAGCACACACACCAGTGAACAGCTCCAGTAGAGGAATACTCAGTGGCTCCTCTCCCAGTGGGAGCACTCCAATCCTGCCTACCTTGCATCGTATCTCAGAAGTGCAGCGAAGAAACAAATCTAGGGTCTTCTACTCCAACAAGTAGGGAGCAGACCCTGTCTCTTGACAGGGCAGTGACAACCACAGAGCAAAGAGGAGGCCCCACTCAATATCCAGTGCAGGCTCTGGTCACCGCAACACCAGTCACATCTCCTATCAAGGAAAGGATGGACAGCATGTACTGAGGAAAGAGGCGGCAGCCATCCATACTAAAAACTGCTTTCGCATCAAAAGATATTAAACCCACACAGGCTACACAGGGATGTTCCCACATAAAAATAGTCCTCTAAGACCACAGTAGATAATTGTTTCTCCTAAACTCATAGAACAAGAGAAATATAAATAAAATTAAGAAGCAGAGGAACCACTCCCAATTAAAAGAGCAAAAGAATTCCCCTAAAAGAGCAAACAATGAAACAGACCTCTTCAGTCTAATAGACACTGAGTTCAAAAAGGAGATAACAAAAATACTGAAGGAATTAAGAAAGGCTATCAACAGAAATGCAGATGACTGTAAAAAGGAACTAGAAACTATAAGGAGGAGCAAAGAAAAATTAGAAAATTTATTTGCAGAGATGAAAACTGAAGTAAAGGCAATGAAAAGCAGGATGAACAATGCAAAAGAATGAATAAGTGATCTGGAAGACAGAATAATGGAAATCACCCAATCAGAACAGCAGACGGAAAGCCAAATAAAAAAACGAAAGCAATATAAAAGATATATGGGATAATATAAACTGTGCCAATCTACCCATAATAAGGATTCCAGAAGGAAAAGAAAGAGAAAAGGAGATTGAGAATGTATTTGAAGAAATTATGGCTGAAAACTTCACAAACCTAAAGAAGGAAACAGATATCCAGATACAGGAAGCACATAGGGTTCCAAACCAGATAAACCCAAACAAACCTACACCAAGACATATTTTAATTAAAATGGCAAAATTTAAAGATAAAGAGGATTCTAAAGGTATCAAGAGAAAAACAAGTGTTAATTACAAAACAAGATAGTAGAAATGTTGAAAGTGAGAAGAAACAAACCCTTAGCTCTCATCTCATTCTTTGTACAATAATTGATAAACAATGTCAGAAGAAGAAATGGTTGAATAATTCATGACACATTGACATCATAGAATATTCCATCCATTATACAGAATGGCAGAGTGGTATATCACTGTAGGATTCTACCTAAATATTTTTAGTTAGAAAAACTTTGAAGGATTTTACTTAAATATTTTCAACATTTAACACCAAAATATATAAAGTAAATATTATCACACTTAAACAGAGAAATGGACAGCAATATAGTAAGAGTAGGGGAATGTAATACCCAATTTTAACAGTGGATAGATCATCCAGGAAAAAAATCAATGAAAAATATTGACCTTAAATGACATTTTAGACCAATTAACATATATACAAAAAATTCCATACAAAAGCAACAGAATACACATTCTTCTCATGCACATATGGACTATTCTCTAGGAAAGATTGTATGTTAGGCCACAAAACAAGTCTTAATAAATTTAAGAAGATTAAAATCATATCAAGCATTTTTTCCAACTAAATGGCATGAAACTAGAAATCAATCCTTCTCAAACTCTTACAAATAATTGAAGAGGAAGGAACACTTCCAAATGCATTTTATAAGGCCAGCATTACCCTGATAACAAAATTAGACAGGTATGCCATACGAAAGTTACAAGCCAATATCCATGATGAACACAGGTGCAAAAATTCTCAATAAACATTATCAAACTGAATTCAACAATATATTAAAAGGATCATACACCATGATCCAGTGGGATTTATTCCACGGATAAAAGGATAGTTTGACATCCACCAATCAATCAATGTGATACACCACATTAACAAAATTAAAGATAAAAATCATATGATCATTTCAATAGATGCAGAAAAAGCATCTGACAAAATTAAACATGCTTTCATGGTAAAAATTCTCAACAAACTAGGAATAAAAGAAATTACTTCAACACAATTAAGGTCAGATATGATAAGTACACAGCTATTTAGTGATGACAAGCTAAAAGCTTTTCCTCTAAGATCAGGAACAAGATAAGTGTGGCCACTATCACCACTGATATTGTACACAGTACTAGAAATCCTACTCAGAGCAATTAGGCAGGAAGAAAGAAATAAAAAGCATGAAAATCAGAGAGGAAGAAGTACAACTGTCACTATTTGCAGATGGCATGATATGATATATAGAGAACCCTAAAGACCCTACCAAAAAACTGTTAGAACTAATAATTCAGTAAGTTGCAGGATACAAAAGCAATATAAAAAAGTGTTGCATTTCTATACACTAATATCAAATTATCAGGAGGAGAAATTAAGAAAATTTTCCTATTTACAGTTGCACCCAAAAGAGTAAAACACCTAGGAATGAATTTTACCAAGATGAGGAAAGACCTGTACTCTGAAAACTATAGCCCCTTAATGAAAAAAAAATATTGAAGAAGACATAAATAAATTTAAAGCTATTTTAAGCTCATGCACTGGCAGAATATGGTACAAATTTGTATACTACCCAAAGAAATCTACAGATTCAATGCAATCCCTATAAAAAGTTAAATGGTATTTTTCACAAATACAGAAGAATTTTTAAATTTGTATGGAACCACAAGAACCTAAAATAGACAAACCAATCTTGAGATAGAAGAACAAGCCAGGAGGTAACACACACTCTGATTGCAAAGTGTATTGTAAAGCTTTAGTAATCAAAACAGTGTGGTGTTGGCATAAAAACAGAAACATAAATCAAAGTAAGAGTAGAGAGCCCAGAAATAAAACCAGACATGTATGGTCAATTAATTTATGACAAAAGGCCAATAATATACCAGAAAGAACAGTCTCTTCAATAAATTGTGCTTGAAAAACTGGACATCCATATGCAAGAGAATGAAACTAGACCACTGTCTTACACTGTAGACAAAAATAAACTCAAAATGGATTAAAGACTTGAACATAAGACCTGAAACCATAAAACTCCTAGGTGAAAAAATAGATGGTAAACTCTTTGACATTGGCCTTGGCAATGATTTTTTGGTTTAACAATAAAAGCAAAGTGACAAAAGCAAAAATAAATAAGTGGGACTATATCAAACTATAAACCTGCACAGCAAAGGAAACCAACAACAAAATGAAAGGCAACCTATGACAGGGAGAAAATATGTACAAATCATATATCTGATAAAGGGTTAATATCCAACATTTATAAAGGACTCATACAGCTCAACAGTAAAAAAGAAAAAAAAATCTGATTAAAAAATGTGCAAAGCATCTGAATAGACATTTTTCCAAGGGTGATATACAGATGACAAACAGATACATGAAAAGGTGTTCAACATCACTAATCATCAGGTAGATGTAAATCAAAACCACAATGAGATATCACCTCTCACCTGTTAGGATGGCTATTATCAAAAAGACAAGGAATAACCGGTGTCAGCAAGGATGTGGAGAAAAAGGGATTCTTGTGCCCTGTTGGTAGGAGTATAAATTATGCAACTATTATGAAAAACAGCATGGAAGTTCCTCAAAAATTAGAGAGAATTACCACATGATTCAGCAAATCTACTTCTGGGTATTTATTCTAAGAATACAAAACACTAATTTAAAAGATGCTCTCCTCTGTGTTTATTGCAGAATTATTTACAATAGCCAAGACATGGAAGAAATCTAAATGTCCATCCATGGATGAATGGATAACAATGTATGTATATACAAAGGAATATTATTCTGCTATAAAAATTTAATGAAATCTTGCCACTTGTGACCACATGGATAGATCTTGAGTGCATTATGCTAAGTGAAGTAAGCAAGACAGAGAGATCTCACTTATATGTGGAATCTAAAAATAAATAAATTAATAATAAGCTCATAGATACAGAGAACACATTGGTGGTTGCCTGAGGTGGGGGGTTGGGCGTGTTGGGGTAAAGTGAGTGAAGATGGTCAAAAGTACAAACTTCCAGTTATAAAATAAATATGTCACTGGGATGTAATGTACAGCATGGTGGCCATAGTTAATAATACTATATTGCATATTTCAAAGTTGCTAAGAACATAGCTCTGAAAAGTTCTCATCACAAGGAAAAAAAAAGTGTATAACTATGTATGGTAAAGGATGTTAACTAGACCTGTGGTGACTATTTCAATATATATGTGTGTGTGTGTATGTGTGTGTATATATATATATATATATGTATATATATACACACACATACCAAATCATGTTATACAACTGAAACTAATATATTGTTATATGTCAATTATATCTCAATAAAAATGAAAGCAATTAATTAATATTTAATGTAACTGTGACTCTGGATGGATTTAGTTTTGTTTTCTGTTTGGCCCCTTGTTTTTTCATCCTCTATTTTGTTGATATTTTCAAAAAAAATGGCTTTGCAAATTTTCTCTATTTGTTTTCTACTGTGTTGATTTCTACTCTTTATTATTTTCTTCCTTCTAATAGCTTTGGGTTTGCTTTATTAGTTTTCTACCTGCTCGTAATTTTTGGTATTTTAACAACTTTTTTAATATAAGTAAAAAATATATATGGTCATTGAGCATAGTCATGAGAGTTCCTTCAAAGTACTCGTTTTTCTTGAAAATTAGTCTTATAATTCTGGTTTTGTATGCCAAGTATTTTTGAACTGTATTATTTATATATTGAATGTTTTTTTTTGTGGAGACTCTGACTTTTTACTCCTCCAAAGAGTACAGATGTTTTAGTTTTAGTAGGCAATTAACTTTCTCTCTCTTTTTTTGGAACAAGCGTTTTTTTTTTTTAATTGAAGTTTAGTTGATTTATGATATATTTTCAGGTGTACAGCATTGTGATTCAGTATTTTTATGGATTATACTCCATTAAAAGTTATTATAAGATAATAGCTGTAATTCCCTGGGCTATACATTATATCCTTGTTGCTTATCTATTTTATACACAGTAGTTTGTATTTTTTAATCCGATTCCCCTATTTTGTCTCTCTCATTTTCCCTCCTCCCTCTGTAACCACTAGTTTGTTTTCTATCACTGTGAGTCTGTTTCTGTTTTGCTATATACAGCAATTAACTTTCTTAAATTCACTTTGCAACCTCTGTCTTTCCTTTGATTGGTTTTGTCATTTTTGCCTTAGGTCAAGCCAATTTGAGTCCACTTCAACACTCTATGATTTTCAGCTCAGTTAGAGTTCAGGAAGAATTTATACACAGCATTTGGGGCTCTTCTTCTCTTGATCTCTATTTTTTCAGGTCCCTCCCTCTTGTCTTTCCAGCTATTCCAGTTGCCCCGCTCTCTGGATTTTCCGCTCCAAAGCATAAGGGTATGTTACCTGCGTTTTAGTACCCTGCAGCATGCTGCAACAGTTGTCTGCCTTCAGGAAAAAGCCCAAACTTGGAAAACTCACCATGTAACAGACTCTTTTCCAAAATTTGGACTACTCTCCAAAATCTACCTGCCTTTTCTCCTGAAACATCGTGAAGTTTCATTTTGTATTTTTTCAGTTTTTATTTGTTATCTTCTGGAGAATTGCTCTGTTAGGAATTTACTACATAATACTAGAAACCAAAACCTGGGAGCAATTCTTTAAAATATCTTTTTTTAGAGAATATGCATTTTCCCACATAAATTTTATAGGAAATAATAATATTGATAATTAGTCTCATCATCTAATACCTAAATTTATTGACTTTTCATATCTATTGTAAGGTAATCTGTATATTGATTTTTTTCCAAGTGGCAATAGGAAATATTAAAGCAATGCAATCTGGAAAGATGATAATTCATTTGCTATTGGAATAAATATAATTATGATCTCTGTAGTATAGCGCTACCTATATTTCTTTGGAACAATGTTGAAATTCTCATTTTTCCACAGTAGCTTAAATAGTAAGCTTTAAGATGACGATCACAAACATATTGCAGTTTAGGTAGTCTATTTACTTACATTACTATAAACCACATATGAAGCTGATGTGGATATATGTAATACAATATATAGTAAGGTAATATGTAAAGTGATATAAGAAAGGGTTCCTGGTGTATTAGCGTAAATATGAGAGAATTAGACCCCTTTAATATTATTTGGTGATATATTTTAAAGTATCTGGAAGGTAGATATAATTTTCAGTTGTCATATTTAAGTGTATAATTGTTAATAAAATATTATTTGAGAACTGTTTCATTTTAGTGAACATTTTTGTCCAATAATAAATTTTACAATTATATACCAAGGACTGAGTTTAAATTTTACATAGCTAATAATTTTCAGTTTTATGGCAAATTATTCCTTATAATAATAATTTCTTCATTATTTAAGAAAATGAATCAAGATGAAAAAATGAAGAAATGATAAGCTGAATTTGGGCATAAGGGATTAAATTGAATTAGTAAACTTAAGCTATTTTAATGCAAACATTTTCAATAAGCGTTTTATCTATTTTTCTATTTAGCTTTGTTCCAGTGAAGTACAAATGGCATCTAGGAAGAATCAGATAGTTTAAAACCATTAAGTGGGAAAAATAGTCTGTTCACTTTTACTTTAGATTGGAACTTTTAAAACTTTATTTAAAATTAAAGATTATTTATAATATGTGAGCATAGGAATAAGTTACCTTCTCATTTGACAAGATTCAACAGCAAGATGAAGTTGGGTGAAACGTTGCTTTTAATAAGAGCTTTCCAAAGAATAGGCATTTGCAAAAGACAGATGGGTGGACTAACTGAGCTAAGTGTATTAGAATCTGCTCAGATATTGGTTGGATGTCAGCCAATACATTGACACATTGCCACTGGGTCACTGAGTGCTAAGACCAAGGGTTAAACACTCCATACATAAAATGGCAATGTATTGTTTTAAGACATAACTGGAGTGAAATGTACAATTTATAGCATCTTTCTTTAAGTCGTGGTTTTAGTTATGTCCCAAATGTGGCTGTTGCATTAAAGTCTTTTTCTTTAAAAATTGCATAAACAAGCCCTTTACTCCACCTTGCAATTCCTTACTGTTAATGTGAAGAATTTTTCAGTTCACTAGGAATAGAAATTGAAAAACCTCGAAACTGGCCTTTTTGTTGTAGTTTTTGGCAGATGAAAAAAATTAAACAACCCAGCAATGAAAATAAATTGGTATGGTTGGCCACGAGGTAATATCAGTACAGGGGGAACAGAGAATATAAATTTCTGCTCAAACTGATATAATAAGAAAGGCTTAATAGGCAGATAAATTTCATCTCCACTATAAGCATTCTTGCTAATTGGAAATGGAGTTTAAGTTGCCTGGAATAAGGTCAGGTTATGTGATCCAAACATAATGGTGTATAACACTTGAAAAAAAACAATCTGTTTTCTAACATGACAAGAATGGTGTGCAGTTAATAATAGAGGGGAAAAGGCCAGTCTTTTCAGATACCCTTGACTTCACCTAGGACAAAAAAAAAATCACTTCTGCTGCTGTGAGCTACTTATTTTCTTCCTGGTCATTATTGTTTAGTTATGTTTTAGTGATGAAATCTATCATTACTGACTTTATTGATGTTAAAGTTGATTTATTTGTGTGCCTGTTGAATAAAAAGAGCATTATGTCTGCATTCACATTGCTGAGTACTTGAGAAAGAAAGTGTAGCTTCAACTTAATTGTCTTTTGCTGGTTCACTTACCCTCTAATATCAGTTTGAAAACAAAAAGTACCAAATCAAGTGACAATGAAGAACTGCTAGCCCTAAAGTGTGTGTTGGCTCACTGTTTTTGTTGTTGTTTGATGTTGTAGATCAAAGCATTTAAATTCACTTGTAATTTTCAAACATTACCACCAGAAAGACATATCTATTTAAAACAGAATTCTGTATTTTAACTCTTTGCCAGTTGTTCCTTGGATACCAGAAATTGGTAAAAGGTAAACACCAAATTATGACCAAACATCCCAATTTATTTTCATTGTTGTTTTTTTCCTTCCATCTGTCAAAAAAACACAACAAAAAGGCCAGTTTTGAGGTTTCAATTTCTATTCTTTGTATAAATAAATAAATAAACAATGAATTAGTGAAATTTTCATTGTTTAGAATAGAATTATTAATCTGTCAGTACTTGGTTTATTGGGTAACTGGATATTTTATCTCCTCCTATTAATTGTTTTGTGGGATCAAAAGGGAGGCACTGGGATGACTGGGATAGCCATTAGACCATGATACAAGAGTAACTGTCCTAGTCATCCCAGCTCCCTCCCATTTTCTTATATGGGTGTTTCCTCTATTAAAATATATTCAAATGTAATTCTGTCTTGGCATCTGCTTTTTGATGGACCAGGACTAGCTCATCTACCATGCAATATTGATTTCAAAATTCCTAATGGAAATCGTAATTCAAAAATGCAAAATTCCTAAGGGAAATCATAAGACTAGTAGCAATATTTGAAAATATTTAACAACTAGTACAGTACAGGCATCAGTGAGTTCAAGCGGATGCCAACCAATCAAAACAAACACTAGCCGTAAAAGATTCTGATGGCTGAAATGTAAAGAGTGCCTTAAAAGGAATACATATTTACTGTGAGATTTTATAGTAAAAATGAGCAGGAAATACTGAACTAAATGATTTCTAGTATTCATTCAAGTGATAGAATTTTATGAGCAATACCAATGTTAGTTTTGTATAATATTAATAAATTTCAAGGAAACACTCCTTTGCTGTAACTTGATTTTACTATACATTTATTTTATATTGTTCCTTAAAGGGTCTCACACTTGGTGACTTAGCCACTTCCCCATGCATTCAAATATAAATATCATTATATGGGAAAAAAAGGAGAACAAGAGAAAGAACAAGAATGTATGAGAGAACTAAATCAACTGCTTAATTGACATTGAAATTCCATTCTTTTAAATCTTTGTTTAGTTCTCAGAACAATGCTGCCCCAATTATATAAATTTCTAACATAATTTCAATTTTTGATGAAATTTTAATTCTTAGGTCATAAAACCTGAGAATCAGGCACTCACGGTATTCTGTAATAACACAGAGTCCATGTTGTGAGATTAGCAAGAACTGGATTGGCTCTCTTATTTAGTAAATGTGGGGCCCATGGCAAGTTATGCAGCTTCTTTATGCCTCAGCTTCTTATAAGTAAAATGGGGAAATAATATTACATATTTTTAGATCTGTTTGAAGACTAAATGAAGTATTTCATGCCAAATGTAGAGAACGATGACACATAATATGTGTTTAACTAATGCTAGCTGTCATCCTCCTCCTCATCATTATCATCAAACATTATATTAAGCCATCTAGCTGAAATATTACAAAGAATATGAGTCATATTTATCAGAAATCTGAAATTCTGAGCAAGAAGCAGCATTCTTGCTTGCATCTGAGCAGGATGAGGAGAATAGCTATCCTCAGTTTATAACAGGCAGTAAAAGAGAGGTTCATTTTTTCTATTTAATGAACACTATTTTTTTCTATCTAAAAGAATTCTCATTCAATTTCCAAATAAATGGTATTACAAATTTTTATTCTTGATGGTTTAGACTTAAACTTTTTCCAAGTGACCTATGTCTGATGAAGAGAAATGGAGACTGTGTTTTTATAATGAGCTTTCTTAGGTAATTCAAAGAAAGTTTAGCAAGTGTATTAGTTCATGGCAGCCAGAATACTGGAAAGTATAATCTTCAGAAGAAAAGGGTCCACAGAAAGCTATTTTACAATGCTGGTGTTTTGTGATGCTCTCATCTGTAAACAGTAAATATTATTGAGTGTCTAGGATGCATGGGCTTTTAAGGGACAACATAGTGAGAAAAAATAAAAATTTGAATAAGGAATGTGGGTTTTTCTATACTTGTAAAGGTTAGATCTATTATGTTTTGGAATGCTGCTTATGCTTTTCTGTAAAGAGTAGTCTTAATTACTTGACAAGTGCTACCCTATGATCAAAACCCTGTTTAATCCTGAGCCAAACCCAAAGGTATAATTATGTTCTAGATCTTCCCTTTAAACTTAGGAAGTTACAAGGCTGTTCTATTATAGAAGGGTATTGGGCTTATAGACTGTAAACTCAACAGAACCAGTATTAGCCCAAGGAGATTGCAAAATCCAGGGTGACAGCTAGTTTGCTGGAGCTTCTCACTACTGCAACCTGACTAAACTGCTCCAAATCCCCAAAGGTTGACTTAATACTGCCTTAACCTATATGAACAAATTATCATTCTCCCTGACATAGTTTCACACCTGGAAAATGAGAAGCTAGGCATATCAATGAATAAGGGACTTGGAACATGTATAACAAAACAACAATCAATATTCACATTTTCATTAATTTATTCATTAATTCATTCAAATAAGTTTGGATATTTTATCTATGAAAGGCATTGTGTTGAGCACTGGTATATCTTGTTGAAACTGGCCTATTTTGTGTCGCTGAACAAATATAATGTGTATGAACTAAACAACAGTATGCATTCAACAAATATTTATCAAGTATCTCTCACATTGGGTCCTGGAGTTTGAAAAAGTTATAAATCAGACATAAATTCTGCCCTCCAAGAACTTAAAGACAAGTGAATGATGAGGTAAGACACAAATATACTGCAAACAACACAAAGCAGGCAATTATAAGTGCCGTAAGAGAGGTAATACAACGATTAAAAGACAGAATACATATGAAGAAGACTTTGAGGAGATACATAAGAAATTTAAAAAGGTAGATATGGAAGAAAGTGTAATCTAGGTTGTGAAATATTGATGGTATGGATGCTCATGCATATGTGTACACCAGAAATATCATTTGATTGAAATATAGAATGGGTTATACTATGATCATTAAGAATTTCATTCAAACTTCACCATCATCCTGAAATATCCCTAAAAATATAGTAAAAACCCTATAAAAATTCTGTATTCTGTATACTGATAGTGAGACACAAAAGGTTTTTACAGACAGAATTAACTTATGCTTTAGAAAGATATGCTTTGGAAAGATTAATCTGTTAGCAGTGTGTTGGATGAAACTGGAGAGGGTAGAAATTTAGAGGCAAGAAACACAGGAAAGTAATTATTGTCAAAACAAGGTTTAAGTTTGGGTGATGGTAGTTCCATGTTCCATGGATTCACATTGTAACATCTCTGAAGGATTTTTTTTTTTTTTTTTTTTTGGTACGCGGGCCTCCCACTGCTATGGCCTCTCCCATTGGCGGAGCACAGGCTCTGGACCCGCAGGCTCAGTGGCCATGGCTCACGGGCCCAGCTGCTCCGTGGCATGTGGGATCTTCCCGGACCAGGGCATGAACCTGCATCCCCTGCATCGGCAGGTGGACTCTCAACCACTGTGCCACCAGGGAAGCCCTCTGAAGGATTTTTTGAAGCCATATAAAATAGTTATCCTCTTATAAGTATTGGCATCTAGAGTAATTGTTTACATGTGTGTATCTCCTAGAAGTAAGTGACAGTCTCTAACCACTGGTCCATTCTCAGCCATTTCACCCTGGTTACCAGGAGGAAAATGTTCCATCAAATCTTTCAAGTTCCTTCTTAGCAATGGTAAATGGATAGAGCTGGAGAAACAGTACTGACACAACTAACTGTAAGACTTAGATTAAAATGCATTGGAGAAACAATAGAGATTGCTATCCTGAGGTGCTATTGTGCATATAGACCAGATTTAAATGTTTTATATGTAATTCAAATTATGGCCTCATCTAGTCTATGTGACATAAAATGTACTGCCAATTCCTCTTAGATCTTCCCCCAGGTTCCCTAGGGGAAATCTTGACAAAATGTTGCCCAATTTTAATTATTCCACACATTATTCTCATTGTTATAATCATATAAGCAGTATAGGCAAGATAATAGACTTCGGCCCACTTAGTCTAGTCTTGGCTCAATTCTGCTTCATTGTGCCAAAGTCTAACTCTGTTTTTGTTTTAACCAATGATTAAAACATGAAGAATACACACATTTATATCTTCATCCTAATTTTTCTCTTTCTACACATGATCTTGGTGACTTGTATAATTCCCTGCAATTCACTGATGTCAAAAAGACTAATCCTGACACATCGCCCTCCACTAATATAACAAGTTCAAGTTTTGAATGCTGTGTGCACCCAACATTCTCCTATTTTTAACATCTCTTTAAGAATAGAGCCAATTTTTATTTGTTTCATTTACTTTTCCTCATATTATTTTATTGTTACATCTGATTACTAACACAAGAGTGATGTTAATACCCTATTTTAGAATTATTCAAAATAAATTACAGAAAATATATTCCAAAGAATTCCCTTGATACCTCTGGAAACAATATCTTTTGATTACCATAAATAATTTTGACCTACATCTTTTCTCTCATTGTTGTCAGAGTGCCAGTCACATTCTCTTTAACTTCCCTCTAAATTTACACTCTCTTGCCACTCTGCTTTATTAGATATATTTTATCATTTACTTTTTGTTTAGGAAATGTTAAAAAGAACGTTTTAACCAGCACAATTAAAATGTCCTTCTATTTTAAGGTAGGAATAAAAACAATTTCCAGGTTGAACACTTTGCAGTTTGTTACATTATGTACTCCAATTACCTCTTACTAAGAATTCCTAAGTGAATTTCAATTAAACACATATAAAGGATGCTGGTGCTGGCAAGTGCCATTCTGGAACACTCCCTCTAGCTTATTAGTGCTAGGACCTAACCCCCCTCACCAGTCTCTTACCTCCAGTACTTGGATACCTCAGGCCAAACCAAGCAGGTAGTCAGATAGGGACACAGCCCCACCCACCAGCAGGTCTGCTGCCTTAAGACCCCCTGAGACCACAGCTGGCCTAGGTCCCATCCATGCACACCAGTGTGCCAGTACTACCCCCAGACCCCCAAGACCCAGATCCACCCAACAGAGGCCATCACTAGCCCTGGAATTAGCCTCACAAACCAGTGGGCAGGCACCAGCCCCAGGACATTCTCAGCCTCAGCCTGTCCATCAGCATGCTGACATAACTCTGGTACCCCAGGGCCCTACAGTCAGAGACCTTAGGACCCAGCTCTGCCCCCCAGTGAGCCAGTATTAGCCCCAGAACCCCTTAAGCCTTGACCCTGCCCACCCAAGCATGGACCAATGCAAATTTTAGGACACCCCAGACCCTGCAACCAGCTGTGTCAGGAATTAGGAACCAGCCCCACCCACTAGCAGGCCAACACCAGCTCCATGACCCCTGGGCCCTATTGCCAGAGACCCCAAGACCCAGTTCTGACCACCAGGAGACATAGTGATCAAGTGATCAGTCCAAGAAGAAGATATAATACTTGTAAATATCTATGTACCCAACATAGAAGCACAAAAATACATAAAATATTAACAGACATAAAAGGAGAAATTTACAATAACACGATAATCATAGAGGACTGTAAAACCCTACCTACATCAATGGACAGATCATGCAGACAGAAAACTAATAGGGAAACACTGGCCTTAAACACAGTAGTCCAAATGTACTTAATAATTACATATAGAACATTCCCTCCAAAAGCAGCAGAATACACATCCTTTTCAAGTGCACAGGTAAGGTTCTCCAGGATAGATCACATGCTAGTTCACAAAACAAATCTTATTAAATTTAAGAAGACAAATTATATCAAGCGTATTTTCCAACCCCAACACTATGAGATTAGAAGTCAACTACAAGAAAAAACTGCCAAAAAGAAAAAACATGAAAATGTGGAGGCTAAACAATATGCTACTAAACAACAAATGGATCATTGAAGAAATTAAAGAAGAAATAGAAAAAATACCTGGAGATGTGAAAATGGAAACAAAACAATCCAAAATCTATGGGACACTGCAAAAGCAGTTCTCAGAGGAAAATTTCCCAAGATTGAACCAGGAAGAAATGGAAAATATGAACACACCAATTACCAGTACTGAAATTGAATCAGTAATTTTAAAAGTCTCAACAAACAAAAGTCCAGGACCAGATGTCTTCACAGGTGAATTCTACCAAACATTTAGAGAAGAGTTAACACCTATGCTTCTGAAACTATTCCAAAAAAGTGCAGAGGAAGAAACACTTCTAAACACATTCTATGAGGCCACCATCACCATGATACCAAAAGCAGACAAAAATCCGCCACAAAATATTAGCAAACTGAATTCAACAATACACAAAAAGGAGGATACACCATGATCAAGTGGGATTTATCCCAGGGATGCACCGATGTTTGAATAGCCATAAATCAAACAATGTAATACACCTCATTAACAAATTGAAGAATGAAAATCATATGATCATCTCAATAGATGCAGAAAAATCTCTTGACAAAATTCAACATCCATTTATAATAAAAATTCATCACAGAGTGGGTATGGAGGGAACATATATCAATGTTAAAGAAGACCAAATATGACAAGACCACAGCTAACATCTTTTCCTAAAGAAGACATACAGATTGTTAACAGGCACATGAAAAATTTGCTCAACATCACTAATCATCAAGGAAACACAAATCCAAACCACACTGAGGTATCATCTCACACCTGTTAAAATGGCTATTACCAAAAGACCACAAATAATAATTGTTGGAGAGGATGTGGAGAAAAGCAAACCCTTGTGCACTATTGGTAGGAATGTAGATTTGTGCAGCCACTATGTAAAAGAGTAATCAAAATATTAAAAGAACCTACTGTATGACCCAGCAATCCACTCCTGGGTATTTATTTGAAGAAAATGAAAACACTAATTAGAAAAGATATAAGGACACCTGTGTTCATTGCAGCATTTTTACAACAGCCAAGATATGACAGCAAGTTAAATGCCCATCAACAGGTAGATTTAGAAGATGTGTGTGTGTGTGTGTGTGTGTATATATATATGTATATATATATATACATATATATATACATATATATATACAGTAGAATATTTTATATATATATGTGTGTGTATATATATATGTATACACACACATACACACACACAGAATATTACTCAGCCATCAAAAAGAATGAAATCTTGCAATTTGTGACAACATGGGTGAACCTAGATGGTATTATGCTAAGTGAAAAAGTCAGAGAAAGACAAATACTGTATGCTTTCACTTATATGTAGAATCTAATAAATGAACAAACAAAACACAACAGAAGCAGAGTTATATATACAGAGTACAAAAAGATGGTTACCAGAGGAGATGGGGTTAGGGGTAGAAAGAAATTGGTGAGGAATATTAAGAGGTTAAAAACTTCCAGTTACAAAGTAAATGAATCATCAGTATAAAATGTACAATGTGGGGAATATAGTCAATGACTAGGTAATATCTTTGAGGTGACATATCATAACTAGACTTATCATGGTGATCATTTTGAAATGTATAGAAAAGAATTATGTTGTATAACAGGAGCTACCATTGTGTTCTAAGTCAATTAAACTTCAAAACAACATATATACATACAAACGAATTCATAGAAAATAGAACAGATTTGTGGTTATCAGAAGCAATGGGTCTGGGGAGGGGGAATTGGACGAAGGCAGTCAAAGGGTACAAACTTCTAGTTATAAGATAAGTACTAGAGATGTAATATACATGATAAATATAATTAACACTTCTGTATGTTATGTATGAAAGTTGTTCAGGTAAATCCTAACAGTTCTCATTACAAGGAAAATTCTTTAATTTTGTATCTGTATGAGATCATAGATGTTTACTAACCTCACTGTAACAATCATTTCATTATGTATGTACCTTAAATAATTACACTCTACACCCTAACTTATACAGTGCTGTATGTTAATTATTTCACAATAAAACTGGAAGAAAGAAAGTTTATGTTTGAAAGATCAATAAGTAGTTCAAACCACAATACAAAAATACAATTATATTTAAATTACAATGGAAAAAAATAAGACTTAGATACAGATTCAGGAGAGTTACCATGTGAAAAAGAAAGAGCAAGAAACAGATTGCAGTGGAAACCATATATAATAAAATATAATTTCTCTGTGCAGAACTCTCTGTTAAAACTGAGTTTATAGATCAAAATGGTTCATGGAGATCCAGAAAATATTGATTGATAAATATACATGCCTCAGGATTTTCTGGTATAATTCTGGTATGTGTGTGTGTGTTTCTATCTATTATACGTATATGTATGTCTATATCTAACTAGCACATATTTCCTACAAATTAAAAATGGATAGTATCAGACTTCTTATCTGCAAATCTGGAAAACAGTTTGGAGCAATTATGGACTACTGAGAGAATATTATATACAGTCCATATATCATTCACTGTCAAAATAAAAGATATACACAGACGTGCGAGGGTCCAGAGAATACCTCATCTATTTCATACAGGAAAATTCTTGATAAAGAACTCTAACCTAACTACACATGAATTTGACCAGACACTTTGAGATAGAGAAGGAGGTAAAACACTGGTGAACAATATAGTTGTATCTAAATGTGTAAGAGTATACCCTCTTAAATCAGGATTCTTTTAAGGAAAAAAAAATGTTTTAAGAAAAATTCTAATGGTAATAAATAAATTAATACACCAAATTGTCCCAGGATCATAGGAAAAATAACATGTTTCAAATGTTTTACTTAAAAAGTGTTGGAGAAAAGTAGGAATGAGAACATATTCTAAAAGACTTATTTGGTGGGGAAAGCAAGAAGAGCAAACAAATTAGAACACCTGTGTGGGTGAAATAATCAGTATCTTCTTATTATATAATGATATATATATATATGTATATATATATACTTTTTGTAATGAACATCATATAGTTCTCCTGATTAACAAGGGGAAAATTCAAGGGAATAGCAACTTGATCAAATCAGTGAAGAATAAAATCAAGGGAGTAAAAGAAAAAATTCCTAAAAAAACTAATACACACAATAAGATGAAATAAGTTTACTTAAAGTAAATAAGAGCTGAAATTTCTAGTTGAAATATGGAACCTATTGGCTTAAGTTTAAAAACAACTCATCTATAATTAACAGACTTAAAGAGATACAGAAAAGTTGAAAATGAAAATGTGGACAAAGAGGTACAGTTACATGCAAACAAACAAAGCAGCAGCAGTGATATTAATATTAGATTAGATCACATTGAAAGGTAAATGTGATTTAAAAGATATATAAATCTTGTAAGGTAAATGTGATTTAAAAGTTATATAAATCTTGTAAATTAGCAATAAACATTATATTTATTTATTCAACAAATATTTACTGAGCACATATTTTGTGCTAGGTTATGTTATTGGCACTGGATGTACCTCTATGAGAAATATCAAACAAAAAGAAATCCATATCCTCCTAGAGTTAGTTCACATAATAATGAGTATCGTCTGATAGTGGATTAAAGATTAAATAGGGATTTGCTTGGCTTTATAACAAAAAAATCTGGAGGAAGGTAGAGCTGGCTGTTAGTGGTTCACGAAAATAATCATATCATTATCTCAATAGATATAGAAAAGCATTTGACAAAATTTAATACCCTTTCATAATAAGAACTCTCAACAAATTAGGAATAGTAAAAGTTACCTCAACATCATAAAGGGCATATCTGATCAACCCAGCATGAACATCATACTCAATAATAAAAGGCTGAAAGATTTCCTCTAAGATGAGGAATAAGATAAAGGTGCCCTCTCTGACCACTTATGTTCTACATAGTACTAGGGATCCTAATTAGGAAGAAGAAAATTAAAGGCATCCATTTGGAATGGAAGAAGTAAAACTGTCTGCAGATGACATGACCTTTTCTATAGAAATCCCTAAAGATTCCTCCAAAAAGTTGTGAAAACTAATAAATGAACGAAGTAAAGTTCTGAAATGTGAAGTCAACATACAAAAATCAGTTGAGTTTCTATACACTAATAAAGAAGTGTCTGAAAAAGGAATGAAGAAAGCAATCTCATTTACAATTGTATCAAAAAATAAAAATAAAATACCTAGGAATAAATTTAACTAAGGAGGTGAAAGTACTGTTCTCTGAAAACTATGACAAAGGTGAAAGAAATTGAAGACCCAAGTAAGTGAAAAGATATCCTATGTTCATTTTGGAAGAAATAACATTATTAAAATGTCCACACTACCCAAAACCATCTATAGATTCAGTGCAATCCCTATCAAAATTCTAATGACATTTTACACAGAAATTTTTTTAAAAAAATCCTAAAATTCACATGGAGCCTTAGAAGACCCTTATTGGCTAAAACAATCTTGAGAAAGAAGAACAAAGCTAGAAGTACCACACGTCTTGATAGCAGACTATATTACAAAACTATAGTAATCAAAAAAGCATGGTATTGGCATAAAAACAGTCACATAGACCAATGGAACAGAATAAATAGCCCAGATATAAACCCACACTTATACAGTTAGCTAATTTTTGACCAAGGGAGCCAAGACTACTCAGTGGAGAAAGGATAGTC
Source organism: Aethalodelphis obliquidens (assembly GCF_003676395.1). Lineage (NCBI taxonomy): Eukaryota > Metazoa > Chordata > Mammalia > Artiodactyla > Delphinidae > Aethalodelphis > Aethalodelphis obliquidens. Next base: position 5,134,046 of record NW_020837954.1, on the reverse strand, counting down.
TCTTTGATAAATGGTGTTGGAAAGATTGGATAACCACATGCAAAAGAATGAAAGTGGACCCCTGTCTCACACCATTCACAAATATTAAGTCGAAATGGATTAGAGATTTAAATTTCAGACTTAAAATCATAAAATTTCTGGAAGAAAAATTTCTTTGCCATTGGTCTTGGCAGTGATTTCTGTGTACACCAAAAGCACAGCCCAACAAAAGCAAAAATAAATAAGTGGGACTACATCAAACTAAAAAGCATCTATATGGTAATGGGAACAGTCAACTAAATTAAAAGATTCCTATGGAATGGGAAAAATATCTGCATGATAAAGGGTTAATATCCAAAATATATAAGGAATGCATACAACTCAATATCAAAGAAACAGCCCAATTAAAAAATGGATAGAGGACCTGAATAGACATTTTTTCCAAAGAAGACATACAAATGGCCAACAGGTACTTGAAAAGGCACTCAATATCACTAATCATCAGGGAAATGCAAATCAAAATCACAATGAGATATCACCTTATATCTGATAGGATGGCCATAAAAAAAAAAGTAACAAATGTTGCCAAGGGTGTGGTGAAAAGGGTACCCTTCTACACTGTTGGTGGGAGAGTAAATTGGCACGGCCATTATAGAAAACAGTATGGAGTTTCCTCAAAAAATTAAAAATAAAACTATCATATGATCGAGAAATCCCACTTCTGGGAATATATCCAAAGGAAATAAAAATCAGTACCTTTAAGGGATATCTGCATTCCTGTGTCACTGCAACATTATTCGTAATAATCAATATATGGAAACAACCTAAGTGTCTGTTGATGGATGAATGGATAAGGAAAATGTAACAGATAGGTAGAGTGATGGATGGATAGATAGATAGGGATATAGATCCATGTATTATGGAATATTATCTTGTCATTAAAAAAGAAGGAAATCTGGTCATTTGCAATAGCATGGATGCAGCTGGAAGACATTATGCTAAATGAAACAGGCCAGGTACAGAAAGACAAATACTGACCGTATGAATTCACTTATATGTGGAATCTTAAAATGTTGAACTCATAAAACCAGAATAGAACTGTAGTTGTCAGGGACTAGGGGAAGGGGAAAATGGGGAGATGCTGTTCAATGGGTACAAACTTTCAGTTATAAGATGAGTAAGTTCTGGGGATTTAATATACAGCATGGTGGTTATAGTTAATAATACTGTATTCTACACTGGAAAGTAGCTTAGAAAGTAAATTTTAAGTGTTCTCATCACACACAAAATTGTGGTAACTGTGTGAGGTGATGGATGTGTTAACTAACTTGATTGTGCTAATCATTTCACAATGTGTATGTATATTAAATCATCACATTGTACACCTTTTAAAAATCACATTGTACAACCTAAACATGTACAATTTTTATTTGTGCCTACCTCAAAAGAGCTAAAAATAAGAGTATCTTTCTTGTTACATATTTATAAAAATATTTACAGAACTATTAATAAAGAACTCTTATTTTTTTATTGAAGTATAGTTGATTTATAATATTGCATTAGTTTCAGGGGTACAGCAAAATGATTCAGTTATATATATTCTTTTTCAGATTATTTTCCATTATGTTCTATTACAAGATACTGAATCTAGTTCCCTGTGCTATACAGTAAATCCTTGTTGTTTATATATAGTAGCTTGTATCTGTTAATCCCATAAAAAACAAACGTATAGTTACCAAAGGGGAAAGGGGGGGGGATAAATTAGGAGTATGGCATTAACTGATGCACTCTTTTAATCATTTTTAAAGTAAAGATTTTATAGCCCCTTTCTCTGAACACAACCAAATATAATTAGAAATACATAATAAAGATAGACACAGAAATCTTTACTGATTAGAATTAAAAGTAACCTCTTATATAACACTTGGTCCAAAGCAAAAATCAAATTAGAGAACAGCATATATCTAGAAAGCAGTGAAACAAAAATTTCATGCCAAAATTTATAAAACAAAGAAAAGCCTATACTCAACTGATAATGTTTAATTTAAATGCCTTCATTATTAATAATGGGGGGGTCTCAACATAGAGGAAACTGATATTTGTCTTAAAATTACAGCAAACAAGCAAAGTATAACTAAGAAGGGTGATTAAATAAATTTTGAAAAAATAAACGAAATAGTAAAACAGGTAGATAAAAGTATTATGTATAAGAGATTAACTGGGAAGAGAAAACGGGGACTGAAAATATTGTAGAAATCAAACGAAAAGGAAAAGTCTGAGAGGTGTCATAGAAATAAGAGCAAAAATCAGAACACCAAAGAAAGAAAAGAGAGAAGGAGAGGACAAAAGACAGGCAAGGATGTAGCAGAATTTAGTTTCATGGGGGATGTGGATGAGAGAGTTTAGGGATATTTTTCAAAGGAAATTATAGCCTATTGAAAAGAATCCATAGCATAGAACTTATGGTAAGTTATGAAATATATTTATACTAGTAGTTACTTTATGATGGATTAGAAATATATTTTTAATAAAAGTATTAACACCATTTTTACAACTTTCCAACTTAGAAGAGTTAGTAGGTAACCTTACATTCCCCTTCCTCCACAACATACATTTTGCTTCATGTATTGGCAAGAATTAGGGTGATAGTTACAGTGCCTTTACTTTGGGACAGAGAATATTATATTAGAAGATTCGCTGAAGAAAGATTATGAACATGATGATAAGGCAATTACATAAAATATGTATATTTCATAAAAATAGCGTTCCCTTATCAATTCATCTTTTATGAATATTTTTTAGTGTTTTGAAATAATCAGCACATTCCTGAGTCGTTAACTACAACTAGAGTAGTCAAGGGAGGAAGCGAAATTATCATTAAACATTCACTGACCAAAATTAATTAGTCCACCTACCACATTAATTAAATGGCTGGCCTTGTGCAGTCAGCAGCTCTTGGTACCGACAATGTCAGAAGAGTGAGACATAGTGAAAAAACATGGACTTTGATGTCCCGCTAAACTCCTGAAAATGCTGGCTCAGCCCCTGAAAAGATGAACTTGAACAACATGTATAATTTGAGTCTTATTTTCCCTCTCTTAAAAGAAAGATAATGACCACATCATAGAGCAACTGTGAAAATTCAAATCACTGATCTCTGTTTTCTCTAGCACATAGTAGGTGCCTAGCAGAGGGCAGTGGGCTTTTTTTCCTCTGGTGTATTGGATAATGGAAGATGATGTCATGGATATAGATTTGGGTTTTCATAGAGAAGGAATTTTACAATGAAGAGGAATGATAATATGCCCCCTTTTCTATATACATTTCTATAAGTAAATATTATAAATATTAATAACACTCTCAGTGTCTGCACTTTTGTAGTATCATTAAGGGAAAAACTGATTTGGTTTTCCATTGCCCTTCTCAGTTCTAAGTTTTCTGAGTTCCTCTCCTTGCTTATTTTAATACTGCATTGTCAGTCAAAACCAACTTTCAGCCTTTTGTCTTTGAAAGCATTGCACAAGATTGCACCAAACCCCTGCCTGCCCTAACTTCGTTTGGTGTCAAAAAGTTATCTTAGCATCAACTGTGCTGTGGTTCCTCCTCCTAGCCGTACCAGATAAAAATCCTTTAACTGCACGTATTAGACATTTGCTAATTAAATACTCCATGGGAAAGGATCCTGCCTGACATTTTGTTCTCTGACTTGGTTGAGTTTCTCTGGTGCCTTCTTTAAGCAATTATTCACCCAATCTCCTTTATCTTTCAAGAGCTGAGTGGGGACTCTGCATAAGAGAAAGTCTATATAAAAGAAATTTGACATTTTAACTCAATTGCATAACACCTGTTAGTCTTTCTAACCTTATCTTAAAGGGAGAGTTTACTTTCTAATTCATGTGAACCTTTCAAACAATATTGTAAAAAGAATTGATCAAAACTGGTTTAAATTACAAGAATGAGGCAGTTTCTTACAAGTTTTCCAGAAAGTTGAAGTCTTAGTTCATTTCCATAGGAATTCAAAATCACTCGTAAGGGGCTTCCCTGGTGGCGCAGTGGTTGAGAGTCCGCCTGCCGATGCAAGGGACACGGGTTCGTGGCCCGGTCTGGGAAGATCCCACATGCCGCGGAGCGGCTGGGCCCGTGAGCCATGGCCGCTGGGCTTGCGCGTCCGGAGCCTGTGCTCCGCAACGGGAGAGGCCACAACAGTGAGAGGCCCGCGTACCGCAAAAAAAAAAAAAAAAAAAAATCACTCGTAAGGATGCCAGGGAGGGAAAGTAAGTCTTTGCCAGTAGCACAGTGATATTAATAGATAACTGTTCCAAGGGTCAAATATAAGAGTCTTACAAATTTTTTTCACTGTATTTATATATTGGCAATGGTCCTATAACAGAGACTATCAGCCACATAGCCCGCTTCATAATCTCAGGTCTGTGATACTCACCAGGCATTATTCATTGGCAAGTTAGGATTTGGGTGAAGTGTTGATGAAAATCCACAGTAATAAAAATCTCACAGATGTGAAGTCAATTACAGTATCAAGTGAAGTTTGTTATGAAGAGATACTTGTTATTAAAGTATCCACGCTTCAACAAGGCTGACCTTCTCAAATGCTAGTATGTCACAAGGCATGAGATTTAAAAAAAATCCAATAACAAGTTTCCCCACTGTGGTTTCAATTGCCTTTTCAGATCTCCCACAGTGTTCTGTTTCAGTCTGAGATAATGCAGACAGTTCTGGTCCTCAGAGGGTCAAAGTGGCATGTATTTACACTAGAGCAATCATAGAAAGAATTTCTACCTTGATCAAATTATCTAGATATATTTTTACTCAAATCTTTACTCCATTTGGTTTGTGTAGACATAGTTTTAAACTGCAGAAATTGAAAACCTTTTTATTTCTGTATTTTTCCTAATAAGATGACTCATGTATGCTAGGGGATCAAAAAGTGGTTTGCCATTCTGGTGAGGAAGTTCACAGGAATACTCAGGTAATTTGACACTTCATAGTACAGCATTAAAATAAGCATATGTATACAGTAAAATAGATACGTTCTGTTGTTTCTCCTGTTTGAAAAAGAGCTTTCTTACAAAAGCTGTGTTAAACAAAAACATTTTGAAAGGGTATTCTTTGAAAACAGAAAGTTGGTAGATGTCACTTAGAACACCATGACCTTTACCCATCAGTACTATTTACATGCTCCTTTTCAGTACCACCATAACAAACCACTGCATATCTTTATTGTATTCTTGACATACTTTATAGTAACTTTCAATTTATTCTTATGAGCCCAAGCTATTTTCTAACAATTTGGAAGAGGGGAAATGTTTTATTTTCTTATATTTTCAAAGTAATATGCCTAGCCCACAATAGTCACTTCAACTTTTAACATGGCATCTTAGCTCTTAAAATTTGGAATACCACTTGTCTTGGTGAGTTTGGGCTGTGCTATAACAAGATACCATATACTAGGTGGCTTAAACAATAGACATTTATTTCTCACAGTTCTGAAGCCTGAAAAGTCCAGGGTCAGGGTGCTGGCAGAGTAGGTGTCTGGTGAGAACCCTCTTCCTGGTTTACAGAGAGCCATTTCCTGGTTGTATCCCACATGGTGGGAGGTGGGGTAGGGAGATAGCTCTAGTCTCTTTCTCTTCTTATAAGTACACTAATCTCATCATGAGGGCTCTAGCCTTGTAACCTCATCTAAACCTAATTAATTCCCAAGGGCCCTACCTCCAAATACCATCACTGGGGTTAAGGTTTCATCATATGAATTTGTGGTGAGGGGATACAGACATGCAGTCCATAACACCACTAGATTAGTTTAGTTAGAATGGGATACAATACGATTTGTGTGTGTGTGTGTGTGTGTGTGTGAGTTTCTGTGCTATTGTTTTTTTTTTAGTAAATTATAAAACATGGAGTAGGTCCCCCCCAGTAGACTGTAAACATGTTGCCAGTTTGAACTCACAGGATAATGGGACTTGATTCTCCTTCTCTTACTAAGTCCAAATGACTTTTTCAATTCTGTCAGGGCAATGGATTCCAGAAAGCACTAACTGAGCCTGACAAAGTTTCACCCACGATTGTTTAATATCACAGAACAGTGCTTTTCTCTAGGCTATAGTTTCATTGCTGCTGCCGTTCGCTTTCTTGTCTCATTCTGCAATTTTTCTAAAATGACATATTCTTCATGTTTAATCATAAAAAATTGAAGGTAATAAATTTAGGCATACAAAACCATTGATAATTGTCTTGAGTTATATGGTTACTATTGTTGATATAAAATAAGAGTGCGAAAATAAATTTAATTTTTAACTGTGAGTTTTTGAGTCTGAACTCTCCGTTTTTGATCAGAAGTAAGGAACATATTCTTGCCGTTTTGGAGTATGCCCAGTCTGATCCAGAAATAGTTTACTACTTGGATATTTAAGAGATAAGGACACTTCTGATTTATTAGCAACTTAAGTAGTTGTCAATCTTGTTGGGGCATTTTGACCCAAAGTAAAAGAAAAAATTTATTTTCATAAGTCTTCTGTGGGAACTCCTAAGACTTAATTTTAAATAGATAGAACCATATAGTAAATGGAAGAAAATTTCCCAATAGAAGAAAACAATTAGGGCTTCAGAGAGAAAGAAAATCAAGATTGGAATGCAAGCTTGCAAATACCTCCTTACCTAGGAAAACTAATGACTTGTGCCAGATGAGGAATAAAGAATTTCGACTTCATTTATTACTGCAGTTTACCTCCTAAAGTGATGGCGGGCTGGTTTAACATGCAGTCAGTTATGAATGCAACATCGATAAACAAAACTCAAATTCTCCCAGATGAGACGTTCAGATAACGATGCAGGTGGAGAGTATGAGGAGTTATACAGAGTGACTGGTTCGTAACTCAAAGTAATAGTTTTACAGAGACAAAAAATCCCCTTCACATGCAAAAGAAACTAGTGTTAAAAGAGAAAATAGGAGGTATATATATTTTTCTGTCTCTAAAGATGTTTAATAGAAAAGCACTTCTATATGTTTTTAGGAATTGGGAAAGAAGTGGATCTTAGAGACTTTTGTATACTATTTAATCCCTATACATCTTCCACTTGAACAGCTATGTGGCTGGCATTTTGAAACTAATGTCATCACTTATAAACTTGGAAGGAATTTCTAGTCAAGTATTTTAAAATGCCTACAGTTGTTTTTAAAGAAAAGAATATTAATATAATCATGATAATGAGAATGAATTATTTTTGTGATGTAACATACATTAATTGGTAGTGAATAATAATTAATTAGGTAGTAAAAACTCATCTCTTTCTATCACTTATCTTTAAGGGACAAAAATATTGCACCTGAGAGACACCTGAATGAAGAACAAAATTTAGTATGTGATCTAGACACTGAGGGCTGAAATATACCAAAATCACAGCAGTTTTATTAGCTGTGATCCTCAAAAATTGGGAAGACTAAAAACATATATATGTATGTGTGTGTATATGTGTTGTATATACATGTGTGTATATATATATATTACATATATATGAATCACATATATATATATATGAATCACATATATATATAAATCATTTTCCGTCTTACAAATAATAAAGATAGTTTTAGTAGATTTGTTTTGTTAGCACTTTTTTAAAAGTGAATATCTAATTTCAAATCAATTAGGAATTCTGTTTCATAAATTAGGTTAACTCCTTACTCATACTTTCCTATGTTTCTAAAATAATAAGACCCATTTAACTATATGTCCCTGAACTCAAATCTGGTAAGTTTGAAGGGAATAGCAACCCTTAGACACAGGCTGTTAGTCATAAGTTAAATTGGGCTGAGACCAGCACAGCTTTTGGTGAGGAGAGCCTTTGAAAAATATTGAGCTGGTCATCTCCAGGAATTACCAGGCCATGGTGACACACAGCAGGGCAGGACTCACAGATGTCTTTGAAGAAGCCCCTGGCTGTGATAGAGAAAAAGAATCTGTGATTACAAGGTTGTTTCATCCTGAAACTAAGGTGCTTTTATTTCATTCTAGCTGAGAGAAGCTGAGTGTTCTTTCTAATAAAGGTGGATGTTAAACTCAATTAGGCAGATAGTAAAATCTATCTGGGAGAGAAGAATTTGACGGTGTAGTTTTCACTGAAAGTATGAGGTAGTAAACTGGAATAAGCAGGAGTCTAAGGAATAAACATTCTCAGATTATTTCTCTAACCTACCAACCAAATGTATCTCTTCCATGTATTTCTCAATCTACAGAAATTAAAGGGAAAGAGAGGGAAAATTGCATAAATAAGCATTTGAGTTCAGTTTTAAACTTCTGCAGAAAATTTATGTAGTATATTTTTATAGGCATCTTACATGTTTCTTTGTATATTTTTTAATGCTAAAAGAAACAAAATAAGAAGTTGTGCTTTTGTTAACACTCTAAATTTGGCTTGTGAAATAATTGTGATATTTAAAAGCATTTTGAACGTTGATATACAAAGCATGTTAGTGTAGTTGGTCAAAAAGAGGAGCCTGCAAGATTTCTTTAAATTTTATGTCCAAGGTAAAGAAAGCAAGCCTATTTATTCTGTAGCAATGTTCATATAACTCTTTAGTGATTTGCACGCTGCAGAAGCCCTGCATCACAGACCTCTGTATTTGGTGAATCACAAAGCCGCTTACCTAAACAATCTTATTTTCATCAGTGGTCAAGACAATATGAAAATAAGTCATTTTTAACCAAAATTCTGAAGGTATCTAATCTGGAAAACTAGCCATGCAGCACACTGCCACAAGGTGGGAGTAAAACATTTGATTGGTTTAAGAACTGGCCTTCGCTTTTTTTTTCCCCCTCCAGTTCAGTGTGAACAAAGACACAAAACAGGCTTGCTTTAAACTTGAATGAAATAACATAGGTTATCTATTCCTTATTGCTAATTTGCATACCTTGAGATTTGGAATGTCTTTGCACTAAAATTTGAGGATCAAATATAGTAAATATTGATGAAGGAAGTGGTTTAATAGTGATTTCTTTATCTCCTTTATTCCTTGCTAATCTTAGTGCCTTTTCCAAACTATATTTTAGGGACTATAAGTAAATCATTTGAAAATAAGTTGTACTAAAACACTCCTCCTTTTGTATAGATGATAATGAATATTACTAATGCTCTCTACTAATGAATATTTTGAAGATAGTCTCACTCTATAAATTTTTCCTATCATTTTATATCTGCGTAGTAATGAAGACAGCTGTGTACATGGGAACAATAAATTAAACAATACTACGAAAATATATAATGATCTTGACCTTTCTAAGGAGTTGAATGATTAAAATGAGTTTTTAAACATTGCTTCTTCTAGAATAAACACAATGCAGGGCTACAGCATACAGTTCTATTGCTTTTGTTTGCTTTGTGTTTGAATAGATTGCACCAGTTATGCTCTGTGTGGTTTGTAATTATTAAATTCACTTTGAAATACTGGATTCAAACTTGCCAATGTTACGTGTTTATGTTGGGGCTGTAAGTACACACAGACACACACGTGCCTTCTGAGACAGAGGACTTGACACTTAGGCTAGCAAGATGAGCCACCTCAAGGCAGTGGAGACTCACCAAGGTGACAGTGACAAACCCATGGGATCCTGACTAGTGCTAAATGAAAAGGGCTGCCATACCCCTTGAATAAAAAGATACAAAGATTGAGAAAAGGCATAAATTGGCCGGCCAATTTCCATTTCTTGCCTCCTGCTACGTATGAATAAAGGATGGGATAATGGATGGAACTCTTGTCATTGCTACTGATATTAGATTTTCTGGAAAGATTTCTCCAAACCAGTCTTTTTATTCTACTGAATTCTAAATATACAACAAATCTAGGAACACATCACTTACATATTTTTTTTTTCAATTTCTCCCCCAATGATAACAGTGGCAAGAAAGACAAAGTAGTGCCTAAGGCCATGGAATTGAGGCTTTGCTGAATGGATGTGCAGAAACACAAATAAAATAATGCATAGATCTCAAGCATAAATTTTGCTGTCTAAAGTCTGAAAGAATGTTACATTTATATATTAAGAAAAAATTTTTAACTGAGTGAATATTTTAGAAGTTTGAGATATATGGATAAAATCTATTTACATAATGAAATACCACTAGAGCATATACTAGGTGACTTTGGATGTTGTACTATAAAAATCCATTTGAGTATCTCATAGTTAATGTTCCACAGAATTACTGAGTGCTATGGTCTCACAATCTAGCAAGTATGATCTATTCCAGGGTCACTGTTTAATCTCTTAAACATGTGACTTGTAGAATTGGCTGATAGAAAATGAAGGAACAAAACAATTAATTTTAAAAGTTTAGTCAGTGGCTGGTGTTGATTCTAGGTAACTCAGGAAGGATACAGACCATCAGGTGTTAGCTGTTATTTATAAAGGAATATTATACATAAACTGACCAATGGGTTCTTTGTAAATTCAGCATATTCTTTAGTACCTACTTACCATGTTTATTGACCCTAAGATGTCATTAATAATAAGATGTACCACTATTTTGTGTTAACTAAGATAGAAAAATATTATTTATTAAAGTATGATCCATCATTAATTGTAAGATTCATCTAAATTTCAGATATGTGAACATGTAAAAAGAAAGAAGGAAGGAAGGCAGGCAGGCTTTGGAAAGCCTGAAGTCAAGTCACTGATACAGCCTGAAGTAGAATCAGACGTTGTTGGATCGTTCTGAAGCCTCCCATATTTTATGTGAAGCACCTCATTAGATAGAAACTATAATGGTGTTGGGCTGAAGTTTGTGTGAAATGATGGAGGATAGATTGTGCAATGAGACTTATATTTATTTTAATTTAAAAGTTTACCACTATATCCTAAAAACTAAAATTTAAGAAAGTAATATAATAAAATGTCCAAGTGCTTAAACTTTCCATACAGGAATCTTATTTTATATAACTGAATAGAAACTAAGTTATAAAGCTCAATTTTCATGAACTTGAAAAACATGATGGTCCTGGAGTCAAGGAATCTCAGACCTAGAATTAGCGACAAAGGGATACTACTGGTCATATTATGGTTTACACTAAAGTCTCTCCTAGTGCTACGTTTTACATGAATGCATGATCTGTTTAAGCTGTATCCTTATTTCTCTTATGCCAATTAACATCTATTATCTAGATTTTTAAATTCCAATTACTTATTGATCAAGTAATATATCACTTCCTGAAAAACATTTAAGAATGAAGAAAGAAAAAAATCACTTAGTTCTTAAATTCCATGCCCTGATATAAAATTGCATTATACATCCCAGAGAAAACTTGTACTAGATTAGCTGTCATTTAATTGGTTTATCAAACTACAAATGATTTACTTTTATGAATAAACTCCTTAGCAAAATACCAAAGCCCTTATATTCACCTAGTTATAGCTAAGTGAAAAGTCAAAAGTGGAAGTGCCTAGGCAGCTGACTTAATTCGATTGTTACTGTTGTTTTTACTTGGATTTTCCTAACGTGGTTAAAAAAGGAACCCATTATTTGTCTCAAGATGTCACATGAAAAATAACCTCCATTTTACATCGATATTAGTGTTTTGATTTTTTTGTGTGAAGTAAAAGATATTCTTTATAGTTGTATAAATTCCTATACAGATATTAGGTTATTTTCCCTAGTATTATAATTGATTCATCCACCAGAGGCTGCAATTGGGCTTTTTGCAGATGAAAGACAATGGGAAATAGCAAGTCTGTGCAGAATATGAGAAAGCTAGCCATTTATCTACTATCTGTTATATATCTATCTATACAGATTCGTATGTAGAACAGATCAACTAATAATTAAAAGTCAAGTGAGAACTCCCTTAGATATTAGATTGGGCTTAATCTAAAATTGCATGGAAAATGAATTAGCAAAACAATCATCACATACTTATTTTAAGTTCCATTTCAGATATCAGTTTCTTTTATGGCCAAGCCTGACTTCCTAAAATTCCTTTTACATTTTCCACCACTCTTTTGAATTACCAGAGCTGTAATTTTTACATGAACCACATTTTGTCTCACCAGTTATTTTTGGCCCCTGTGGTCTGAATGTGTGAGACACATTATTTTTTGCAGCCTGAGGACAAGAGAGTACTTCCAGAGAACCTTGGGAAGACACATTTAAAATAAATCCTTTTTTAATTTCTCCTCATGTAAAGTATTTGTGAATAAATAAACATGCATTTGCTGAAAAGAATAGCAAAAATTTGGTCCCAGCCCGCATTCTCAAGTCATTTCCTTACTGTGAATTATCATACAGATTGAGTTGTTGGTATCAAAGCCTATTTGAATTTTTTTGTTGATAAAAAGCTCATATCCAATTCAATAGGAGATATGAGATACGTTTTGTGCTTAATAGCGTTTCTCTTTAAAAGTGCAACTGTAATGAGCAATGGAATGAGAAGACAGAAAAAAAAAACTATCAAGTATTACAACAACCAGACACAAATTACTTTAATCAGAAATACTGCCCTGTACAAAGAAGAAATCTAAGACTGGAAGCGTTAAGTTTTATGTATGTACACAATAGCACTTTTGGATAGCTCCCAAAGGCATAGGTCTTACTACTTTCAAAAAGTACCCACTATTAAGGTGACATAGGTCTTGTCCCTTGAGCCTCCTTAAAGAAACAACAACTGTTCAGTAGCAGTGTAACAGATGTTAAAAAGAATCATTAGCAATCTAATGTTTTTCTGAGCAGATGTCCCACTTCTGCTGTGGCTAACTTTGGGGGGAGTGAAGTGAGATACAGTGAGAATGGGAAAAAGGATGAAAAGTTGAAAGGAATGATAATAAGTAGACCTTCATAAGAATTACTCATCTAATTATATCAAAAGGAGGATTGAGGTGCTGTGTTTTTTAATTGATGCTGTTGATGAAGAACTAAGGTAAACAAGCCAAGGGAAGAATTAAACTCACTTTGCTCCACTGACTTGGCACATAGCTTTGGATCAATAAGAGACAAGCAGTATTATAGAGAAATTTAATGCTAAAGTTGCAATTGTGCACTTTTCAATAGATATCAATAGGGAATCAGAGGCTAAAAAAGGATCAGTGGAAAGAATGAAAATGAGGGAAACCAGTCCACCTACGAGGCGAACCTATGAAAGGAATAAGAGAAGTTATTAGATTAGGTGACTGTGGTGGTAACTTTATTTCCTTAGGGGCAAAGATAGGAAGATTTTTCTCAGGCATTTTTTTCCTCTGAAATACCTGAACTGGAAAGAATTCTCTGCGTAGAGAAATTGCCTTCAACCAAGTCTTTCCTAATTTTGAAATTTGCTTTCTTACCAACAGAAATGTAGATATATGTTAATTAACTATCTGTACCTTAAAAGGACCATTCTTTTAGTGTTTGAGAGTAAAGGGAAAGAGGTACTAGATGAACATAATCTTTCTTATAATTTTATCTTTCAAATGAGTAAGCAAAATAATTATAGGCTGTAGTAAACTCATTGTCATTAATAATATAGAAAACTCGGTGAAAATATAAATTATGCATTTGATATATTTTATACACCATGAAATGCATTTAATAACAGTTTGACTTTGTCCGTATATAACCAGACTTCTGATTCAATCATTTTAACACAAGATTTTATGACACAAAATTATATGGCAGCAACAGAAATTACTTCTGTTAGAAGTAATTACTTCTTAAAATGTCTGATTAAGTAGACATTTTAATACATTGAAAGTGTGAATTTATGTTGCATTTGAAGAACCTAGAAGGCAAATCCCTGTTCTGTAACATAAATTCATATTTACTAAGTCACGTGCTACCATTTCACTTTTTTGTCTCAATAATAAAAGGTGTGAGGACAGAGGACCATGCTAATATCATATTGGGGGAAGAGTAGTTTAAAATATCGATTTTGAGTGACAAATGACATTTATTCATGCATTCATTCAACAAATACTTACTGGAAACCTATTCTACACCAAGCAATGTGTTAGATGCTAAGAATTACAAAGATTAAGGAAAAGTTACTACTCAAAAGTGGCTCACAGTCTAATGAATGAGAAGCTTAGTCCCTAAACAAGATAATACCACACATAAGTTATGCACTTGGGGAATAGTGAGCTCTGAGAAGGCAGTGGAAGCCACATTCCTACTAGAGCCAGGGAGGAAGGACTCAGAGAAGAAATAAAGTTTCAGTCTGGTAGTCAACTGAATTTAGTTAGTTGAAGTGTGGAAAGTTCTTGTAAATCATCATAAATTATGTATTGATTTAATTAAAATGTATCCACCAAACTCTTCAAAATACAGTCTTTCTAAAGCCATTTGGATCTTGTTTTTTCTCAACATCGATGTGTTCAGTAACATTATCCACAGTATTTGAGAAGTGCCATGATACAAGAGAAGGAATGGTGGCATACACTTATCATGCCCCTCAACAGGCAAGATAACTTCATCGACTGAATTACAAAGTCCTCTAAGACTTGCAGCTTTCCTATTTCTCCAATATTACTATACATAACTTAGAAAGGATAATGCAAAACCACTCAGTTACTCATCTAATGTGGAATCCTAATATGGCATTATTTCTGAAACTGATGTATGTACATATATATATATATATAAATGTATGTAATTGGAGAATAATTAAACATTCTTAAGAATAGTGCATTTAATAAGAACTGCCCTGATAGTAACCATTATAATAACAACAGCAACAGAAGCAAACACTCATGTAATACTTAGTGCATGCTAGGTATCCTTCTAAAGGCTTTACATATATTAACCCATATTACTCTCACAACAGTCCCATCAGGTAGGTGCAGCTATTATCTCCATTTTACAGATAGATAAACTGAGACAAACAAAGGTTGGTGTTAGCTGTCCAAGTCACATAGCTAATAGATGGTGGAGTTATATTTTAAAAACCCAACCTGGTTCTAAAGTCTGTGCTTTTAACAAATCCACTGTATCTCTCTGCTGACTAAAAGATGAAGAGGAAAAGTCTTCCATTTCATGCAGATGCTAGGAGGAAGAAAAGGGAGCAAGAGGAAATCTTCACCCTATAATATTAAGTCCTAGAATATCTCTTAACCTTTATCATTATTTAAAAAATAAATACAGCAGTGCAATATGTGAGTAAAAGAATATTGTTTTTAGAGATTTTAAACCAGTTCACTAAAGGAAGAACATATTAAAATACAAGTTCTTTTAAAGTTAAAAATTTGTGGACAGGCCCTAAACACTGTTTCTGTTCTCTAATCACAATTTCTTGAAAAGAAACTTTGGATCTTGAGATGAAAAAAGATCTATTAGGTCATCTTGTCCATCTCACCGCCAGTAGAGAATTGCTCCTGACAGTAAAGAAGTTAACTTATTGACAGCACTCTTTAAGCAGCAATTTACCAGGTGAATCCCTAAAGGCAAGAATGACTTCTCTGGTTTATCTGTGCCTTCTTATCATCAGTATAGTTAGGGGGCCCATTCAATCTTCTCTGCTGGATGAGGAAAGGGACAGGATTCTTGAAAATATTTCTAAACTGCAGTGGATTAAACATACAGCTAATAGCACTTTGATAGTTTAATCTAGGATCACTGCTCTTCCTTCATATTTAGGCTAGCATGTGCATGCGTGTGTGTGCATGTTTGTGCAAGAGATATTTGACAATGACATTCTACAATATCAAAATTTATTTTATAAATACATTTAATATTCTGTTTAGTAAATAGGAAAATATGTGTGATGGGCTAACAAAGAAAATATGGGAAAATGGATGACCCTTCAGCACATTCTGAGTAAAGAATTCTCATTGTCAAAATTGTGGATTTTAACCAATTTCTTAGTTCTTTAGAATGATATACTTAAAAGGCAAGAAATTGACCTGGGTTCCTTCTTTCAGTTCATCATTGGTGCGGCTGTCATCATTTTCTCTATCATATTCTATACAATTATTTTATATAAAGTAGTTGCCAAGAAGTAGGTGTGTTATGAACTGTTCAACTAACACTAGTCTCTTTAAATTTCATGACATTTTTTTTAAAAAAGGAAACAGTACCTCAATGCTCTGACTGGATGGCCTAATCCCATTGTCACTGCTTAGATATGTCTGGTTTGAACTCTCACTCACTAACTACTCAGAAGTTGTATTAACAAAAGAGCCAATAGTCTGTACAGTGGAACAAGCAGCTTTACCTATATCATATGAACTGCCAAAAGGGCTTATATATATTTTTTTTTTGGCGGTACGCGGGCCTCTCACTGTTGTGGCCTCTCCCGTTGCGGAGCACAGGCTCCGGACACCCAGGCCCAGCAGCCATGGCTCACAGGCCCAGCCGCTCCGTGGCATGTGGGATTTTCCCGGACCGGGCCGGAACCCATGTCCCCTGCATCGGCAGGCGGACTCCCAACCACTGCGCCACCAGGGAAGTCCCCAAAAGGGCTTCTTACCTCAAAATATATTCTACTCCTGCCAGTTTCTGAACGCATGCATTATGTCCAGATGCCACCAATAAATGCAAATATTATACATTGATCCCATATCCTCTATTATGGTAGACTCCCAGACTGCTGTGTAACATTAGCAGAGAGCAAAAGAATCTCAGACATAATAGAAGGGAGATGGAGCAAAAGGAAGGTACTGGGCAAAGGGTTCTTCTGGAAAGTCATAGTTCAGAGGAGTCTCAGAGGAAGGAGAGGAAGGATGAGTGGGGGAGAAGGAAGAATGTTAAGAAGAAAAATAAACAAAAAACTTTGCTCATATTTTATCTAGTATTTGACACGAATGCCAGGAACTATAGCCATAAGATGGTGGTCATTGGCTACTGAGGTTATAACCAAGCTTATGACTCTTTGATTTTTAGCTTTAAAATACTCAGGAACTTTGAATAAGACTACAGTGACTTTAACCTGGGATATCTCGTTCTCTCCGTCCCTTCATTTAGCACTTGGTTACTGGAATAGGATTGTACTTGGCTTCACTTTAAATTGCTCTTTCACGATATTATAGACCTATAGTCTAATTGTACTTATTAACAGTTTCATGCACTTATGACATTGTTTCAGAAATTGGGTAAAGATTTTTATGCCATTGAAATATTTGTTTCCCAGTGGTTATTTTCCCATTTCTTCCAGGGGTTATTGCAATAGCAATCATCATCATCATCTCTCTGTAGTCTCTGGACTACTGCTTATCTAAAGCAGAAGGATAGAGAAAAGAGGATAAGTTATAAATGGATTTCTGATGTGAATTTTTACTACCATTAATATTTTGGGGATGATCTAGAAAGAAGGGAGCAAAGATGACTCCGGTGTTCTTGCCTTAGGTTAAGTCAATATCAGGAAGTGAGACAATAATTAAAGGAAAAGGAGGTAAAAAGTTCTTCATATAATTTTGTATATGGTGAGTGTGAGGTTCCTGGAAGATAACCTAGATACATATTTCTTGTGGATGTTTTATGATGGTATGGAAAAAAGAGATGGTACAAATTTAGGAATCACCAGCATACAGGAAAGCATTGGAGATATGTGAGATATAAGGTAGTGTATAGTAAACCATTACATTGAAAATATTTCAGATCAAGTTTTATAGTGTATTAATAAGCATTCAGCTTCAAAAAAAGTACACATAGAGGCTATATCTGGCAATTTCAGTAACTGGTAGGTTTTCATAATTTTTTAAAAGAGGATGACCCATAACTCTTTTAAAAGTCATAAATTCAGTAGAATTTCTTCCAGTATTCACCATGCAAAAAGGCAAAATGATAGTCATGTTACTGATCATGCTTTTGGTGACTAATGGGACTTCGTGCATCCTTTTCATTTGGAAGAGTGATAGGACATGCCACTGTGCTTTATTTGGAATCACTGAAAATTCACATTTGCCATTTTGGTTTGTAAAACCCCATGGGTGAAACCTCCATGTGATAAACTGAATGTGGGGAAGGAAAGTAGTGCAATGATAAAAAACTTAGAATTAAAATGACTTCCTGTAACTGCCTGCCATCCATTTGAAAGAGGGCCTTTGGAAATGCACCAAGGTTAAATCTTAAGGGAGGACATAAATCTAAGTCCTGCTGTCTAGTATATATTCTAATGAGGAGAAGACATTTGTTTTAAAAATGATTCCTATCGGAGGAGATTGAGTTCAACCTTAGATTTTGCTTTCTAGGTAGGAAGTCAGATGCTGCTGCTGAGATAACAGTGCCAGCGCTGGTGACCTCCCCAAACACTGAAGGGACAGCACTTCTTTAGTACTTGCTGTGTGACTGTGGGTTCAAAGAGCCCCTTTTCCGATCTGCTCAGAGATTAAATTCCCGTTTGGAAATTGCCCTATCCCTCTGAATTAGAGAGCTGGCTTACCCTTGCTTGCTGAAATGAAAGTCAAAGTCTTTACCATATCAAATAGTATGGCTATATCTGGTTCACCTTAGACAATATTCTGTTGATGCTATTGTGTAGCTATCATTGGTCCTACTCACTTACTATCCCATGTGTGGACCCATTATTAAAGTTTCTGTAAAACGCAGCATTGTTCATATTGATCCATTAAACTATGTATATATCTACATAACATCTACCAGTTTAAACATGGAAGGGTGGTAAATTCCTCACTGGTCAGTAATACTCTTGAATGAGACATAAACTGACAACAGACAACTGGTATGGCTCATCTTGCCTAGGGTCCCCACCTCCACACTTGGATTAATAGGTTTCTTAGCATTATTAAAAACCTGTTCGCCTAGTTCATGGTAGAAAGTAGAAAACTGTGCCCAGTAGAATATCTGCTTAACAAGTGTGTGAACAGAATAAAAGGTGGGTAGCTTTAAGCAGTGCTTCAACCTTTATACCATAATACCACTAAAACAAAGGAAATGACATTTCACCTGTTCACAGTTAGGCAGGCTTTAGATTTGTATTTTAAGTTGTCGATAAAATGAAAAAGTTATGTGATAATTCAGTATTTTCCATACTGGGTTCCTTTTCCTTCTTAAAACAATGTTGTTGTTGTTTTTTTAAATCTAAACTTTTGTAAACCCTAACAGGGATGACTAACATTTTAAATGTGAGCACATCATTTATGCTGTAGCTAACTTGTAGATACTAAACAGCAACTTAGGAAATGACTGCCTCTATCCATTTCCTTTTAAAGAGAGAGAAAAATACCTCTTTTAAAAAGTATTTATTTATCGTCATTTTTACAGATGTAAAAATGAGGCTGTACTCTGAAGCCAAGTATTTAAGATTCTGTTCAAAATAATTAGCCAAACTAAAACACCTTTATAAAAATTCTACTTTGGTCAATTTGCAAACACTGTGAGAGTAAAAGTCAATTGTATTAAATTTTGTGCTTGTGGTGTAATTGGTTTCCAGTTGGCAAATACACATTAATAATAATTAATTATAATCTAAAAACCCAGTTACCTATCAAAGATGTTGATAATTAACTGAATTTGAATATCTGGAATGTTTAAGATTCCATAACGCATTCCACATTTAATTGAAGAGAACGTCTTATGCATAACCCTGGACACTATGAGTGTACAGACTGTAAACTACTTTTTATAAAAAGAAAAACGTATTGTCTTTCTCCTTATTGGTCTAATCTGACAGTTTGTGTGGTAAAGGTAAATTTTTTTTCTGTGCTCTTTATGCATACACTGTTTTTTGTTATAGATATTTTTCGAAGCAGATCATTCTATACTTATTTCTTTTTATAAAGTGGGGGCCGCTCTGTAGGAGAGCCATTCTTGTCACTGAACAAATCTGTACCTGTGAATCCAATCCAATCCAATCCTCCCTGTGAAAGGGAGGAAAAGCACAAAAGGGAGAGAATATAAAGCATATCTGTGTGGAGCAGAGGACAATCAATTAGATTCATTATCTACTCTACATTCCAGTCACTTCTTTAAAAGAAAAGAAGTACATAATACTATGGCAACAGTTAGACCTGCAGTCTGTTATGGTATATAATCATTAAGAGGCCTTCAGCCTCCCCTGAAAATAGATATGAAAAAAATTCACAGTGATTGCACAAACTCCCTACATTTATGCTGATTAAATGACAAGTTTGTAATTTACAGGTGTCTTATTGCCATGGGAATGCAATCATACAATTCCATTTTAGAATTCAAGGGCTTTTGAAACATGCTGCATGATTGTTAGCTGGGCTGCAAGCTAAGATTAAATTGAAAGGGTGGCATGTAGATTTTAGAACATGGTGTTGACATTTACTGGCCAATCATATTTTGCAACACTCCTGCATGACAGCAGATGTTGACCTTTCAAGCTTTCCCTATCTGCTTTCACACGGTACCTGCAGAAATTAACATAACTCTGCTTCCTGCTCTATGCTGCTATTAATGTCATCTGGGAATTGAGATTCATGAATTCAGTTATTACCCAGGCTTGAGACCCATTTTACACTCTAAGCACAGAACTAACAGCTCCTGGGAGCTGGTATTTTTGGATGTTGCTTCAACTACCTTTGTGGTTGAGGGATAGCTAGAAGCTATGGAGTAAAAAATGCCATAGGGAACAAGAGGAGAAATAGGCAGAAGAGGACAGTTCCAAGGAGAATGCTAAGGGCCATAATTGCAAATATATGGGATAGGAGACCTTAAAACACAAAAAAGATACATTCTAAGTAAGTCAAATAATGGTGAGAGTTTCACTTCTCTTGTTAGCTGAACCATGAAAATGATACCCCTTAGAGTCTGTGTGCAGTGAGCTTCAGGGTTTACTCCACAATGCCTGGGGCCTCTATTATAGATGATTTAGGAGAGAAACAGTCTGAGGTAAAGATGTCATAGATAGCCCTTAGGACTTCTGTGCATAATTGTGAGCCAAATTCTATAGTGCTTCCTTCTAAATAAAAATCCTACAATTCTCTGTTATCTTGCCAGGTATTTTTTGTTCAGTTTTTCCTAAGCAGAGAAGCTCTGCTTCTTAAATATTTTGAGGGGACTGTTAAATGAAATTCTGACATATTTTCTGGGACAGGAATTAGCACCTCTTATAAGTCCAGTTAACACAGATATCATTACAATAAATCATATCTCTAGAAATTGGTAGACAAAGTTATGACCTTATCAAAATTTGCAGACTGTAAAGGAGGGTTCTGAATTTTGCTTAACCTTTTCTCCAGGTTAGCCGTATGGATTTAGTACATTTCCTGCCGTTCTGTCTTTTAAGGTCCTTGAAGAGCATCTGTGAAGTATCTTAGTCACGGTTCTGTGAATCTGGTCTTTTGAGATACAAACAGATGCATTTATCTCAAATAGGAATTGATTAAGAGAGCTCAAGATGTCACCAATGAGATATGCATATATAGGCTACTTCAATGGCATTGCTCTGACTTACCCTCCAGCAAACATTCTGTGCTGATTTGCATGTTTCAGCCACGGTGAATTTTCCAGCAGTTTCGCTGAAACCAGCACCTCTTACCACATACATGAAATATACAAGCAGCATGATTTGAAGGGTCAAGACCCACCCTTAAAAAAATATCTTTCCAACTCAAATCTGCTGTGCTTGAGATCTGATGTTTTGAAAGTAATTTATATGTATGAATGACTCGTTTAATACAAAGAAATGCCCTTGGGGTAGGTGATAACAGTGTTACTAGTATTTTCCTGTGAATTGGCCTGGTCTCTTTCTTGTTTGAGAGGAAGGACCAGTGAAGATACACATATCCGAATGTCAGATGGACATCTCCTACTGGATATCCTATAACACCCCAAATTAAGGAAGTCCAAACGTGAAATGGTCATCTTCAGCCCCCAACCATTTGAATTTACTTTTTCTCCTATACCAGAGAATGTGAGGTACACTTTCATCTTTGTCATATATTATTATACCATTTGGATTTTATCCTGAGAGGAATTGAGACAGACTGTAAATAGGGGAGTCACGTGATAAAATCAGTTTTTAAAAATCATTCTGAGTTATAGGGTGAAGAATTGGATGGAGATGGGCTGAGCATGAGAACAACACAAGTAAGCAGAGGACATCTGGTCTGTTACTGTACTAATCCAGAAGTGATGATTTTCTTAAACAACATAGACTGGTGATCAAGAGAGGTGTCCAGGCTTGAGACTTATTAAAGAAATCTGAACAGAAATTGACAGTATATATATGTATATAAAGAGTGATATGGGTGGGGGAAGAGTCGGAAATGACTTTCTAGTCTTTGCTTCTAAAATGCAGTAGCTGCTGGTGTTTCCCATTGAGGAAGGGGACACACAGCAAAAAAGGTTTGGGGGAATATATTGACTTCATTTTTAGACATGCAATTTTAAAATCCTGTAAGCTAACCAGCTGGACCTAATTCTTTCAGCTTCTCCAGCCACATATGTGTTTTTCACAAAACACCACATAAAATGGAATCTCTAGCATTCTTTTTGTTCATGGTCCAAATTGGAACTTGCTTATTCCAGGGCCTTCTAGAAGAAAGCCAGTGTGGCAAAGAAGAAGGGTTTGGTTTGTGAAATACAAACTAGTTGGGCCCAAGTCCCTGCTCTGCCTTTTGCTTGCTGGGTGATCTTGGATGAAACACTTTGCATTTAAATTTCTTTATCTTTAAACTGAAGCTGTTAAACCCATACTGGCATATAATAAACACTCAAATGTGGTAGTTTCTATTTTTTAATACTCATTTTTAAAAAATGAGTATTGTGGTTACAGTTTTTCCCTATTTTTCCACTAAATAATACTGAGAAGAATAGAGATTACATAATTTTATAGGAGGATGTAAAGATATTCTTACAATTTATGAATATTGACCAATTTCTGATAAAGACAAAATTGACAATTTGCCTTTAGAAGCTTTTAAAATATTTCTGCTAATGAAAATGAACCCCTCTTTACTTTTCTAGGCCTCTTAATCAAGACTGTCTTACAAGAGAACCTGATTTTGGAAGGCAAACAGTAAAGCATATGTATATTAAGGCAGAACTTTAGATAGGTCAGTGTTTCCTAGGATAAGAAGCAGTTAGGTTTGCATGATCTATGTTCAGAGTATAATAAATTAAGAAGAATTTATGAACAAAAGCCCAAAGTGAGAAACTACAATAAAGTTCTTGAGTTAAATTTTCAAAGGCAAGTTAATTTTTGGAAGTGACTTTCCAAAATATCTCATACATACAAATGCTGAAATATGTCAAAAATAATTTGTATATAACAAATAGTAATTCTGTGTCTATTATATGTCAGGTGGTAGAGAAGGTAAATCCTGTTCATTCTTCCCACATTTCTTCTTTCTTACGCAGAAGACACGTTTCACACTTCCATTCTGTTTCCCATGCTTCTTCCACACTCTCTGCTCTCTTACAACATTCACACAAAACCTGATCTCTAAAATTAGCCATGTTTTACTAAATAATGTGATTACTTTGCCTTAAATATTGAAGCCTATCTGCAGTCTCTCTCTTGTGCTTTGTGTCCCCCATATAGCCAGTGCATTGGGCAGAACCTGACCACATCCTATCCTTTTCTTCTCTGTTCTCTGTCACTCAGCCACAACAGAGTTAAGAGGTGATGCCAGAGTTTGCTTAGAAGACTTGGCTGTCTTAATTGTTAGAGGAAGGGAAAAGGAAAGCAAGAAAATCTCCATTCCAATTTTAGGGAAGCTCTGCATTAGGGGGGATTGAAAACTTACCCAGTACTTAATAAAGCAGTGTTTTCCTTCCATTTGATTATTGTTCTTTGAAAATAGCTTTCTGAGTAGGGAACTCCAAAAATAAAAGGGTAAAGTGGTAAGGTCATGAAACCTCTCCTGAAACTTTTTATCTGCTGTGTTTTATCAGGTGTCAGATGGAAACATCCAGGTCCAATAGGAACAGAAAGGCAGCTTATTCCCAAATTTTTCTACTTTTTGTTTGGAATTATACAGAACCACACACAAAAAGTGGAAAAAATACAAACTACTTCTTCAATAAAAGTATGTGAGGAGACCCACTCTTTAATTTAAATATAAGTGTAGTTGAAAACAGCTAAGCCCAGGACAAATGATGTGAGCAGCCACAGTTGTATGGCACTGTGCTAAGAAGATCAGGGTACGTATAGGAGCCTAAGGTTGATAGCAAATATACTCTCCTGGAAAATATGTAATTTCTGAGCCTCAAGTGTTGTGAGGCAGATTGAATCAAACAGTGTTCAATCCCTGAGGAAGTAAAAGCAGAGAAGGAAGAGGTAGTAAGAGTCTGGGGTCCAAGGTTTGACTCATGGAAGAAAGAAATGCCTTTGAAACTAAAGGGAACACTTGGAAAATAGAGACTATCCCCTTTATTGGGCCAGATCTTGAGATAACTTAAGAATGGAAGGTCTTCCAATCCAGATCAGATCCTGAATGTGAGGTAAAGGTTACACGGTCACACAGAACAGCCATCTTTTAAAGAAGAGTCATCATTATAGCAAAAGAATTGGGAGTCCTTAAACACAGAAACCTGACAAAGTTCACCCTTCGCCCTTCCAATGACATTTTATTAATATATGACCAGGGAAATTCAACTAATTCAAATACAAGTAACAAAAAGTGTAAATATAGTATTCCCCCCCAAAATTATAAGAAAATGGTAATAATAGCATACATAAACAATGAATAAAAGAAAAACTAGAAAACTATCTATATGAAAGGAATATAAAAATAATAGGCCAACTATTTCAACATGACTTTAAACATATATATGTATATACACATATATATACTTTAGTGAAATCATTAATAAGAAATAAGTTTTTTTTTTTTTTTTTTTTCAGTACACGGGCCCCTCACCACTGTGGCCCCTCTCGCTGTGGAGCACAGGCTCAGGACTCACAGGCCCAGCGGCCACGGCTCACGGGCCCAGCCGCTCCGCGGCACGCAGGATCCTCCCAGACCAGGGCACAAGCCCATGTCCCCTGCATCAGCAGGCGGACTCTCAACCACTGCGCCACCAGGGAAGCCCAAGAAATAAGTTTTTAAAACAGAAATATAAGTACTCAAAAAAGATATGGCTAGATAGCACAAGGAAGAAACCATCAAAATTTAGGAAAAAATTTAAAAAAATAAAAAGACAAAATTGTTTCAGAAATTGTCTAAATTAAAAGGGAGAGGATGGAGAATAGAATCCTGAAAAGAACAGGAAAGAATGTGTAACGTAAAATTGTAAAAAACTAATAAAATGAAAAAAAAAGAAATGATACAAATAATTAGTGGTTAGGAAGAATATGAAATTCAAAATAGAGAATACAAGCAAAGAAGATTGATCTTACATACAAATGGAATCCACAAAGTAGAACTTGAAAAGAGTGAAAATAAATAAACATAAGTCAAACAATTTCCTTAAAAAATGAATCTACATATTAAAAGGTCACAAAATATTAACTAAGAAGAAACATAATCTAGTAAATTTATTAGGCTTATAAAAAGAAATAATCCTTTGGGCAGCCAGAAAAATTAAATAAAATTCACTTGTAAAGTAATTAAAATTATCAGATTTCTTCATAGCATTATAAGGCAGTGAAAGAATACCCACAAGATACTAAGGAAAGAAAAT
Source organism: Aethalodelphis obliquidens (assembly GCF_003676395.1). Taxonomy (NCBI): domain Eukaryota; kingdom Metazoa; phylum Chordata; class Mammalia; order Artiodactyla; family Delphinidae; genus Aethalodelphis; species Aethalodelphis obliquidens. Next base: position 5,108,540 of record NW_020837954.1, on the reverse strand, counting down.
GTGAGATTTCATAACCAGCCAATCTCTTCTTCAATCATATAGGCCATAGACAAACAGTTTTGAGCCTGGAAAAAGTGGGATAAGTATGACAAAATATGGTATAAATACTATTCATTCCGCCAGTTGAGTAATTATATTATTAATATGTGGTGAAAAAATGGTGGGAAGTTTATCTCATATCAAGTAACTGGACATCTATGATGTCCAGAGAGAGGTTTATAAAAGGATTCAAGCTAAATATGTTGTTGATGTTGATCCAATAAGAATATAGTATTGCCTCAATATAATAAAGGCCATATATGACAAACCCACAGCTAACATCATACTCAGCAATGAAAAGTTGAAAGCATTTCCTCTAGGATCAGGATCAGGATCAGGAATAAGACAAGTCACTCTCATGACTTTTATTCAACACAGTGCTGGAAGTCATAGCCACAGCAATCAGAGAAGAAGGAGAAGTGAAAGGAAGCCATATTAGAATACAAGAAGTACAGCTGTCACTGTTTGCAGATGACATGATACTATACATGGAAAATCCTAAAGACTCTACCAGAAAACTACTAGAGTTCATCTATGAATCTGGTAAATTTGCAGGATACAAAATTAATACACAGAAATCTGTTGCATTATTACACACTAACAATGAAAACTCAGAAAAAGAAATTAAGGAAACAATCCCATTTACCATTGCATCAAAAAAGAATAAAATACCTAGGAATAAACCTACCTAAGGAGGCAAAACCCTGTATTTTGGAAACCATAATATGCTGATGAAAGAAACTGAAGATGACACAAACAGATGGAAAGATATACCACATTCTTGGATCAGAAGAATCAATATTGTCCAAAATGACTATACTATCCAAGGCAATCTACAGGTTCAATGCAATCCCTATCAAATTACCAATGACATTTTTCACAGAACTAGGACAAAAAATTAAAAATTTTTGGAAACACAAAGGACCCTGAAGAGTCAAAGCAATTTTGAGAAAGAAAAATGGAGCTGGAGGAATCAGGTTCCCTGACTTCAAACTATACTACAAAGCTACCACAATCAAAACAGTATGACACTGAAACAAAAACAGGCATAGAGGTCAATGGAACAGGATAGAAAGCCCAGAAATAAACCCACAGCACCTACGGTCAATTAATCTATGACAAAGTAGGCAAGAATATACAACGGAGAAAAGACAGTCTCTTCAATAAGTGGTGCTGAGAAAACTGGACAGCTACACGTAAAAGAATGAAACTAGAACATTCTCTAACACCATACACACAAAAACCTCAAAATGGATTAAAGACCTAAATGTAAGATCAGATACTATAAAACTCTTAGAGGCAAACATAGGCAGAACACTCTTTGACATAAATCCCAGCAATGTCTTTTTGCAGCCATCTCCAAGAATAATGGAAGCAAAAATGAAAATAAACAAATGGGACCCAATTAAACTTAAAAGCTTTTACACAGCAACGGAAACCATAAACAAAACGAAAAGACCAACTATAGAATGGGAGAAAATATTTGCAAACGATGTGACTGGCAAGGGAATAATCTCCAAAATTTTCAAACAGCTCATACAGGTCAATATCAGAAAAACAAACAACTCAATCAAAACATGGGCAGAAGATCTTAAACATCTCTCCAAGTAAGACATATAGATGGCCAAAAGGTACATGAAGAGATGCTCAACATCACTAATTATTAGAGAAATGCAGATCCAAACTATTAATACAATGAGGTATCACCTCAGATTGGTCAGAATGGCCATCAACAAAAAGTCTAAAAATAATAAATACTGGAAAGGGTGTGGAGAAAAAGGAACCCTCTTATATTGTTGGTGGGAATGTAAATTGGTAGATCCACTATGGAAAACAGTATGGAGCTTCCCTAAAAAACTAAAAAAAGAGTTAACATATGATCCTTCAATCCCACTCCTGGGCATGTAACTGGAGAAAACCATAATTTGAAAAGATACATGCACCCTCATGTTCATTGCAGGACTATTTACAATAGCCAAGATATGGAAGCAACCTAAATGTCCATCGACAGATGAATGGATAAAGAAGATGTGATATATATATATATTTACAATGGCATATTACTCAGCCATAAAAAGTATGAATTATGGGGCTTCCCTGGTGGCACAGTGGTTAAGAATCCACCTGCCAATGCAGGGGACACGGGTTTGAGCCCTGGTCCAGGAAGATCCCACATGCTGCAGAGCAACTAAGCCCGTGTACCACAACTACTGAGCCTGTGCTCTAGAGCCCGCGAGCCACAACTACTGAGCCCACATGCCACAACTACTGAAGCCCACGCACCTAGAGCCTGTGCTCCACGACAAGAGAAGCCACCGTAATGAGAAGCCTGCGCACCACAGCAAAGAATAGCCCCTGCTCGCCGCAACTAGAGAAAACCCATGAGTGACAATGAAGACCCAACACAGCCAAAAATAAATAAATTAAATTTAATTTAATTTAAAAAGTATGAAATAATGCCATTTGCAGCAACATGGATGGACCTAGAGATTATCATACTAAGTGAAGTAAGCCAGGCAAAGAAAGACAAATATTGTATGATATTGCTTATATGTGGAGTATAAAAAAAAAGATACAAATGAATTTATATACAAAGCAGAAATAGACCCACATACATAGAAAACAAACTTAATGTTATCAAAGGGGAAAGGGAGGATACATTAGGAATTTGGGATTAACAAATACACACTAATATATAAAAAATAGATGACCAAAAAGGACCTACTTACTGTATAGCACAGGGAACTATACTCAATACTTTGTAATAACCTATAAGGGTAAAGAATCTGAAAAAGAATATATATACATATGACTGAATCACTTTGATGTATACCTGAACCTAACACAACATTGTAAATTAACTATACCTCAATAAAAAAAAAATATTGAGTGACAGAAAAAAGAAGTGATCAAGGTTATTATATATGGTAAAAGACCTTATATATATATATATATATATATATGTATGTATAAATAGGAAACAAAAAAAATCATGATAGAACTAAATTCAAACATTATTTGATATACAAATAAATATAAATGGGCTTAATTTGTATATTAAAATAAAAGATATAAATAAAACTGAATTAAAAATCAAACCTTATCTCTGTGTCAAAGATAAATGACAAAAATAACATAATTTATAAATGTTAAAAATAAAAGGATTAAAAACATATACCCAGTAAATGCAAATAAAAAGTAAGTTGGGACTGCATCCTTAAAATCAGATACAGTAGAATTAAGACCCAAATATATTAAAGGAAAAGGAGAGCACTTTATGAAGATAATATACACATTTAATAATAAATATATAATAGTTATAGATTTCCACATGCCAAATAACACAGCAAAAATACTAAATTCCAAATATTTGATAAAAATACAATGATGAGATTGTGGGGAGGAAAAAAAGCCTTTTCATATACTGCTGATGTGAATGGCAAATATTGCATTCTCTATTGGAGATAATTTGGCAAAAACTGTAAAAATTACATTTACACTTTTATTTTTACTGCAAGGCATTTATACTACAAATATGCATTCATACATGAAATAGCTTATTTGTAATATTCATTGTTATATTGTTTATAATAGCAACAGACTGGAAACAATTCAATTATCCATCCATTTGGAACTGGTTAAATAATCCATGGCACATGGGAAATTTTCTAGGTAGGATGCGGAACATTCTCTAATATATATGGTTAAGTGAAAAAAGCAGGTTCAGAACAGTGTGTGTATATAGATGTATGTGTAGATAAATATATATTACCGTTTCATAAGAAAGATGGGGACTAGAAATATATATTCATATATGCTCACATTTGCTTTAAGAGACTCCAGAAGGATGTACCCATAAACTAACAAAATGGGTTCCTATGGAGGTGGGAGATAAGTGAGAAACAAGCTGGATGGTGCAGGAGGAGACTAAGACTTTGTGATATACGCTCTTCTTATGTTATTGTGTTTTTTAAATCATATAACGTACTACATATTTTGAAATTAATCTGCAAAAGCAAAATAAAAAGTATTGCACAGTTTAGGGGGATCAATAAAACATGTCCTCTGCTCTCAAATAGTGTCTATGTAAGAAGGCAAAAAAAAGGTGATTACAAATTTTATAATAAGTGGTGAAACAAAAGAACAAAGTATTATGATATTTCATAGGATGGGTAGTGTTATCTGGGTAAGGATGATAAGAATATTCTTATAGGAAAATTTGCATTTGAGCAGGTCCAGCATCTTAGGTGTTAAGACCTGTGCTATTATTCAGAAGAGACCTACACTTGGTTTAATGCTCCATTGTTGCAATCTTCAAATTTTAAATAATTTTAAATAAGTGGCCCTATGTTTTCATTTTGAACTGGGCACCATATATTATGTAGTCAGTCGAGCACAGGAGATAGAATTTAGGATTAATATTTCCTCATTTTTACCCTCTGAACACTAGGGTTTCTGAGAAAACCTCTGGATCAATGGATAGGTGTGATATAAAGGGAAAAGAAGCATATGAAATATTATAATTCATATTACTTGGTAATTCTGATTACTATGATTTACATTTTAATATCTGATTCCTATTTTTAAATCTGCCTTATCCCATCCTATACAGTACTTAACGTAATATGATGTAGTAAATGACTACGAATAAATATTCTAGAGGAAACTGTCATTCTAACAATGGATATTAAAAAGCAGGGACTCCAAAATTTATATTTAGATGAGTCACAGGGGCACAATAGGATTGGAAGGGATGGGTCTGCTGGATTTCTTTAAAAGTTGTACTTGCCTCTGGCCAAGACCATCTTTACATTCCCTTCAGGTTAACTAAATTTTAGACAGGTTTCTTCCAGTCTCTGGACCCCTGACTTTCCTTTTCTTAGAGAATTTAGTTGAGAAAGGTTGTAATTATAAATTCTTTCTCTACCCCTCTGAGATGTACATCTTTTTAAAAGCTTCTTGCCTGTCTTACAACCCAGAAATGTCTTTCTCAAGGACCCCCTGGACCTCCTTTTGAAATTTAAACATCAAGGAATGTAGAGTCCCTATTTCCTAGTTTCTGTGGTAAGATAGGAGGCTAACTTCTCTGGGGTGTCTTGCTCCAAGTTGTAAAACTATTTTCTATCTTGAAGATATAAGAAAGTTTACTTTTCCTTTAGGTAAAACCCATAGCCACACAAGTGGCCTGTGACCCCGACACCAGCTCTTAAAAGCTCTCCAGCTTTCTGTTTCAGTGGAATTGGGTTCAGACTGAGTTCTGATCTCTAAGCCCTTACTGCAACATCCTTGAGTAAAGTCTTCCTTGCCTGTTTAACTTTGTCCTTTGTCTCGGTGATTTTTGTTCTGACTGTAGCATTTTATAAATGTTCAGAAAATGTTTGTTGTCCATGTCAAAAGAAGTGCTGATAAAGATTATGGTTTTGTAGAGGAAATGTGGAAATTGGGCAAAACTATTATCCCCATGCCTGATTAATCATGTCTTTGAGGACACTCAGTGAAATGTAATTTTAATAGATTTAATATGCTAATAATTAAGCAAATATTTTATTAGTAACAATATATAAGGCACCCACAACATTTATGTTTCAGAGTGGATTGAAAGTGAAATGGGATTAGAAACATTGTCCCAGCCTTTATATAGATGGCCCCTTTCCTGGTCCTTGCAGCCTTAAGATTGATCAATGAGTTTTGTTTCCTGGCCTGCTCTCTGCCAGCAGTTGCCTGGTAGTGATTTAGCTTTCCTTTTTGTGCTTGATGTGATGCCATATTTTTCTTAAGATCCTCTACATCTCAGATGTGATTTTTCAAAGCATTCGTTTTTCATGCAGTGCTTTTGCAGGTCCCCCCTCCATTTTTAAATGCTGAGTATTATCCTCACTGCTCCAAAGAAATGGACCTCATATTTCAACACCTCATCTAATAGGATTTTTGTTTCTGCTCGGATGAAATGTGGCTTAGATATATTTATTTTCTATACTCCTCTGCTTGCTGGAAAAGCGCATACCAAGTAATGTGAATGCATTCTTTGTTTCTCTATTGAAGAGTGTTTACAAAGAAAACAGAAGTGATTCTGTATCCAAATTAAATCTTTGGCACAGAGTTCCACCTAGTTAAACACCTAAATATGCCCCCTGCAGAAAATTAGGTGCTGAATTCTGCACCAATGTCCTTAAAGGCATTAATTAGACCTTTAATTTTATCATGTGGGAAATGCACCCCAGTTAAGAAACACCTGGTGAAAGACAAATACGAAAGGAAACAATCAACTTTAAGTCTCGATAAACAGCACGGAAATAGTAAACAAGATGCATTGTGATTAAACAAACAGGGAACTACAGACATAGAGGAAAAGGAAAGAAGACTCATACAGAGGTTTCTACTTTCAGGTATGAAATTAAAACGTGAATTGCATTTTTAAAATAAATATTCCCAGAAAAGAAAAAGGTTGCCCTGTTTTTTGAGGCAAAAATCACCTTGGGGCTTCCCTGGTGGCGCAGTGGTTGAGAGTCCGCCTGCCAATGCAGGAGACACGGGTTCGTGCCCCGGTCCGGGAAGATCCCACATGCCGTGGAACGGCTAGGCCCGTGAGCCATGGCCGCTGAGCCTGCGCGTCCGGAGCCTGTGCTCCGCAACGGGAGAGGCCACAACAGTGAGAGGCCTGCATACCGCAAAAAAAAAAAAAAAAAAAAAAAAAAAATCACCTTGGACTCATTTAAAAAGTATTAATACCTGGTATTGAATCGATTTAGGTGTACTCCTTAATTTAAATGGCCTTTTTTAAGAAAAATTTACTCAAGTAGATGAATCATTCCTACTGAACGTCACTAATACAGAAATTTAAGAAATCCTTCAAGACAAAACATTCATGGTAATTCAATGTTTCTAAATACAGTAACTATTCAGGACAGAGTAATAGTAAAAATATTTTGTAATGATAAATATATGCAAATATATACCTATAAGTATATATACATATATCATATGTGTACATTACACACACACATATATGTATGTATACATAATTATTAGTGGCTTTCATTGAGGAAAGAGATCATATTTCCACATGTTATTTTATGCTCTAAGTTGCCCCCACCTACAATCTACAAATCATTTGGAAAGCACTGCTACTGAAGGGTAAAGACATATTGGGTCCCAATATGGGACTCCTTGAATTACCTTCAACAGTTGTTAGTAGGGAAAGAACACAAGCATGAATCATCAAGTTCCTCCTCAGAACACACATTTAGAACTCTGGCATTGTGAAATATAGGACCATTGCATGTCCTAGAAATACAAAATTCCTTTTTGAACTTAAGATGTGGTTTTCTTCTTCTTTTTTTTTTTTTTAATCTTTTGGCCACACGACATGTGGAATCTTAGTTCTCTGACCAGGGATTGAACCTGTGCCCCCTGCATTGGAAGCATGGAGTCTTAACCACTGAACTGCCAGGGAAGTCCCTGGTTTTCTTCATTTTTTATTCATTTCTTTAACTTTCTTCATTCTTTCAGAAACCATTATTCCTTTTGTTAATTTATCTAAAATAAATTTGTCAATAAAATAAAACAAATTCAGAAATCTCTTATTTTGATATTACTACCATAGCATTGCAGAAAAAATAAGCAAATAGAAGTTGCACCCCTATGTAAATACTGAATAAAGTATTTCAGATATTTAGATATGAATAGGAAAACCTATATTTTAATATAATTTACACTGTTTTGATTGCTGTATCACATTTAGTAAAGGGAAAAAAATACATGTAAAGCAGGAACAAAAAAGTTTTTTTAAAGGGTTGGATAGTAAATACTTGAGGCCCTGAAAGAGGTATCTAGCCCTAGGCCTGCTGTTTGCTAACCTCTGTTCGACTAGGTCGGGGATGTGATGACCAAAGATGAGGGATAATCTAGTTTCTCAACAGATTCATTGTTTTGGTCAAGTTGCTTTCCTGAAGACAAATCTAGCAGAAATGGGCTTAAATCTCAATATGTTGGATTTTAGGACTAACCAAGTATAAGCCTCTTACTAAAGAAGGCTGTAATTTAGTTTTTTAATTGTAAATACATTGTCTTTCCTGACAAAACTTCCCTGACAAAGTTCAACATCCTTAGCATCAGGTCCTACGTGACTTTGCTCCTTCCTATCCTCCTGTCTTTCAGTTAATACTCTCTCACTGAACCCTTTGTTTCACGATTCTGTTTCACGATTCTGTCTTGTTTGCCATTATTAGATTGCCCTGCTTTAGCTCACACATGCCATCCCGGCTGTTAATATTCTCTCTACCTGGAGTAGCATCAGGACTGACATAGTTCACTTTTTTTCATCCCATAATATTCTCTTTATAAGCTAACTCCACTGGAAGGGGGTGATGTTTACAACCTTACCAAATTGGGTTAGGTACTTCTCTCGTCTCCCCAGCAGATTATCTATGGCTTTACATCTCACTTAAAACAAGCTAACAAAAACCTTTAATTTTAGAACAGTTTTAGGTTTATGGGAAAAATTGTGAAGGTAGTACAAAGAGTTTCCACATACCCACACCAAGTTTCCCCTATTATTAACATCTTATGTTAGTATGGTGAATTTGTGATAACTAATGAACCAATATAGACACACTATTATTGACTAAGTCCATATTTAATTCAGATTTTCTTAGTTTTTCCTAGTGCCCCTTTTCTGCTCCACGATTTCATCCAGGATACACATTACATTTATTTTTCATATTTCCTTAGCCTCCTCTTGGCAGTAACTAGATACTCAGACTTTCCTTGTTTGTGATGACTTTGGCATTTTTTGAGAAGTACCGATGAAGTATGTTGTAGAATATCCCTCAGTTAGGATTTGTCTCACATTTTTCTTATGAGTAAACTGGGATTATGTATTTTGGGGAGGAAACCCATAAAGGTCAAGTGCCATTTTCATCACATCAAATCAAGGATATATACTGTCAACAAGACATCACTCTTGATGTTAATCTTTATCATGTAGCTGAGGAAGTATGAATTGTGTTTCTTCAACAGTAAGTTACTCTTTTATCCTTCTTTCCAAACTATTCTTTGGAAGGAAGCACTATGTACAGCCCACGCTCCAGTAGTGAGGAGTTATGCTCCATCTCCTTGAAGGATGTGGTAGGCACAAAATAGCCTGCCACAGATATCCATGTCCTAATCTCCAGAACTGTAAATATATCATTGTACTTGGCAAAGAGGAATTAAAGTTGAAATGGATTTCAGGCTGATAATCAATTAACCTCAAAACAGGGAGATTATCTTGGATTACCTTGGTGGGCTCAAGTAATTACAAGTGTACTTAAAAGTGGAGAAGAGCCAGAGAGATGTGACTTTAGGAGAACAGTTACTGAGATGCAGTGTTGCTTGCTTTGGTCATAGAGAAAGGTCCATTAGCCAAGGCATGTGGGTGGCTTCTAAAAGCTGGCAAAGACAAAGAAAATGATTCACCCCGAGGACCTAAAAAATGGAATGCAGCCCTATTTAGTTTTTTTTTTGTTTTTTTTTTTTTGCGGTACACGGGCCTCTCACTGTTGTGGCCTCTCCCGTTGCGGAGCACAGGCTCCGGACGCGCAGGCTCAACGGCCATGGCTCACGGGCCTAGCCGCTCCGTGGCGTGTGGGATCTTCCCGGACCGGAGCACGAACCCGTGTCCTCCGCATCGGCAGGCGGACTCTCAACCACTGCGCCACCAGGGAAGCCCCCTATTTACATTTTGAATTTTACCCAGTGCGACCCATGTTGAACTTCCATCTGGCAGGACTATAAGAATGCTGGAGTATCTATGTAAGTTATTTGAGATTTTTCTGCATGGGAGAATTAGCACTTCTCCTCCAGTTACTTATGTATTCACTACCCTATATGAGTGTGGACTTATAGATATCTATATTTTGAGTTATAAACCAACGCTATTTTATTTAATTTGTTTGTCAAACTATTCTAGTTTTGATCATTTGGAGCTCTTTCAGTTGGCTCCTGTGTCCCTTTGACATACCCCCCATTAGTGTGAGAGAGACAGAGAGTGAGAGTGTGTGTAAGTATGTGTGGGTATGTGTGAGTGTGTGTGTGTGTGTGTGAGGGGATGGATGTTTACTACTTCCTTATGTCAGGCAGTACAAGATGTTTCAGGTTCGTCTTATATATTTCCTACCTGAATCCTAGAATCAGCCAGTTCTATAAAGAACCCTGGTTCCTTTTACTGTAGAACAGTATTAGAAATCAAGATCCAGAAGGTAGATGTGCTTGTTGCTACTGGGGTGTCCTTCCTCCTATGTTCTCTGCCTGACAAAGCAAGGGTTTATATGTGTATGTACTAATCTGTGTATATAAACATATCTATAAATATTTCTATATGTAAGAATCTATACTAAGGTGAACATGAGTTCATATCAATGTCTTCAACTTAGGTATATTAACACATGGTCTTTCTAGCTTTTTCCCACTCCAATAGTGAGAAACCTGGTTCCCACCATCCCTCATCAATTCACTGACTTTTTAAATTCTAGTATATATGAGTATATTAGTATCAGAATAGTTAACCTATATCCTCAGGGAAGACAAATTTACCAACTTTGTACAGTGCTTATGTGCAGTTTATTTTGCACTGAATCTTAGAGATTCCACTCATTTCCAAATTTACTTAGCTCAGCACTTTTTTCCCCACCCTGTTCTGTGAAGTGGTCTCAGACATATGTAAGTGAATGATTTTTTCAGGTCTCATATTATATTTGCATCAAAGATAGCATGGTAAAAATATATGAGATATATGAAAAATATGTGTCATTCTTTGTTTATCTGAAATTCAAATTTAATTTGGTCATGTTTTTAATCCGACATTCCTACTCCTTCTGTTCTGGAAATGCCTCATTTGTATTAGTCATATCTTCAATCTCTATCCTGAAATTCCAACCCCAGCCCTAATAATATCTACAAAACACTAAATTTTGTGTACATAATGACTAACTGCAACAAGAAAATTAAAGAACTGCTTTCTTGACAAAAGGATTTGCAAAGATGTAATATTGGTTGTGAAATATCCCAAAAGGATATAATAAATTAATGTCCCTAGGTGAAGTTTAAACACAGCATAGGTTGCTAGAGTTAAAATCATTAAGATAACCCAAAAGCTTTTCAAAGCATAAGTTGATTGGTAAAAATATCTTCTCATTAAATAAGAAAGAAGACTAATAAAGTTCCCAAAGTTTGTTTTTAAAGCTTATAATATCAAACACTTTTGAAATAGAGTGATTACAACATAAATCCCTTTGAAAGTGAAGGGAGTCAAGGTGAAAGAGGGAAAGTTATAATTTTTTAACAGTGTTAAAAATGGTGTTTTCAATTAAGCAGTCTCTGGTAGCTTTGTTATAATTTTTCTAAGAAATTGGTTGAGGTCATATGACTTTTAGATATTATTTTTGACTATTCTATGAGGTGACCTAAGACTCCTAAGAATGAAGTGGTGACTAGCAAATACAGAATTACTTACTAAATTTGGTTTTTAAAAAACCCACTAATTTAATCAATGGATATACCTAAACTGCAAAGCTCTAAGCAAAAGACATTATAATTATATGTATAAAAAGTAGGAAAAGCAGGCTTCCCTGGTGGCGCAGTGGTTGAGAGTCTGCCTGCTAATGCAGGGGACACGGGTTCGAGCCCTGGTCTGGGAGGATCCCACATGCCGTGGAGCAACTGGGCCCGTGAGCCACAACTACTGAGCCTGCTTGTCTGGAGCCTGTGCTCTGCAACAAGAGAGGCCACCATAGTGAGAGGCCCGCGCACCGCGATGAAGAGTGGCCCCTGCTTGCCACAACTAGAGAAAGCCCTCGCACAGAAACGAAGACACAACACAGAAAAAATAAATTAATTAATTAATAAACTCCTACCCGCAACATCTTCTTAAAAAAAAAATGTAGGAAAAGCAATGCAACTGAGTAGCAGTGATGAATTTAGTACGTGAAATGGTAAGGAAACATCAGAATTCATTCTGGTTGGGGTAGGGTGGGTGGATGAGTAGGTGTTGTTGAATTTTCTATTTCAAATATATTTGAAGCTAACTGGAAAACCACTAGTGTGTCATGGATATTCAAAAGTTTTACCTGACTATACACTTTCATTTTTTTCCAATTACATGTGCTTATCTAAAAGGGGTTATTTACTTTCTGTTTTGAAATTATTCTTGTTTTTTAAGATAAAACCTAAAAATAAGTAAATTGGGCAATCATATCCAAAGCTTTAAAAATGTTCTATTTTAAAATAACCTTTTCAATAATTCACTTACTTATCTTGCCTGTAAAATTCCAATATCATGCAGAACAAACTGCTCATATATCTCTCCCAGATGGAAGGTTGAGAGAAGTTATTACTTAATGGCAGAATAACAGCACTTTAACTTTTCTCTTTGACCTCTTTATCTGTGGTGAGTCAGTAAACAATTATTTTAATCACTGCTTGTGTTGTCTGAGACAGGTACTATGCCTTTCTGCTTTCTATTAATAGAATGCGAGCGAAGGCAGCTAGGGACTATAGATCCCTGCTGTTGATAAATATTCACTTTTAAACATTAAGAACAATCACTAGATTTCCAAACTAGCCATATTCCTTAAGCACACTGAATATATTAAGCAAATTTTAAAGAATGTTTTAATAGTATTATTAGGGGTTGAATTGTGCCCCCCAAATATTCATATGTTGAAGTCCTAAGCCTCAGTACTTCAGAACTTCTCTGGAAAAATGATCATTGCAGATGTAATTAATTAACTTAAGAAGAGGTTATACTGGAGTAGGATGTGCCCCTAATCCAATATGACTGGTCTCCATATATGGAGATGTTCATGTGAAGACAGAGACACAAGAGAAAATGCCAGGTGAAGCCAAAGGATTTCATCTACAGGCCAAGAAACACCAAAGATCGCCAGCAAACCATAGTCAGCTAAGAATAGTCAAGAAAGGAGTCCTCTACAGGTTTCTGAGAGAGCATGGCCCTGCCAACACCTTGATTTTTGACTTCTAGCCATAAGAGCCATAAGACTTCTAGCCATAAGGACAATAAATTTGTCCTTATGATACTTTGCTATAGCAGCCCTAGGTAAGTAGTACATGTGTCAATATATTTTGGATGAGTTTCTGGGTCTTCTACTCTTGTCCATTGATCTAGCTGTTATCTCTACATGAATGACCACACTGGCTTCTCTCTCTCTCTCTCTCTCTCTCCCTCTCTCCCTCTCTCCCTCTCTCTCTCTCTCTCTCTCTCTCTCTATATATATATATATATATGTAGCATTATATTTTTATTATTTTTTATTATATTTTTTATATTTATTTAGGTAAGTCTTCCACTATTTTTTCTTCTTCTTCAAAGAGAAAAGTCTTGTATATTCTTGGTCCTTGAGGATTTTATATAAATTTGTAATCATCTTGTCAAGTCCACAAAAAGAAGCCTATTGAGATTTCAATTTACATTTCATTGGCTCTGTAGAATTTTGGGGGAAAATTTGATAACCATACGATATTAAGCCTTCCATGGTAAGAAAATAACATTTACTTTCTGTTTATATCTTCTTTAATGTTCTTCTGTATTTTTAAATAATTTTCTCATGTGTGGTTTTTGTTAAATTCACTTCTACACAATCTATAAAGTTGACGCTAATTTTAATAAAATTTATCTTTTATGATTTTTATAGATAGGTATAATTGGATTACAGGAATATAGTTGATTTTTATATATTGACTTTATATCTTAAAATATGCTAACCTTTAAGTTAAATTTTCTGTTCTAAAACTTATTTAATTACTTAAGTTAATAAATTTCAGTTCCAAATGTATATTGGATTTTTTGTAAATCCAGTTATATTATCTACAAATAATGGCAGATGGTTTCTTTTTTCCTAACCCAAACTGTTCCCTCCTTTTTCTTTTTTTAATGACTTGGCTCCTACCTCCATTACAGTGTTTAATGTATATAGTGTGAGTACACCTTTGCTGTACTACTGATCTCAAAGAGAAAGATTTCAATGTATCAACATACATAAAAGTTTTGGGAACTATTGTAATTTTTTTCAAATTTTCCTTAAAGTCATAAAAGTGGCATATTAATGTTTCCTGCAGATGTTTTCACACTAATATGTATTTTTTAAACATTGTAAACATTTTATATACTTTACAATATTCTGATCATTTCAATACCTGAAGTTTTAAGGGATATGTTTATGCAAGGTTGAATTCTTTTGTTTGTTCTCATTCTTAGTTTTTCTTTTGTGTTTAGTAATATCTGACTGTGAACTGACCATTTATCTTGAAAAAATATTTGTAGGCCTGATTTCTGAGAGACCTAAAATGATGGTTCATCCTTTGAAAATGATTTGCATTTGTTTCTCTTAGGCACCTGGGTATAGTAGTAGTCTAGAAGCACTTTAAGCTAGGAAAAAAAAAATGAGTTACAGTTTTTCTTTAACTACTTAGAAAATGTTAACTAGGGCTTCATGTGACTTCCATTGGTCAATAAAACGTAAGCAAAAGTGACATGTCCCTTCAGGGCAAGATCTTAGTTTGCCCTATCTTCCCTTCCCTCTACCACAATAACCAGCAATGTTTCAGACTGATCCTGCTCCATCAGCCTAGGTTCCAGTAGGAAGAAAACCTGGATGCAAACCACACTGTCCATGTTGTGAGTCAGAAATATATCTCCACTGATACAAGCCAGGAAGAGTTTGAGTTGATTTGGTACTACCATATAACCTAGACTATCTTGACTGATAGAGGCAGTGACTAAGGTCAATAAAGAGGCACAGGGGGATGAGTTTTGTTACTCTCACACTATGATTCAGAATTATTTCATCTAAGTATGACTGTTTGTGAGAAGATTGCTCCCTAAGTTTTGATGCTATGTCATAAAATGGGGCTCCCAGGGCATGATTTATGGAGCCTAGGAGACTTATATGTTGTTAGCAGGCAGGCTTTTAAAGCTTGGAGAACTGCACTGCCTTTCCTAGGTGGTAACGCACTAAGCCCTAGCTCAAGAAACCTTCTGAAGCTTCTTCTTGCATTCCTTAAGGCAGAAGAATAAAGCACAGAAAATGTCAATTACTTCACCATTAAACAAAAAAGGCATACATAATCATATTTACTAACTTTCCATATGATGTCTTCTAAAGCTGGTTATCGTCCATGAAGAATAATGTCTAAACTTTATTATAAAACATTCATTTTTCTTCATGTAAGCATCCCATTTCCTGACACAATACTCTTTAATCTCTAATTTAAATGAAAGTCTTTGGGAAAATTGTTTTCATAGACATAAGCATAAAATATGAACATAATTTATGCTCAAGACATAAAAGTCCTTTCCATTTTGGGGCTCTTTCATTTTTATTCCTGTCTTTTTCTTTGAATCTATAGCAGTGGAAAAAAATTGGTCAACATAGATAGTATAATTTTTTTCTTTTGTCAGTGTCATGGCCTCCTTTATAAAAGGTGCACAATACCTAGAATCTGAGGGACTGTGCCAGTCTGTGACTTCCATTCAGATCAGTTTTAGGGATGCTTTCTCCAGATGGGTTCTTTGAATTCCAACAGGCAGGTTGGCACCCAGCCAGTACAAGTCTATGGAGCTGCAGCATTAGGTATTGTTACCAGCTGTAGAATCACGGTGCTTGTTGTGGAAGTTGTCAACTGTTACCTCTTCCAAAGACCACTTCCCATCTTGCTTTTGTTAGCAAAAAATAAAATTCTAGGCGTGCTTGTTAAATATAAGTGAAATTCAACAAATGGCTACAGTGTTATAATGAAAACATTTGCTCTGTGGCCAGTGTTTGAAAACAGGAAAGACTACCTGAGAGGTGAGGCCTGAATCCATGTGTGTGAAAACACGTCACTGCTCCTTTAAATTTAATCTGTGTCACTGGGGCAATTAACACTCACTAAACTGGAAGAAACAATTCTGAAGGAAATGGTGTGAATAGTTACCCATCATTATAGTGTAAGATGTAAAAAAAAATCCTATGCTTCTTTCTTGTTTAGATCATATAAATAGGTACCATAACAGATGATGAAATTAACAAAATCTGAATAGAAATAAACTGAATTTCTAGGCCTATAATCTTATATATAGTTTTACGATTTCTTCACTAAAGATAAATAGTTTTCTTAGTTCTAGATTCCTATAAAAAGTTATATATATAAAGTCACATCTATCTATCTCTCTATATATTCAAATATTCAGCAGTAATACCTACCAATTACTCAGATTTTGTTAAGTGTCAGACATCGTACTAAGTCCTTTATAGCTCTGTGTTGCTGCAGAGATTCTGAAGCCTATGTTACCTTCATCAAATAGCTTACTTAGTGTGATAATCATATATGACATACTATGCTGATACTATTACAATTATAGAGAAAATAAGTGAGCCAAAAGGAAAAAGAAATGCTTCACAAATATGTTTCCTTTTGTTATTATGAAAAGCCATATCTATAGACACTTCATTATTATACTCATAATTGAAAATTCTTCTTAAAATGCTTATTTTGAGGTCAAGATTTACATGAGGAAAATCTCCCAAGTAGACCTAATTTTTTGCTTATAGGTTAGCAAACTATCTGCCTATAAATTTGTATTATAATAATATTCACCAGCTTCAGGATAAACGGAAGGTAAGGCAAAGTGGTCAATTAATCTTAACTCTTTCAGAATTTTTAATAATATTAAAAGGTAAAAATTTCTTTAGATCTCTCTAAAATGGTACATTCTTGATGGACTGAAACTTATTCATCTGTGTCAGAGTTGTTACTCAAGACAGCAGAGTACAAATCAAATCCTTGTATCAGTTACATACAAAGTCTAAGACAAAGAGTTTGTCTTTGCAAAAAAAACAAAAAACAAAAAACTGTGTTGCTTATAAATGTAAAAGTTCCACTTTAGGATGGCATATGGTGACCATATAATACCTATCTAGGCAATTGTAGTGGGACAAGAAGTTTTGTCTTATTTGTAATTCTAGCTACACCATCCAACCCTGTTTTAGATGGTGTTAATACTAGGAGCTGGTATACCTGTCAAATGTACACATGAAGTAATGCCAGTAGATGCTACATCTGTCAAAATGGCAACCAATATTCATTTGGCTATCACCATTAACTTTGCCAACTTGCATCCCTGCCATTCTCCAGACTGTAGCAGCTTTCCTAGGAAATTTACTGCTCTGTTTCTCTGCTCAGTAGGCTAGAGCACAACTGATGGTGGGAAGTAGCACCAGAAGAACCACTTTAAGGCTCTTGCTAAGGAAGTGGAGTGTAGGTATAAAAAGAATCCAGACTTTGGAGTCTATATTTGTGTTCAAATTCCTGCTCTCACACTTTTTAACAAAATGTGTGACTCTGTATCTAGTTATTTGAACTACTGGTTCCTCAGTTCCCTCATCTGTACAATGAGAAAACACATTTAACTCACAGTGTTTTCATGAGGGTTAAAAAATGAGTATGTACATAAAAGTAACTAACATGTAAAACCTGTAACTCTTTCACAGCAGTCATGGAACCAATTCTCTAGTAAGCCCCACCCACTCTTGACCTGAAACAGTATCAACCAAAGGTAGATATTTTATAGGACACACTTTAAGGAAAAAATTGTAAATTCACTAACAAAATAAAACAGGGGTTTATGGGGGGGTTGTTTTGTTTTTTTGGTTTCTTTCTGGAAAGGAAGGGTGACGGAAGAATGGAAAGGCAGCTAAAATCAGGCAGGAGATCAGAGCATGGATTGCAAAATAGATGAGGAAAATCAGTGGTTTCTCTTTAAAGAAAATTATCAAGTATTCATTTTTAAGTTGTTTATTTGCTATAAATCTTTATTACATAGGTAGATAGTCAATAAAGTTTAAGACATGAATGTCTTCTATGAGTATATATGTGTGTGTGCATTTACATGCATATGTTTACAAAAGAAGGAAAAGGATTTCATTCCACATCTGTGTATAGGCAGTAAGGAACAGTGACACCATATGGGATGATGAGATATCCCTAAACTGAATTACTTCAGGCAAAGGAAGACCTTGGTAACCAGAGGTAACCGTGAAAAAAATCTTCACAGAAATCTTACATGAGTACTGGAATATCCTTACTCTGCAGATAATGGAAAGATTTAGGTGACTTTATTTGACACTAGATTTACAATAGCTATCTCTAAATGAGTGGTTAAAAACATATCATTGAATAGCTATAGCTATCATTGAATCATTTGAAGAGCTTTTTCCAAATAAAGATTCCAGGCCTCAACTCAATTATCATAGTTCCTTGCAAGTAGAACCTAGGAATATATGAAAAAAATATATAAATACGTCCTCTAATGATTCTATTGACTCAGCAGAATTTGGCATTACCAATGAAAAGGTGCTCAATGTCACTAATTATCAGAGAAATGCAAATCAAAACAATGACATATCACACCTGTCAGAAGGGCTATCATCAAAAAGTCTACAAGTAACAAATGTTGGTAAGAACGTGAAGAAAAGGGTACACTGTTGGTGGCAATGTAAATTGGTGCAGCCACTATGGAAAACAGTATGGAGCGTCCTCAAAAATCTAAAAATAGAACTATCATATGATATAATAATTCCACTCCTGGGTATGTATCTGGAAAAAATGAAAATACTAATTTGAAAAGACATATACACCCCAGTGTTCATAGCCACTCTATTTAAAATAGCCAAGACATGGAAGCAACCCAAGTGTACATCAAAAGACAAATGGATAAAGAGTATGTGATACACACACTCACATACATGCACACACACAGAAATATTATTCAGCCATAAAAAAGAACAAAATTCTGCCATTTGCAGCCACATGATGGACCGAGAAAATACCATGCTTAGTGAAATGAGTCAGATAGAGAAAGACAAATACTGTATGATATCACTTATATGTGGAATCTAAAAGATAATACTAACAAAGTTTATAACAAAATAGGAACAGACTCACAGATGTATAAAACAAACCAGTAGTTACTGGTGGAGAAAGGCACATTAGGGGTATGGGATTAAGAGATACAAACTACTATGTGTAAAATAGATAAGCAACAAGGATATATTATATAGCACAGGGAACATAGCCATTATCTTATAGTAACTTTTAATGGAGTATAAACTGTAAAAGTACTAAATTACTATGCTGTACATATGAAAATAATATATTGTAAATCAACTATATTTCAATCAATCAGTAACTTCCTTGTATTTCTTTTTATTAATATAATCTCACTTATATAATAAAAATAAATCAATCATCTGTAAGGAAAAAAAATACCACAGGCAACACTGAAGATGGGTGAGATGGCACAATGTAGCTATTCCTGATCAGAAATTTTGTAAATGTTCTCTCTCTAAAATATCAGAAGGCTGTTGCACTAAAATGTATTCTAAATGTCTAAGTCCTGATAGAAGCCAAACCATCAGGGGAGTACATGTCAGACTGTGATGTATTAAGAAAATAATAATTCTGCTGCTAATAATTCTGGTGATGATAATATGTCATCTACTGATGACATTTGAAGTTGTTACTGGGGCAAGAAAGTGGGACTCTAAGGAAGAGTGATGATAATGAAGAGGTGGAAGGTAGAAGGTTGAAGATAGAAGCAGTTATATATAGAGACTGAAAAAAGCAACAAGATTCAAGAGCTCAGAAAGAAGGGACCAAGTTTTAATCTATTACTGGAGTTTTAGTTGTCAACATTTAATATGGAAATTGATGGAAAACCACAAATGGTTTGGTGAAAAGTGTGAAGTGTCTTCTGTACATAAGCATAAACAAAATGATTCAGCTTTTCAAAGGAAAGGAACAAATAGAATGCTAGTCAGATTTTACAATTAAATAACTATGAAAGAGATATGAAGATAACAATGGGATTTTCACAGTGAGTTAATTCATAAGTTAACTAATCAAAGGAAAGAGCAGGTCATTTAACCATTTAACCAGTACTACAAGGCATAAGAAGATAATTCTGATCTTTGAATCAGGAGACTGAAGTTTTCTCCCTACTCAGACATATATATTTTACACATAAAAATTAATTTCTCTATGCCTACTGCTAATTTACTGTTGGTTAAAATAGAGGCTGAAGTAAATGGCCTCTAAGAGCCTTCTAGCTCTAACATTACACATATAAAATGGTAAAATTATAATCTAGAAAATTTTGGGTGTATTAAAATGTGGATTTTAATTAATAATAATGTATTAATATTGTTTTATTAGTTGTGTCAAATACAATACTAATATGTTAATAATAGGAGAAACTGAGTGTGGGGTATACTGAAATTCTTTGTACTATCTATGCAATAATCCTGTAAATCAAACACTGTTCTAAAATGTTTACTTAAACATGATAGAGATGTTAAAATAGAAAAAAAAATTGATTTCATTCTGAAGCCTTTCTCCTTGATTTGGAGATGGTTGTCTTCTCCCTTAGTCTTCACAAGGTCTTCCCTCTGTGTATGTGTCCTAATCTCTTCTAAAAGACACCCATCTAATGACCTCATTTAACTTTATTTATTTATTTATGGCTGTGCTGGGTCTTTGTTGCTGCACACGGGCTTTCTCTAGTTGTCATGAGCGGGGGCTACTCTTTGTTGTGGTGCACAGGCTTCTCATTGCGGTGGCTTCTCTTGTTGCAGAGCACGGGCCCTAGGCATGTGGGCTTCAGTAGTTGTGGCATGCGGGCTCAGTAGTTGTGGCTCGTAGGCTCTAGAGCACAGGCTCAGTAGTTGTGGTGCATGGGCTTAGTTGCTCTGCGGCATGTGGGATCTTCCCGGACTAGGGCTTGAACCCACGTCCCCTGCATTGGCAGGCGGATTCTTAACCACTCTGCCACCAGGGAAGTCCCTCATTTAACTTTAATTACCTCTTTAAAGACCCTAACCCAAATGTAGTCACATTCTGAGTGCTGGGGGTTAAGACTTCAACATACGGATTTTGAAGGGATTCAATTTAGCTCATAACAGAGACTAAGAAAAGATAACTTACTAGCTCCATGTTACACTGCTACCTGATGATGGAGCCAGGAGTCAAATCTACTCCTGTCTATCCTGAATGCTTATGGCCTTGAGAACTATACATCTTTGTCTAATATTTTTAGGGAGCTTATTGGTAAAATACAATAGGGGCTCTCTCTAAATTTGTTTAAAAATATTTAGAGAGTCCCAGAATCTGTTCTAGATACATAGCATTTAAACTAATATATAGATAATCTTTCCCCTTGAGTGGCTTGGTGTAGTTGGAAAGCAGACAATTACTGTATACTGCAAGTGCTATAATAGAAGTATGAATAAGGTGCTAAGTGGAGAAGAGGGAAAAAGTTGTCAACTTGATCTGAGAGATGGGTAGGAGCTAGATATAGGGAAGAATCAAGAAATCTTTAAAGAAGTTGATATTTAAACAGAGTAGGAAATAAGTAGTAATTCACCAAGCAGATTATAATGGTTGATGTAGAAAGGATATTGTAAGTCCCATTGTACATTATATGTTACTACTTGGAGATGTGACAGACCATGATGTATTTCATTAGTTGCTGTGGGAGTGAAGTGTTAAAATAGGGTAGCAGATTGCTCCCACTGTCATGGGCTCCAGGAGTGCATGTGAGCCATTGCATCTGCACACCCCCTATCAAGGCTAGCACACACTGAGGAAAGAGGTGGAAGGCATCCATACTAAAAGCAGCCCTGTGCCAAAAATATTAAACACACACAAGCTACAGAGGGACACTCCTGCATATAAATAGCATTCCAAGACCACAATAGATAATTGCTTCTCCTAAACTCACAGAGTAAGAGCAATATAAGTAAAATGAAGAAGCAGAGGAGCCACTCCCAGTTAAAAGACCAAGAGAATTCCCTTGAAAGAACAAACAATGAAACAAACCTCTTCAGTCTAATAGACATCAAGTTCAAAAAGGAGATAATGAAAATACTGAAGGAATTTAGAAAGACTTTCTACAGAAATTCATATTACTGTAAAAAAAGAACTAGAACTTCTATGGAAGAACCAAGAAAAATTAGAAAATTCATTTACCAAGACAAAAGCTGAGCTAAAGGCAATGAATAGCAGGATGAATAATGCAAAAGAATGAATAAGTAATCTGGAAGACAGAATAATGGAAATCACCCAGTCAGAACAGCAGACAGAAAGCCAAATGAAAAAACTGAAAGCAACAAAGAAGACATATGAGATAATATAAAGTGTGCCAATCTACCCATAATAAAGAGTCCAGAAGGAGAAGAAAGAGAAAAGGGGATCAAAAATGTATTTGAAGAAATTATGGCTGAAAACTTCCCAAACCTAAAGAGGGAAACAGATATCTAGGTACAGGAATCACAGAGGGTCCCAAACAGGATGAACCCAAACAGACCTACACCAAGACATATTATAATAAAAATGGCAAAAGTTTAAGATAAAGAGAAGATTCTAAAGACAGCAAGAAAAAAACAAAGAGTTAATTACAAGGGAATCCCCATAAGGCTATCAGCTGATTTCTCTACTGAAATGTTGCAGGCCAGAAGGGAGTGGCAAAATATATTCAAAGTACTGAAAGAGAAAAATCTTCAACCTAGAGTACTCTATGCAGAAAGATTATCATTTAGAATAGGAGGAGAGAGAAAGAATTTCTCAGGCAAGCAAAAACTAAAAGAACATAGCAATACTAAACCTATCCTAAAAGAAATATTGGAAGGTCTTCTCTAAATAGAAAAGAAACAAGATATAGAAAAGAGGAAATCAATTGGAAAGTAAATCACTTAAATAAACCAGTACACAGATTAAAAAGAGAAAAAAATCTGTCTGTGAAAGCAATGATAGCTGCAAGGAACAGCAAAAGGTTAAACATGAAGATGTAAGAAAGGACATCAAAATCATAAAATGTGGAATAGGAGAGTAAGAAAATGTAGATTTCTTTTTCTTTTAGAATGTATTTGAACCTATATGACTATCAGTCTAAGACAAATAGATATAGGAAGGGTAAACATGCTTGACAAACAGGGTAACCACAAATCAGAAAAATACAATAGATTCAGAAAAAACAAAAAAAGAAGACAAGCATAAAATAAAAGAAAATCATCAAACCACAAAAAGAAAAACCAAAAGGAAAAGAAAGGAACAAGGAAGAAACAAAGAAGCAACTGGAATACAAGCTTTAATATGGCAATAAATAGATATCTATCAATAATTACCTTAAATGTCAATGGGATAAGTGATCCAATCAAAAGACATAGAGTGGCAGACTGGATAAAAAAACAAGAGCCTAGAATATGCTGCCTGCAAGAGACCCATTTTAGGGCAAAGGACACACATAGATTGAAAGTGAGAGGATGAAAAAAGATATTTCATGCAAATGGAAATGACAAGAAAGCAGGGTGCACAATACTCATATCAGACAAAATAGCCTTTAAAACAAAGGCAATAGGGCTTCCCTGGTGGCGCAGTGGTTGAGAGTCCGCCTGCCGATGCAGGGGACGTGGGTTCGTGCCCCGGTCCGGGAATATCCCACATGCTGCGGAGCGGCTGGGCCCGCGAGCCATGGCCGCTGGACCTGCGTGTCCAGAGGCTGTGCTCCGCAACGGGAGAGACCACAGCAGTGACAGACCCGCGTACCGTAAAAAAAAAAAATAAATAAATAAATAAAAACAAAGGCAATAAAGAAAGGTAAAGAAGGACACTATGTAATGATAAAAAGATCAATACAAGAAGAGGATTTTGCACTCTTTCAACATACATGCACCTAATATAGGAGCACCAAAATACAGAAAAAAAAATACAGACATAAAGGGAGAAACTGACAGGAATACAATACTAGTAAGAGACATTAAAACCCCCTCATGTCAATGGACAGATCTTCTAGGTAGAAAATCAATGAGGCAATAGAGATCCTAAATGACACAATAGAACTGTTAGACTTAATTGATATTTTCAGCACATTATATACCCCCAAAAAAACCCCCCACAGAATACACATTCTTTTCAAGTGCACATGGAACATTCTTTGGGATTGACCACATACCAGGGCACAAAACAAACTTCAACAAATTTAAAAGTATAGAAAGTATTTCAAGCATCATTTATGACCATAACAGCATGAAACTAGAAAATCAACCACAGAAAAAAAAACTGATTACATGGAGACTAAACAACGTTACTAAAAAACCAATAGATCAACAAGGAAATCAAAAAGGAAATTGAAAAGTACCTTGAAACAAATGACAATGAAATCACCACCGTACAAAATCTATGGGATGCAGTAGAAGCAGTTCTTAGAGGGAAGTTCATAGTGATACAGGCCTTCCTCAAAAAACAAGAAAAATCTCAATTAAACAACCTAAGCTACCACCTAAAAGAATTAGAAAAAGAACAAACAAAACCTAAAGTCAGCAGAAGGAAGGAAATAATAAAGATCAGAGGAGAATAAAATAGAAATTTAAAAAACAATAGAAAAAAATCAATAAAACCAAGAGCTGGTTCTTTTAAAGGGTAAAGAAAAATGACAAACCTCTGGCCAGGCTCACCAGAAGAAAAGAGAGAACCCAAATAAGATAAGAAATGAAAAAGGGGAAATATCAACCGATACCACAGAAATACAAAAAAAAAAAAAAAACTGTAAGAGAATACTATGAACAATTTTATGCCAAGAAATTCAACAAGCTGGAAGAAATGGACAAGTTTTTAGAAACATACAGCCCACCAAAACTGAATCAAGAAGAAACAGATAATTTGAACAGATTTGAACAGATCACTAGACGTGAAATAGCATCTGTAATTAGAAAAACAAACAAAAAAGCTCCCTACAAACAAAAGTCCAGGACCAGATGGCTTACAGGCAAATTCTACCAAACATACAAAGAACTTTTACTGATTCTTCTCAAACCCTTCCAAAAGACTAAAGAGGAGGGAACTCTCCCAAAGACATTCTATGAAGCCACCATCACCCTGATACCAAAACTGGACAAAGATACCACCAAAAAAGAAAACTAGAGGCCACTATCTTTGATGAATATAGATGCAAAAATTCTCAACAAAATATTAGCAAAACAAATCCAACAACACATATAAAAGATCATACACCACGACCAAGTGGGATTCTTCCCAAGTTCACAAGGATGGTTCAGCATATGCAAATCAAACAATGTGATATACCACATCAACAAAAGAAAAGACAAAAACCACATGATCATCTCAATAGATGCAGAAAAAGCATTTGATAAAGTTCAACATCGATTCATGATAAAAACTCTTACCAAAGTGGGTATAGAGAGAACATATCTCAACATAATAAAAGTTATTTATGACAAACCCACAGCCATATACTCAGTGAAAAGCTGAAAGCCTTCCCACTAAAATCTGGAACAAGACAAGGATGCCCACTGTCACCACTTCTATTCAACACAGTAGTGGAAGTCCTAGCCACAGCAATCAGATAAGAAAAAGAAATAAAACGTATCCAAATTGGAAGGGAAGAAGTAAAATTTTCATTATATACAGATGATGTGATACTGTATATAGAAAACCCTAAAGACTCCACACAAAAACTACTAGAACTGATAAATTCATCAAGGTAGCAGGATACAAGATTAACATACAGAAATTGGTTACCTTTCTTTACACCAACAATGAAATATTAGAAAGGAAATATATTAAAAAAAAAACCTTTTAAAAATCACACCAAAAGATAAATAAAATACTTAGGAATAAAGTTGATGAGGTAGGTGAAAGACTTATATGCTGAAAACTATAAAACATTAATAAAGGAAATTAAGATGATTCAAAGAAATGGAAAGATATCCCATGCTCACAGATTGGAAGAATTAATATTGTTAAAATGGCCATACTGGGCTTCCCTGGTGGCGCAGTGGTTGAGAGTCCGCCTGCCGATGCAGGGGACACGGGTTCATGCCCTGGTCCAGAAGGATCCCACATGCTGCAGAGCGGCTGGGCCCATGGGCCATGGCCGCTGAGCCTGCGCATCCGGAGCCTGTGCTCCACAACGGGAGAGGCCACAACAGTGAGAGGCCCGCGTACCGCAAAAAAAAAAAAAGAAAAAACAAATGGCCATACTACCCAAAGTAATCTACAGATTTAATCTGATCTCTATTAAATAGCCCATGACATTTTTCACAGAACTAGAACAAATAATCCTAAAATTTATATGGAAACAAAAAGACCCATGATTGCCAAAGCAATCCTGAGGAAAAAGGACAAAGCAGGATGCGTAACTGTCCCAGACTTCAAACAATACTACAGAGCTACAGTAATCAAAACAGTGTGGTACTGGCATAAAAACAGACATATGGTTCAGTGGAACAGAATAGAGAACCCAGAAAAAACCCCACACATATATGGTCAATTAATCTTCAACAAAGGAGGCAAGAATATACAATGGGAAAAAGAGAGTCTCTTCAGAAGTGGTGCTGGGAAAATTGGACAGCTGCATGTAAATCAATGAAGTTAGAACACACCCCGTACCATAAACAAAAAGAAACGCAAAATGGCTTAAAGACTTAAACATAAAACATGACACCATAAAACTTCTAGAAGAGAACATATGCAAAACATTCTATGATATAAATCATACCAATGTTTTCCTAGGTCAGTCTCCTAAGGCTTTTATTTAGAAATAAAAACTAAAATAAACAAATGGGACCTAAAAAAACTTACAGGCTTTTGTAGAGTAAAGGAAACCATAAACAAAACGAAAAGACAACCTACAGAATGGTAGAAAATATTTGCAAATGATGCAACTGACAAGGGCTTAATCTCCAAAATATACAAAAAGCTCACACAACTCAACAACAAAAAAACCAAACAACTCAATCCAAAAAATGGGCAGAGACTTAAATAGACATTTCTCCAAAGAAGACATACAGATGGCCAACAGGCACATGAAAAGATGCTCAACATCACTAATT
Organism: Aethalodelphis obliquidens; assembly: GCF_003676395.1. Taxonomy (NCBI): domain Eukaryota; kingdom Metazoa; phylum Chordata; class Mammalia; order Artiodactyla; family Delphinidae; genus Aethalodelphis; species Aethalodelphis obliquidens. Next base: position 5,081,562 of record NW_020837954.1, on the reverse strand, counting down.
GTTGGAGAAATGCAAATCAAAACTACAATGAGGTACCACCTCACACCAGTCAGAATGGCCATCTTTAAAAAGTCTACAAATAACAAATGCTGGAGAGGGTGTGGAGAAAAGGGAATCCTCCTACACTGTTGGTGGGAATGTAAGTGAGTGGATACACTATGCAAAACAGTATGGAGGTTCCTCAGAAAACTAAAAATAGAATTGCCATATGATCCAGCAATCCCACTCCTGGGCATATATACAGACAAAACTATAATTCAAAAAGATACACGCACCCCTATGTTCATAGCAGCACTATTCACAATAGCCAAGACATGGAAACAATCTAAATGTCCACTGATACATGAATGGATAAAGAAGATGTGGTATATATATACAATGGAATACTACTCAGCCATACAAAAAAGAATGGAATAATGCCATTTGCAGCAACATGGATGGAAGTAGAGATTATCTTACTAAGTGAAGTAAGTCAGAAAGAGAAAGACAAATACCACATGATATCACCTATATGTGGAATCTAAAATATGACACAAATGAACCTATCTCTGAAACAGTAACAGACTCACAGACATAGAGAACAGACTTGTGGTTGCCAAAGGAGGGACGGACTGGGAGTTTGGGGTTAGCAGATGCAAACTATTACATATAGAATGGATAAAAAACAAGGTCCTACTGTATAGCACAGGGAACTATATTCAATATCCTGAGATAAACCATAATGGAGAAGAATATTTTTAAAATGTACATATATGTATAACTGAATCATTTTGCTGTATACCAGAAATTAACACAACACTGTAAATCAGCTATACTTCAGTTTAAAAAAAAAACTAAGCTTGAAAAAAAAGGTAGCAGATGAGTTAAGCAGCGTAGTAAGAATCTGAAAGTCCTGTAGATTCTGTTACAGGTTTTGATTGTATTTCAAGGGTAATGTATTTCCAAGATTATTTTAAATAGGGAATCAGAATAATTTATTTTAGAAATACTGTACAGCCACATGAAGAATTTTTGAAGAGGGCTAAACTGATGGCAAGAAAATTTTAGAGAGTATTTCAATTATATAAGTTAGATATGATAAAATCTTTGATAACTAAAAAGAAAAGCACATGAATCATAAATGTTTAAGAGACATGTAAGAGATGTAAACGTGTACATTAGATTTCTATTTCCTACTTTGATGGAGTAACTTATCTCAGTACAACCCTCCCATTTTTCAGACAAAATAGACTTAAGAAGAATTACTAAGGATTAAGAGGGTTATAATTTAAAAATTATGACATGCTAATTAATGGGAAAACATAACAATTCTAAATTAATTTGAAATTGTGTGTGTTTCTGAGTGTAGCAAAAATAATCAATTAAAAAGAAGAGGTAGAAATTGTTTGATATTTAAAACAATTCTCATAGTACCTGATAGAAGAAGCAGAAAAGAATCAGTAAGGCTTAAAAGAATTTGAACAATTCAATCAACCAAATTGAGATAGTTATACTCATAATATATTCAACAGCTATAGAAGACAAATTCATGTCTAGTATACAAAATAAGCTATATGTTGACCCATAAAACTAGTCTCAATAAATTTCAAAGGAATAGAATCATGTTTGTTTTCTAACCACTTTGCAATTAAAAATAAACCTCCTATTATATTTAGTTTGTGAAATTACAATGTGTCTAATGTAAGTAGAAGGAAGAAACTAATATATATAAGCAGAAATCAGCATTATATAGAAAATGCTGATATAGAAAATGTAAAAAATTAAGAAACTCAAGATATCTAAAAGTTTATTCTTTGAAAAGATTAAAAAATTTGATATATCTCTAGCCAGACTCACCAAGCAAATGAAATTATCAATTACCAATTTACCACAAATTACCAATATCAGCAATAAAAATAAGGTAACAAATCCTACACACACTTTAAACAATATGAGGTTACTATGAAAAAAACTTATGCCAATATATTTTACAATGTAGCAGAAATGGACAAATTACTTGAAAGCTAAAATCAGTAAAACGGACACAAATAGAACATCTAAATACTCCTAAATCTGTAAAACAAATTATACCTTTAATTTAAACCACACAATAAAATCTCCCTCAATGACCAGATTACTTCATTGCTGAATTTTTCCAAATATTTAAAGAAGTATCAATATCAATTTTAAATATATATATATATATATATATATATATATATATATAAAATAAGTAGAGTGAAAATGTCCTAAAACATTTTATGAAGTCACCATAATCTTGTACCTAAACCTGAAAAGAGCAATGCAAGAAAGGAAAATTAAAGGTAATATCTCTGTAAGCAACATCAAAAATCCTAAGTAAGATGTTAGCAAACTGAATCTAGTGATGTACAAAAAAGATAACATATCATGACATAGTGAGATTTATCTTAGGAAAGAAGAGATAACATTTGAAAATCAATCATTATAATTCAATATACTAATAGAAAAAAGGATAGAAGTCATATTTTCTGTGGAGCAGCAAAAGCATTCAAGATAATTAAAATCTGTTTTGTGATTAAAATAATGACAATAACAAAATCCTCTCAGCAACCTTAGAATAGAGACGGACTTAATCTGACAAAGATATCTAAAAAAGAGAAACATTTTTTTAAAAGGAGCTAGCACTATACTTAGTGGTAACATGTTGAAAGCTTCCCCCATTGGAGACTGGAACACTATTCACTACTCTTTTTCTAGTCAACATTTTCCTGGAAGCAAGGAAAAGAAATGTTAAAAGTTTGGAAGGAAGAAGGAAACTGTATTCAAGGAGGTTATGATTCTCTTACGCAGAAAATTCTAAAGGCACTTTACATATGCAGTTAGAATTAACAAGTAATGATAAGTAAAGATAATAAGGCCTCTTGATATAAGACAAAGTAATCAATATCATTTCTGTATGCCAGAAAAAAGAAATTGGAAATAAAATTAAATAAACATTTGCTATAGTACAAGTTACATCAAATTCCTCAGAATAAATCTAATGGAAGATGTGTAAGCTCTCTATCAATAAAATCATTGAACATTGCAATAAAAAATTGAAGACCTAGATAAATGAAGATATATGATATGTTAACAACTATAGCACTGTAAGATGTTAGTTCTCTCCAAATTGATCTATACATTGATTGCAATACAAATAAAATATTCTACCAGGATTTACTTGTGAAGATTAAGGTGATTTATACTTATATGAAATTTAAAGCACCAGAGAAGAACCAAGATAAACTTAAAGAAGTGAGTTGAAGCCTTACACTATGAGGTGTCAAGACTTATTATAAGTTGACACTAATTAATATGGTATAGATATTGACTAGAACATTGGAGTAGAGTCTAAAAATTATAATTCTATGTAAATACAAATTCTATGTAAAGAGTCACTTTACTTATGAAAAAGACATGTCTGGATTCACTGGTCAAAGGGTGGTCTTATTAAAAAGTATTTCTGGGTCAATCAAATACTTCATTTATAAAAGCATCTTGACTCTTACCTCACTTAAGGCACAAATGAACACTGGGTGAATTTTAAACATGTGTATGATAAAACAATAAAGATCTAATCTAAGTGATAATGTTTAAAAAGATTGTAATCTTGAGTTATCAGTGTATTTCAAAGTAATAAACAACAGCAATAATCATGAAATAAAAGAAATTGTAGACATTATTAGGTTTGCAAATTTCAGTCATCAAGACACACTATTAGAGTAAAAAAGCCAAGATACAGAGCAACAGACATTATTTGCATCACGTTTGTTCACAAAGAGCTTGTATCCAAAATATATTTTAAAATATTTTCCAACAAAGCAGTAAGATGAAAGCAAATGTTTAATTTAAAAAATGAACCAAAATCTCTAATAAAGAATTCGTCATAAGAATAACATATGAAAGCCACATTAGTTATCAAGGGAATGCAAATTAAAAACCTGTAAGATATCACTTAATTATTATCAGAATGGCTAAATTTTTTTTTTTTTTTTACAAAACATGAAAGTTTACAGTACTAAATATTTGTGAGAATGTGAAATAATTGAAATTCTCATATTTTTCTAATGAGAATATAAACTGGTACAACAACTTTGGAAAGTTCTTTGTTACCATCATTAAGCTGAGCATGAACATGTCTCATGTTCAGTAATTTCACACTTTATGTATATTCTCAACAGAAATGAGTTCACACGTTTACCAAAAGGCATATATTAAAGTATTCATAGCAGTACTATTCAAAAGTGCCAAAAACTGGCAGAAAAATTAAAAATCCACCAAGAGTTCAATAGATAAATTCATTGTGGTATATTCAATTAATGAAATAATAATGAGCAATAAAATAAACCACAGTAGCACACAAAATAGATGAATGTCATAAAATCAATTTTTTCAGTGAAATAATCCAGATATAAAGTAGAACACATTGTATTACTCAATTTATATAAATATCAAGTCAGGCAAACCAATCTCAGATGAAAACAGGACTGAGAGAAGATAAATTTGGTTCATCCTGATTTCAAGGGAAATGTAACAGGAAACAATAGGCAAGAGGCATACTTTTCTATATCAAGAATTTCCGTACATTTCTATTTCCTTCCTAGCTACTCCCTAAGAGACAAGAAGTTACCAGTCTGATTGAGATATTGTCAGGATATTCTTTAAGTCATATTTCACTAGTGAATTTGGTGACAGAGAATTAAAATTTCCTTTATTATGTATGGCTTCTGTTCTCTTATAGCTCCTGTGCCATGTGTTAAGAAGTACCAGGCAGGATTTGACAACTTGAATTCACAATTGGTCAAGTGTCACCCTCTCTTCTTTGTTAACTGTTCTTGCATACAGTGGTGGTTAAATAATAAAGACTATATTTATTAGCTGTGCCACGTGAAACATGATTTTGCTCAACAGACAATGTGCTCAAAGAAATATTCACTTTCTAACCTGTCTTACAATTTGCAGTACATCCTTGTGACAAGCAGTTGAATTATAGATATATATTGAAGCTAGATTCAACAGGATTTCTACCAGATGATATGGAATATGAGGGGAAAAGTAATCAAAGATGATAACAAAGTTGTTGAAATGAAACATTGGAAGGCTGATGCTGTCAACAACTGTGATGGAGAAGGAAATGATTGAGTAGATTTTGGAAAAAAATTTTGAGTAGATTGAGTAGATTTTAGAAAATGAGTAGATTTTCAACATGTTAGCATTGAGATTTTAATTATCTAGCTAAGGGGAGACATAAGTGGGCAGTCAGATATATGAGTCTGGAGTTCAGGAAAGAGGATTGAAACCTGGGGAATTTCACAAATAACAGGTTAAGGAGAAGATGATAATCCTGCAAAGGAGATTAAGAAGAAGTGATTAGTGAAATGGGGAAGGGGAAAAAAAAAAGACATGGTGTCCTCAAAATCATGTGAAGGGGCTTCCCTGGTGGCGCAGTGGTTGAGAGTCCACCTGCCGGTGCAGGGGACACGGGTTCGTGCCCCGGTCCGGGAAGATCCCACATGCCGCAGAGCGGCTAGGCCCGTGAGCCATGGCCGCTGAGCCTGCGGGTCCGGAGCCTGTGCTCCGCAATGGGAGAGGCCACAACAGTGAGAGGCCCGCGTACCGCAAAAAAAAAAAAAAAAAAAATCATGTGAAGAAATATTATTAAGGATCAAAGAATGATCAACTTTGTCTAATGCTTTTATTGATACAATAAGATGAGGACAGATAATTTGTCATGGGAGTTAGCAAAATGGAGGCCACAAATTTTTTTTTTTTTTAAATTCCTTTTGGCAATTACTATGGCATAGTAATGTTGCTTTCTGTTGGGTATATATATATATATATATATATATGTATTTATTTTTTAATTAATTAATTAATTTTTGACTGTGTTGAGTCTTCGTTTCTGTGCGAGGGCTTTCTCTAGTTGTGGCGAGCGGGGTCCACTCTTCATCGCAGTGCGCGGGCCTCTCACTGTCACGGCCTCTCTTGTTGCGGAGCACAGGCTCCAGACGAGCAGGCTCAGTAGGTGTGGCTCACGGGCCTAGTTGCTCCGCGGCATGTGGGATCTTCCTAGACCAGGGCTCGAACCCATGTCCCCTGCATTGACAGGCAGATTCTCAACCACTGAGCCACCAGGGAAGCCCCACAGGTGATCTTCTGAAGATAAGTTTCAATGGCACGGCAAAGGCAAATGCCTGATTAGAGTTGAGTTTAAGAGGAAATAAGAAATGAGAAATTTGCACAACAGTCCCAGCAACTTTTTTGAGAAACTTTGATGCAAAGGGAAAAAGGATGCGAGAAATCAGGCCAGAGAAGATTCTTGTTATTGTTCTTTAATGTATTTCAGATAGGGTAAATAATTGTATATCCATAAACTAATGGGATGATCCTGTAGACAAGGAAAATTTGATGAAGATGGAAAAATATGGGAAAAAAACCCACTGAAGCATTGTCTTTGAGTAGATAAAAGGACAGTATATTAAAAGAGAGATTATTTTTAGATAAGAGGTTGAATAAATTCATTTATGGAAACAGACATATTCGGGTATAGATTCTTGTAGCCAGGAGATCAGGTGGCAGAGTCTGTAAAAGTTCTGTTTTGATTAATATCTTAATCCTCCTTAGTGAAGTGGGAAACCAAATCATCAGCTGAGAGTAAGGGGATAGGTGTCAGATTTGAGGGCAAAGGGAGAGGTGTGAAACAGTCATTTGTGTGGAAAGCATATTAGAACATTAGTACATCAGTATTTAGGAATGCATAGTATGATTGCCAGGTGCAACAAAGGCTCATTTGAGGTTTGTGTTTGTGAATTTAACTCAAGAGCAATCCGTGTAGCTATGTGCTTTCTCTAGCTCCATTTCACTGAATGAATGCAGAAACCCAGTAGAAGGAATTGGATTGTGCTCTGTTCAGGTAAGTAGCATGGAGCAAGAGAAGTATAAAGAGTGTTCTCATTGATTTGGGGATTTAAGCTAGGAAACATGGGGGAAAGAGGAAATTGAGGGACTGTGAAAGCGTGATAGAATCAATGCATTGGATATTCTTCTGGATTAAATGATTGCTGAGGATGGGGTAAGAGAGAGAGTGTGACTTCTGATATTGGAGGTGGTGATCTGAGAGAGGGATCCATGGTGAATTTGAGATTATGGAGGGACGGAACTCACTGGAAAATAAGTCTAGTGTATGAACGTGGCTGAAGTGAGATGGAGGACAGAGTCATTTGAGGATAAGTGTTCAAGACATTGATAAGCAAGCAGTCTATATGTGAAAATCATTAGGAATTGGGAGGAAAATCATGTCGAAGAGAGTGTGATTGAACCAGGACCAGGATGGTAGGTAGATGACACTAACAAAGAGGTATAATTATTGATAAAATCTTTTGACAGGACATTCAGAGTATGTGTGTGCAGGGATAGTGCTGTAGTGTCAAGACCTAAAATCCAGTGCATCTGGGCTCCTTAGTCACACTATGGATGATCTGATGAATCTGGCAGTGGGTCTGGCTTGACAATCCTTTGATTATTTTATTGGCCATTTTTATTTCCCATGCCAGAACACAGAAGTAACTAATGTAATGTTCCAAGGCTATGTTATACCTTTTAAAAGATTATAAAGCTTAAAAATGTCCTACACTACATTGTAATAATTATCACATTGTCTTCTGGTTCAGCCGCATTTCAGCTAACATTGTATAGCTCATAATAAGCAGTGAAGGCTCCTATTCAGAGAATTGAATATTCTAAGTTTTGTTGCTTATGTTTGGGGTCATATAGAATTCTCGCTCAAATGCAGGAAATACAAAGATAAAAAGGAACTATTAGAGGAGGACAAATTTAGGCTAAACCAAAAAAGCAGCTTTCAGAAATTTAGAAGATCTCTGAACTCTAGACAATGTGTGAAAACAAATGAAAAAACAAACCCTAATTTTATACTTCCACTGAAGTATTTTCACCAGCCCTTATTCAGATCGAAATCTCAATATTTGGCACTTGCTAGTATGAACAATTTCTCCCCTAAGCCTTCCTTAAACTCTCTTTTTTGCTTTACCTTCCTGGCCTGATAAACTCCCCATTTCCCTTTCCCTTCCCTCACCGTTTCTCCTTCCGATTTTCCACCTATTAATGATTAGAGCTGGATCAAGTTACTCAATCTCACTAAGCCAAAATGTTTGATCTGTAAAGTCTGTAAAATTATTCATTGCATGAAAATGTTGGGATGATTAAATGAAATAATAGAAGCAAAGCACCCAACACAGAGCCTGACCCATGACACATACATATTAGTTCTGTCTCTTTTCCTTTCCTTCTCTAGCTTATCTTCCTTAACAGTCACTTAGTTGTAAACACTCCCCGTGTCTCTGTCACACCTCTTTTTCAGAGGACCGAGTTATTTGAACAGCTTAATTGTTACATAAATAGGAATGATTCTTAAACCTACAACTCCAGTTTCGACCAAGAAACTCTAGCCCCATAATCTCTCGTTGTCCACAAGATTTTCACTTTCATAAATCAGTCACCTTCAAATCAATATAAAAAGAGTCAAATTAATTACATCATTTTGCTCCTTTCAAATCAGTCATCTCCCCCCTGTAAACAGCTTATTTCTCTCAGTGGCACTTATATTCACAGTAACTCGGGCTGAGGGTCTTAGATAACCTTCAGTTCTAAAAGTGTGATTACTTTAATGAAAAAGAAGAGTTGGTAGGGGAGTTAACTTTCATTTGTAGAAAAGTTAAACTTCCATTTTAATGAACTTTGAATGTTCAGGTAGATCAACTATTTAATTAAAATTTCAGTAGAGAAGGAGTACCTCATTCGAAGTGAAGAAATAACCCGTTTGATACACTGCATTTTACAATAAACGCTATCTCTTGAAGGGCAGGGGGAAAAATGGTGTCACAGAGCAAAACAGATACCCTGCTGAAAAGAATATCCAAATTCAGAAATGCCAGGCTATAGAGCAGTGAATACCCTGAAAAGACAATTACATATAATTTAGAGGTATTTTCTAGTTTGTTGTGTAGATCACGCAGTAACAGAGGCTTTGTGTGCATTTATAACTGCCCGGAGAATAGACTAGAGTAGAATGGTAATATGTGTGTATTATAACAAGCAATTCTTTTGATAAACCTGGGGAGGAAGATGGAGAATAAGAGAGGCAAATGAGATGGCTTCTGTGTGCTGGGAATAGCAGATGAGCAGCGCCACTATTGCTTCCATTTGGATAATGGGGCTATCTCTGACCGCTGTTATCTACTCTCCGGGCAGCTGGATAACAGGACAAAGGTAAAACTATTCTATTCCTGCATGACAGAAAAGCCTCTCTAAGCTCTTTCTCTAACAGCCATTGAGTCTTTCCAAATTGCAGTGAGAAACGTCACTCATCTAGTACGAGCCTACTTGCCTACACAGTAGCTTTGAACAATTCCAATATATTCTCCTGAAACAGACAGACATGTGCTCACTTCTTCACAATGCTCTATCATTAAAGGAAAGTAATGGAAGATAAAATGCAGAATAGCTAGACCTATAATGTATAATAGAAGGCATCTCTATAATAGCCAAAGTGCTTCATATATTGGAAGTCGTTTTCTGTAAGAGCTCACGACGAAAAGGAAGGGGAATTATAACATGAAAATGAAGGTGGGTGATGCTTTAAAGCAGCGATGTGTTGTTACATGTCATTGGTTGACCTCACCTGTTTCTTTTTTAATGCAGAGTGAAAACTTAAAACATTTACTCAAAGTGACTGAAATGAATTCAAACTTTTTTTCCTCTCCAACCCATCATTCCTTCCTCCACAATCATACAGAGTACCATATTTGGGAATAAGATAGGGAAATACTAATTCCTGTCATTTTATATATACATGTATATGTACCATGTTTATGCATACATTTATACACATGCATATCGATATTTCACATGCATTCTACATACACACACAGAGACACTTTTTGTGATTTTAGGAAAAAGAGTACCATAAATTGAGCCTAGTTAATACAACTGGACATTAGATATTTTTATATTTGAATTGAAGGGAGAAGCTACTACTTGTGGGGAAATAAATTGAAAGTGCTTTATAAATTTGAGGGTGAGTGATGATATTTGGTGCTACTTTTTTAGAGGAAGCAATGTGGTACCAGGGCCAATTCAGTCTCTGTCATCTAAATGATGTGACCAGTAGATGTGGTGATGTCAACTGAACTGCACGTGTAAGTTCACAGAGGAGTAAAAGGTGAGAAGGTACAAATCAGAATCTGTAATCAGTAACCTATAAAGTTCTCCTTCTCTATACATTTTTTTTTGCTTAAATGTATTATGATCACTTTTGATTTTATTTCTATACAGAAAAGGTAAGGATTATTATGATTCCAACCAGAAAATATGGAAGATTGAGACCAGGGCACTATATATTTTGAATAACTATCTGCAAACCAGCATTTTAAACCAATCTTACTTTTATTTTATATTTATACTTTACTTTTATTTTATATTTATACTTTATCTATTGCCTGCTGCTGAGGGAATCTGTTTTATATATCCCCTTCTATTTTTCTCTCTCTTATTCTTCCTTTATGGAATAAAAAAGAACAGCCACGTGATCAGTTGTTTTTGACGTTGATCTTAACTTACATTCTCCTTAGTCAATCAAATTACTCCATATCATGGTTCCACTGAGAACTATGTCATAAAATAAAGCAGTGTGTGTGAAGCTTACAAATTTATTTCTCATCTGAAAACTTTGTAGTGCCTTTGAAAAACAACTTTTTAAATACTTTACAAGCTCTTACATTAAGAGCAGGCAAGTATTTGAAAATATATGTTCTTTCAGAAAATGGAAACTTACCTTATATTCTTGCTGTTGTTTAAACTTTGGTAAAATATTAAGAAGCCTCTGTTATTAGAGAAGAGTCATATTGTAGCTTGGCTTCATCAATGAATGATTTAATTACAGTTTACCAAGAAAAAAATCAGTCATTACTAATTTATATAGTGGATCAGTGCCTAGTTTACAGAGTTTAGGTAATGAGCTCAGAGGGTGGTTTGAGAGTGAAAACAAGGGTCCATTAGGTTAGCTAAAGAGAAGTTGTGCTCTAACAATTAGCCAATTTAACATCTTCACCCTGAAATCAACTAGCCAATTCACAAACCTGTCACCACCAGTAATACTTATGACTCAGATTGCCTCTACCTTCTTCCACTTATGGTGCATATACTCACTAGCATACCCAAAATATTTAAAAATTGAATCCCTGTAAAAATTGATTAGTGATCTAGAGATGGCGGAGATCATGCTCTTATGACCCAAAGACCATCAGGGATTCTGACTTAACATTCATTCATTCATCGTTTCTTAATCACTTATTATATTCTGGGGACTGAGCCAATAGGACTCCAATTCTAAAAGGGAAGACTTATTCTAATACCAACTTTATAATGTAGAGTGATAAATACTTGAAGAGATACAAAGTGCTACAGACACAATTGGTAAAAACCATCCTGGAATTCTCACGCATAACTTTATTCAAGAAGGGACACTAACAGATGCTAGAAGAAGGGTATAATTAGCCAGGCAGAAAAGCTGGATGAGGAGTTAGGGAAGTGGACATTTCAAAAGGAGGGAACAGTTTTATATACATACATACATGTGTTCATGCATGCATGCAATATACATATTTTCCTATTCTACCAGGAGAAAGGAGATGACTGGATCAGAGAAAAGGCTATTGATTACTCTCAAAGCAACTTAGCAGCAGTTTGTATGCATCACTTTCCCAATGGGCAATACAATGAGGGTCAGAAATTCATCTGCGTGTGCAGCAGGGTTGCACCACTAGGAAGGAACCCTAAAATTATGAAACCCAAAGCATATATAGGGTGGCTCACATACCTGCCCCTTCTCCTTTCCAAAGAGAGACAGAGAGACAGAGAGCAAGAAAGAGAGACTTTTATTCTGGAATATAAACAAAGCTTTTCCTGTTCAGGGAAAGAAGGATCTCTACTCTGGAATGTGAGCAAATAATGGCTCTAAATCTCTTGGAGCAATATATTATCTCTAACTTCTAAGGCATGGCTGCCATTCAGTCATCCTTTAACCTTGTTTTTCAGTTATCTTTGCTCAGAAATCCTGGACTGTGTACAAATGTGAAAATATTTGTGGAGAACTGTCTCTCAACAGATACCACATGGGAAAAGACATGGAAGCTTGAAGTGCTATTTATATTTAAGGAACAGAACATATTTAAATACTGACACAAATTATCCACATGGGTATTATTCCATTGTGGAATAATATTTGAAAGGAAGAAAAATTTATTTGACTTCAAATTAGAGAACATTTCCAATAATGCCATAATATTTTCTTATCCTTTCCAATGAGTCAACTGCTCTATATAATATATAATAGACACGATCAGCCCAAATGATGCTTCACTTTTGTGCACCTAATAGGTTAATTTTAAGTTTACCTTTTATTTAATGATAATAATTCTCCTAATATAAGGTAATTTTTTAAAATATGATGTCATTTTAGTCAATGAAAGTTTGAGAAAGGGAGAAAGTCAGCCTGTGAACACTGGCTGCAGTAGCTCTTTACTATTAAATTGATAGGTATTGTATCCATAAAGTTGTCATGATAACTGTGGGTGCAGACTGTTAGCCTGGACTCCTTGATGTTCTTAGATCCAGCTTTCTTAGAAGATAAGGGCAAAATGTGAGCTATGTTAACAGAAGTATTACCTTGACCCAAGCTGTATGTTAGGAAGGGAGTGATGTGAAGCAGGGCAGAATTATGATGCTGAAAAGAGATTCTGACCTGGGGTATTATAACAGATAAGGTTATATAGAAGAAGACATATCTCTGGGCAACAAGGCAAAGAGCAAAAGTTTAATCTTCCTATCTCCTTTTATTTATTTATTTATTTTTTTTACCCATTCTCAATTTTCTTTTCCTTTAACTATATGCTATTTCTGCTTCCTTTTATACTGAGATACGGCAATGCTTGGGTAAAAAGAGCATAGACATTGTCTTTGTACTTAGACAGATTTCCTATCTCTGTGAGGTCCATGGGGGTATTAATCACTTCTTTGTGGTGTTGATATGAGAAGCAAATGGGATAATAAATATGTAACCAATATACTGAGTAAACATAACTCATGTGGTACATTTATAAAGCACTTCATTTTTATCTCACACTAAAACCCTAAATTTGTTCACAGGGGTCCAGGTCTTCTGCTCCCCTAGATGAAAACTGTTTCTTTAAACAAGTGGTTTTCAACGCTGGCTTTAAAGTAGAATAACACCAGGAGCTCTTAAAAACACTGATGTCCAGGCCCATCAACAGAATCATTTAGTCATTTTATGGGTAAGGGGCCTAGATGCATGCGGCTCTTCAAAAACTCCCAAGGTGCACCTAAGGTTTAGAACTGTTGTTTTTGCATAATAAATCATCTCACTATCACTTTCATTCACAGCATATAATATTGATTCTGATATCAGAATGTCCACTCCAATATTTTATTCAATATTCTGGATTTAAAGTTAAACCTTCTCTTATGTTCTTTCTTGAGCTGGCTGGGCATAGGTAAACTGAGAAGGGAAAAGGATATCGTTGGCTTCTTATTTCTTTTATATGCATCTTCTCCCTTACTCCCAAGGTGCTGTCCCTGACTCCTTCAGGACCAGAGGGCAAGAGAGGTGGTAGGGAAGGGACATTCTGTATAGGCTGACTCCATGGTACTGACCTAGCATGTAGCACCATGTTATAGGCTTGGCAGGCATCCAAAGCTGGATCTTCTCTGTCAGTGATATCACTACTGGTCAGAGTAGATACATTTCTGGTTACTTGCTAATTTGCAATTTCCTCTCTTCCAGCCTCTATCAGTTGATGGTTAACTGCTTTCCAGCCAAAGCCCTTTAGGCAGATTATACAAGACTCCACATAGACAGTTCTAACTTATTTCTGGTTCTCACATATTTCCTGTGAGATACTCAAGCACTGTTGCCCTGACAGGACCCACTGTGCAGGCCCATCCTCAAAACTCAACCATTTGTGTTTGATCTGATCCCTTAGCACTGAGCCAGTTTGTCTCTTGACTTCAAATTTTCTAGGGAGGAATCAAATACTAGGTCATTCTCTGCCCAAGCATCAAGGGGAAAAAGTCAAGCTGAAACTCTTCTCACAGGTTTGAGACCCAGGCAAACTCTACCCTTCCTCACTGGGAATACCTATTACTGGGACCAGAACACATCAACTCCAAAAATCTGATTCACAAATTGTCCTCCTAATTATCACTTCCCCACACTTACATAGCTTCAGTGTGGATGAGGGTTTAAGAGTTAAGTTTGTGGGTATGTGGCTTTTTTTAAGGACAAGTTTTTGAGCACTGATTTTTTTTTTTTTTTTTACTTTCTCACTTTAGTCTGGTACTGCATTACGGAAACTAATCTGTAGATTTCTAGGGTTCCCACCAAAATTTTCATTTAAACTCCTGTTACATATGGAAATTAATTAGCAAGTAATGTCATCAGAAAATATTAATTATTGACAATAATAATTAATATTACATTTTATTGACTTTAAGAGATATTGAAAATATTTGCATCAGGAGTAAGACTGTGTTATAAAAGCATCGCTCCAGTGCCATCCTAGGAAATATAGAAGTAAGATTTGTTGTTCATTGGAGGTTTATAAAATTCAACACAAAGATCAAAGGGTTAATATTCTGATGCATTAGGCATAGCTCCTTGGAACTCTTTGAGGATTTCTTTTTCTTTTTGAATATTCCCCCTGGATCCACAAGCAAAAGGGATTTTCTCAATAAGTCACCAAACATCACAGCTACTATGACATCCCTGCCTTGCCAAAGTAACAGTAACCTGCCATTTTCATAAGCATTTTTATAAAACATTTAAACATCTGTTCTAAGATGTGAAGGTAAATGGAGGGAAAATATCCACATGGGCTTTTATAGCAAAAAAAGAAAAATTAGCATATGTACAAGTACTCCTCTAAAGAATGGATAGGGAAAGTCTTCCAGGATTTACATAAATTTGCCTAACCAGCTGCCTCCTGTTCTTAACTAGTTGATATAAATGAACGAATGTTATGTGAAGAAAGAGTAAAGGAAAAAAGAATCCATTACTGTACACTTTTGACAAGACAAGAAATATTCCATAGTTAACACTTATGAAAGTGTACCAAGGGCAATTTGCTTTAATAATTACCTTTTGTCCTTTCACAGCCTTTTTTCAAAGAAATATGTTTTTCTTTGAACTATTTTTCAATATATATTTTAAAAAGACAAAATGTTAGAAGATGAACAAATAATAACAAAGTTGTTATCAATGCACCTTTAATATTCATTAAATGGTATTTGCCAGTCTATTAGTGGGAGGTCAAAAAGGGGTGGGGCAGATAGCAGAAAACAGTGAGAGCAATAGAGAATAATTAGCACAAATTAATGAGCACAAAAGTGGTCATCATGCAACCACTCTTGTTCCTTTTTGCAGGCATTTTGTTGGTTTGTAGAATTTGTCTATGATGTAAGTTAGGTCAAGGGGAAAATATAAGAAAGTAGAAAGATTGTCTATGAACTTGTGACAAAGATATAGATCTTATATTTATGTATTATAATTTATTTAAGAGGGTCCTTATTATCCTCTCCTGGAATACAAGAAAAGTCACAAAGATCTGTAAATTATATAACTATTTTACAATTTATTTTTCCTTAACCCCCCACTCTCAAATAAGGGCCCTTTACAGACTACTAAGAACTTATTTCTCTTCTTATTGCTCTTGAAAGCACTGATACTTTGTACATGTTAATAAGTACAGTGAATTAATAAGCACATGTCTCTGTATCATATTAACTGTTCATATCGTCACTTTATAATTTTCTATTGTCAATATTTCAAGAGTTTCTCATTTAATTTGTTGGTTTTCTTTTGGTAGATTTTTGCTGTCAAGGGTATTATAAGACAAAATGAATGGTTATTTAATTCATTACTTGAAATGTTGTGGATGTATAATTGACTATTGAAATTACACTGAGATAATAAGTAAACTCACATACATTTTTTTTCACTTCCTTTAGATGAATAGGAAAAAAGACCTAGAATCTACGCATCCTGTCAGGTTTGTATTAGCATCATTTTAATCGTGGATATTTTTTGCTAGTGTTATTCTCCTGTTATTTTTCAACTTGAAGATCAAACAATAACTATCTAGTGAAGAGTGTGTGGAGTGATGCTTCTTGTGAGGAGAAGCACCCATCTTCCCCCATCTGGGGATGTCTTGCTGGTGTCCAAGCAGAAAGTGGGTACATCAATGTAGAACTCTCAATCCTAGGACTCAAGACTCATTGTGTTCCCCTTTCACCTGAGAAAGAACTTTGCCCACCTTAAGGTAGGACATTTTTTCTGTTAAAAGTAGCCATGGTGAGGAAAGTTTTCATTTAGTCCTGTAACCATCTTTAAAAAGAGTAGAGGATGTCCTATTCTATTATTCTATCACTACTGCTTTATAGACATATATTAAATTTAATAATGTAAAACTTTTAAATTGTCTATTAAATATTATTTGCAGAATTAATTGACATATGGGTAGTTTGCTTTAAAATTAATTCCTTCATTTATCTTTTGGACAAACCAAACATAAACAGAATCATGTGAAAGCTAATAAGAATTGTGTTATATCTGAGGAGGGACCTTCAAGATGGCGGAGGAGTAAGACATGTAGATCACGTTCCTCCCCACAAATACATCAGAAATACATCTACATGTGGAACAACACCTATAGAACGCCTACTGAAGGCTGGCAGAAGACCTCAGACTTCCCAAAAGGCAAGAAACTCCCCACATACCTGGGTAGGGCAAAAGAAAAAAGAAAACACAGAAACAAAATAATAGGGATGGGACCTGCACCTCTGGGAGGGAGCTGTGAAGAAGGAAAGGTTTCCACACACTCGGAAGCCCCTTCACTGGAGGGGACAGGGGGTGGGCAGGGGGGAAGCTTCGGAGCCACAGAGGAGAGCACAGCAACAGGGGTGTGGAGGGCAAAGCGTAGAGATGCCCGCACAGAGGATGGGTGCTGACCAGGACTCACCAGTCTGAGAGGCTTGTCTGCTCAACCACCGGGGTGGGTGGGGGCTGGGAGCTGAGGCTCAGGCTTTGGAGGACAGATCCCAGGGAGAGACTGGGGGTGGCTGCATGAACACTGCCTGAAGGGGGCTAGTGCACCACAGCTAGCTGGGAGGGAGTCTGGGAAAGACTCTGGAACTGCCTAAGAGGCAAGAGAACATTGTTTTGGGGTGCATGAGGAGAGGTGATTCAGAGCACCACCTAAATGAGCTCCAGAGATGGGCATGAGCCACAGCTATCAGCGCAGACCCCAGAGACGGGCATGAAATGCTAAGGCTGCTGCTGCAGCCATCAAGGAGCCTGTGTGCAAGCACAGGTCACTATCCACACCTCCCCTCCCAGGAGCCTGTGCAGCCCACCACTGCCAGGGTCCCATCATCCAGGAACAACTTCTCCAGGAGAACACAGAGCACACCTCAGGCTGTTGCAATGTCACGCCGGCCTCTGCCACCACAAGCTTGCCCCGTATTCTGTACCCCTTCCTCCACCCAGCCTGAGTAAGCCCCCTAATGAGCCGCTCCTTTAACCCTATCCTGTCTGGGTGAGGAAATGCCCTCAGGCGACCTACACGCAGAGGCAGGGCCAAATCCAAAGTTGAACCACAGGAGCTGCATGAACAAAGAAGAGAAAGGGAAATTTCTCCCAGCAGCCTCAGGAGCAGAGGATTAAATCTCCACAATCAAGCTGATGTACCCTGCATCTGTGGAATACCTGAATAGACAATGAATCATCCCAAAATTGAGGAGGTGGACTTTGGGAGCAACTGTAGACTTGGGGTTTGCTTTCTGCATCTAATTAGTTTTTGGTTTTATGTTTATCATAAATTAATATTTAGAGCTTATTATCATTGGTAGATTCATTTATTGATTAGGTTGCTCTCTTTTTTTTAATATATATTTTTTCCTTTTTCTCTTTTTCGTGAGTGTGTATCTGTATGCTTTTTGTGTGATTTTCTCTGTATAGCTTTGCTTTTACCATTTGTCCTAGGGTTCTCTCTGTCTACTTTTGCAAGTTTGTTTTTTTGTTTTTTGTTATTTTAGTATAGTTTTTACCACTTGTTATCATTTGTCCCTTTGTTTTTTGGTTTGGTTGCTCTCTTCTTTCTTTTTTTTTAATTACTTTTTTATTTTTAATAATTTTTTTAAAATTTTAATTTAAATAACTGTATTTTATTTTATTTTACTTTATTACATTTCTTTCGTTCTTTTTTTTCTCACTTTCTTTCTGAGCAGCGTGACTGACATGATCTTCGTGCTCCAGCCAGGTGTCAGGCCTGAGCCTCTGAGGTGGGAGAGCCAAATTCAGAACATTGGTCCAGCAGAGTCCTCCCGCCTCCATGTAATATCAAACGATGTAAGCTCTCCCAGAGATCTCCATCTCAACGCTAAGACCCAGGTCCACTCAACGAACAGCAAGCTACAGTGCTGGACACCCTATGTCAAACAACTAGTAAGAGAGGAACACAAGCCTACCCATAGCAGAGAGGCTGCCTAAAATCATAATAAGGTCACAGACACCCCAAAACACCCCACCAGATGCAATCTTGCCCACCAGAGAGACAAGATCCACCCTCATCTACCAGAACACAGGAACCAGTCCCCTCCACCAGGAAGCCTACACAAGCCACTGAACCAACCTTACCCACTAGGGGCAGACACCAAAAACAATGGGAACTAGGAACCTGCAGCCTGTGAAAAGGAGACCCCAAACACAGTAAGTTAAGCAAAATGAGAAGACAGAGAAATACACAGCAGATGAAGGAGCAAGGTAAAAACCCACCACACCAAAAAAATGAAGAGAAAATAGGCAGTCTACCTGATAAAGAATTCAGAGTAATGATAGTAAAGGTGATCCAAAATCTTGGAAATAGAATGGAGAAAATATAAGAAACGTTTAACAGGGAGCTAGAAGAACTAAAGAACAAACAAACAATGATGAACAACACCATAAATGAAATTAAAAATTCTCTAGAAGGAATCAGTAGCAGAATAACTGAGGCAGTAGAATGGATAAGTGACCTGGAAGATAAAATAGTGGAAATAACTACCACAGAGCAGAATAAAGAGAAAAGAATGAAAAGACCTGAGGACAGTCTCAGAGATCTCTGGGACAATATTAAACACAACAACATTTGAATTATAGGGGTCCCAGAAGAAGAAGAGAAAAAAAGGGGACTGAGAAAATATTTGAAAAGATTATAGTTGAAAACTTCACTAATATGGGTAAGGAAATAGTCAAGTCCAGGAAGCACATAGAGTCCCATACAAGATAAATCCAAGGAGAAACACACAAGACACATATTAATCAAACTATGAAAAATTAAATACAATGAAAAAATATTAAAAGGAGCAAAGGAAAATCAACAAATAACATACAAGGGAATCTCCATAAGATTAAAAGCTGATCTTTCAGCAGAAACTCTGCAAACCAGAAGAAAGAGGCAGGACATATTTAAAGTGACGAAAGGGGAAAACCTACAACCAAGATTACTCTACCCAGCAAGGATCTCATTCAGATTCAATGGAGAAATGAAAACTTTTACAGACAAGCAAAAGCTAAGAGAATTCAGCACCACCAAACCAGCTGTAGAACAAATGCTAAAGGCACTTCTCTAGGCAGGAAACACAAGAGAAGGAAAAGACCTGGAATAACAAACCCAAGACAGTTAAGAAAATTGTAATAGGAAAATACATATCGATAACTACCTTAAATGAAAATGGATTAAATGCTCCCACCAAAGGACACAGACTGGCTGAATGGATACAAAAACACGACCCATATATACGCTGTCTAAAGAGAGCCACTTCAGACCTAGAGACACATAGAGACTGAAAGTGAGGGGATGGAAAAAGATACCCCATGCAAATGAAATCAAAAGAAAGCTGGAGTAGCAATCCTCATATCAGAACAAATATATTTTTAAAGAAAGACTATTACAAGAGACAAAGAAGGACATTACATAATGATTAAGGGATCAATCAAAGAAGAAGATATAACAATTGTAAATATTTATGCACCCAACATACACTCAGTACATAAGGCAAATGCTAACAGCCGTAAAAGGGGAAATTGACAGTAACACAATCATAGTAGGAGACTTTAACACCCCACTTTCACCAATGGACAGATCATCCAAAATGAAAATAAATAAGAAAACACAAGCTATAAATGACACATTAAACAAGATGGACTTAATTTATAATTACAGGATACTCCATCCAAAAACAACAGAATACACTTTCTCCTCAAGTGTTCATGGAACATTCTCCAGGATAGGTCACATCTTGGGTCACAAATCAAGCCTTGGTAAATTTAAGAAAACTGAAATTATATAAAGTATCTTTTCCTACCATAATGCTATGAGACTAGATATTACAGGAAAAAAACTGCAAAAAATACAAACACATGGAGGCTAAACAATACACTACTAAATAACCAAAAGGTCACTGAAGAAATCAAAGAGGAAATCAAAAAATACCTGGAAACAAATTACAATGAAAACACGATGACCCAAAACCTATGGGATGCAGCAAAAGCAGTTCTAAGAGGGAAGTTTATAGCAATACAACCAGCCTCGAGAGACAAGAAAAACTCAAATGAACAACTTAACCTTACACCAAAAGCAATTAGAGAAAGAAGAACAAAAAAACCCCAAAGTTAGCAGAAGAAAAGAAACCATAAAGAGCAGATCTGAAATAAATGAAAAAGAAATGAAGGAAACGATAGCAAAGATCAATAAAACTAAAAGCTGGTTCTTTGAGAAGATAAACAAAACTGATACACCATTAGCCAGGCTCAGCACAAAAGAAAGGGAGAAGACTCAAATCAATAGAATTAGAAATGAAAAAGGAGAAGTAACAACTGACACTGCAGAAATACAAAGGATCATGAGAGATTACTACAAACAACTATATGCCCATAAAATGGAAAACTTGGAAGAAATGAAAAAATTCTTAGAAAAGCACAACCTTCTGAGACTGAACCAGGAAGAAACAGAAATATAAACTGACCAATCACAAGCACTGGAATTGAAACTGTGATTAAAAATATTCCAAAAAATAAAAGACCAGGACCAGAAGGCTTCACAGGTAAATTCTATCAAACATTTGGAGAAGAACTAACACCTATCCTTTTGAAACTCTTCCAAAATATAGCAGAGTGAGGAACACTCTCAAACTCTTTCTATGAGGCCACCATCACCCTGATACCAAAACCAGACAAAGACGTCACAAAAAAGAAAACTACAGGCCAATATCACTGATGAACATAGATGCAAAAATCCTCAACAAAATACTAGCAAACAGAATCCAACAGCATGTAAAAGGATCATATACCATAATCAAGTGGGGTTTATCCCAGGAATGTAAGGATTCTTCAATATACACAAATCAATCAATGAGATAAAGCATATTAATAAACTAAAGGAGAAAAACCATATGATCATCTCAATACATGCAGAAAAAGCTTTTGAGAAAATTCAACAGCCATTTATGATAAAAATCCTCCAGAAAGTAGGCATAGAGGGAACGTACCCAAACATAATAAAGGCCATATATGACAAACCCACAGCCAACATCATTCTCACTAGTGAAAAACTGAAACCATTTCCACTAAGATCAGGAACAAGAAAAGGTTACCCACGCTCACCACTACTATTAAACATAGTTTTGGAAGTTTTAGCGACAGCAATCAGAGAAGAAAAAGAAATAAAATGAATCCAACTCGAAAAAGAAGAAGTAAAACCATCACTGTTTGCAGATGACATGATACTATACATAGAGGAGCCTAAAGACTCTACCAGAAAACTACTAGAGCTAATCAATGAATTTGGTAAAGTAGCAGGATACAAAATTAATGCATAGAAATCTCTTGCATTCTTATACACTAATGATGAAAAATCTGAAAGAGAAATTAAGGAAACACTCCCATTTGCCATTGCAACAAAAGGAATAAAACACCTAGGAATAAACCTACCTAAGGAGACAAAAGACCTGTATGCAGAAAACTATAAGACACTGATGAAAGAAATTAAAGATGATACAAACAGATGGAGAGATATACCATATTCTTGGATGGGAAGAATCAACATTGTGAAAATGACTATACTACCTAAATCAATCTATAGATTCAATGCAATTCCTATCAAACCACCACGGGCATTTTTCATAGAACTAGAACAAAAAATTTCACCATTTGTATGGAAACACAAAAGACCTGGAATAGCCAAAGCAATCTTGTGAAAGAAAAGAGGAGGAGGAAGAATCAGGCTCCTGACTTCAGCATATACTACAAAGCTACAGTAATCAAGACAGTATGGTATTGGCATAACAACATAAATATAGATCAATGGAACAGGATAGAAAGCCCAGAGATAAACCCATGCACATATGGTCAGCTTATTTTTAATAAAGGAGGCAGGAATATACAATGGAGAAAGACAGCCTCTTCAATAAGTGGTCTGGGAAGAGTGGATAGCTACATGTAAAAGAATGAAATTGGAACACTCCCTAACAACATACACAAAAATAAACTCAAAATGGATTTAAAGACCTAAATGTAAGGCCAGACACTTATAAAACTCTTAGAGGAAAACATAGGCA
Organism: Aethalodelphis obliquidens; assembly: GCF_003676395.1. Classification (NCBI taxonomy): domain Eukaryota; kingdom Metazoa; phylum Chordata; class Mammalia; order Artiodactyla; family Delphinidae; genus Aethalodelphis; species Aethalodelphis obliquidens. The sequence goes on along the minus strand of NW_020837954.1, from coordinate 5,058,819 downwards.
GAACACTCTATGACATATATCACAGCAAGTTCCTTTTTGACCCACCTCCTAGAGAAATGGAAATAAAACTAAAAATAAAAAAATGGGACCTAATGAAACTCCAAAGCTTTTGCACAGCAAAGGAAACCATAAACAAGACGAAAAGACAACCCTCAGAATGGGAGAATATATTTGCAAACGAAGCAACTGACAAAGGATTAATCTCCAAAATTTACAAGCTTCTCATGCAGTTCAATACCAAGAAAACAAACAACCCAATCCAAAAATAGGCAGAAGACCTAAACAGACATTTCTCCAAAGAGGATATATAAATTGCCAACAGACACATGAAAGAATGCTCAACATCAGTAATCATTAGAGAAATGCAAATCAAAACTACAATGAGGTATCACCTCACACCGGTCAGAATGGCCATCATCAAAAAATCTACAAACAATAAATGCTGGAGAGGGTGTGGAGAAAAGGGAACCCTCTTGCACTGTTGGTGGACTGTATATTGATACAGCCACTATGGAGAACAGTATTGAGGTTCCTTAAAAAACTAAAAAGAGAACTACCATATGATCCAGCAATCCCACTATTGAGCATATACCCTGAGAAAACCATAATTCAAAAAGAGTCATGTACCACAATGTTCAGTGCAGCTCTATTTGCAATAGCCAGGACATGGAAGCAACCTAAGTGTCCAATGACAGATGAATGGATAAAGAAGATGTGGCACATATATACAATGGAATATTACTCAGCCATAAAAAGAAATGAAATGGAGTTATTTGTAGTGAGGTGATGGACCTAGAGAGTGTCATGCAGAGTGAAGTAAGTCAGAAAGAAAAACAAATACCATATGCTAATACCTATATGTGGAATCTAAAAAAAAAAAAAAAAAAAGATCCTGAAGGACCTAGGGGCAGGGCAGGACAGTAGTAAAGATGCAGAAGTAGAGAACAGACTTGAGGACTCGGGGAGGGGGAAGAGTAAGCTGGGACGAAGTGAGAGAGTGGCATGGCCCTATATACACTACCAAATATAAAATAGATAGCTAGTGGGAATCAGCCGCATAGCACAGGGAGTTCAGCTTGTTGTTTTGTGTCCACCTAGAGGGGTGGAATAGGGAACATGGGTGGGAGATGCAAGTGGGAGGAGATATGGGGATATATGCATATGTATAGCTGATTCACTTTGTCATAAAGCAGAAACTAACACACCATTGTAAAGCAATTATACTACAATAAAGATGTTAAAAAAAAAGAACTGTGTTATATCTAAAATGAAGATAAAAATATACATTTGGTTTTAAATATTTAAAGAATATGGTTGATTATTACCCATTTGACTGCTAGAAGGTAAAGAAAAGTCAAAGTCCAAACCCATGTTTCAAAGATGCCATTAAATATTTTGTTTCCTACAGTATTTCATAAAGATAGAAACATTTTTGGAACGCACTTTCTTTCCCCCAAAACTTTTACCATCCTTGGTGTAAATATCCAAAACAGATGTCTATTTTTCTGTAGGACCAGTTAATCTTAAGAAATAAGGATGTGTATTTGAATAAAATTATAATTTAATAAATTGATATTAAATGTATACCATAATACATATCTTCACTAGAAATTACTAAAACGTGTATGAATGTGCCAAAATTTTATAAACACAATTCCTCAGTGGGAGTCATGTAGATAGTGTGCATTTATATAGATATATATTTAATGGCTACCATGTTTCAGGCTAGGTTTAATGGATACAGCAGTAAACAAAACAAATGTAATGTGACAGTTAAAATAAGCTTTTGATACTAATAGTAGAGAAAAGAAATAATAGTAGCTTAAACAGAGCAATCTTCTTTACAAAATAAATCTGTGAAATATATACTTTTTACCCTCATTTTACAGATGAGAAACTCAACCTCAGAGAAATGCATTTGCTCTACATACTAGTAACACCACTCCAAAAGTTTTGGGTGTTGACTTTTCTCACAAAACAAGAGGTCAGGAAGCATACAGTTAAGGGGTTCATGCCCTTGCCTGAGGCAGTCCTCAAGGACTTCATCTCCTTTTATCTCTCTTTGCCACTATCTCAGCATTCAGTTTTGTCTTCATAGTTGTGAAACTTTGTTCCTTCCTTAGATATAAGACCAACAGTAGAGGCAAGAAGGGGAAAATGAGAACAGGTAGAAGCAGAGCCTCTATCAATAACTTAAACATTTTCCAGAAATCATCCAGCTGACTTCCACCATTGAGCTCATTGATTATAAATGCATTACAAACTCACTCCTACCTGCAAGAGAGGCTGGGAAGTGGAGATTTTAGCTGAGTACATTAATGCTTTAATTAAAATCAGCATTCTGTTAGCAAAAAGTGGGGAATGAGGTTTGGTAGGCAATAGCACTGTATGCTTTGGGAAATTAAGAAGTATGCCTCTGGCAAAAAAACTGTGGAACTTTAATAGCTGTCAACAAACAGCAAAAAATGGAGTCAAACTCAATATTACAATGAGTGATACAGTTTTTCCAAACTCTCATCAGCATTTGGTGTTATTTCTTTTTTTTTTTTTTTCTTTTGCGGTACACGGGCCTCTCACTGTTGTGGCCTCTCCCGTTGCGGAGCACAGGCTCCAGATGCTCAGGCTTAGCAGCCATGGCTCACGGGTCCAGCCGCTCCACGGCAATGTGGGATCTTCCCAAACCGGGACACGAACCCGCGTCCCCTACATCTGCAGGCGGACTCTCAAACACTGCGCCACCAGGGAAGCCCCTGGTGTTATTACTTTTTAATTTTTTAACATTTTAACCATTCCGATGGGTTTGTGCTGAGATATCTTTGTGGTTTAATAATGGCACATGATGTTGAACATCTTTGTATGTGCTTACTTGCCATCTGTAATTCTTCTTTGTTAAAATATCTGTTCTTGCTTCTTCTTCATTTTCTGATTAGATTGTTTGGGTATGTTTTTTAATTTATTTAAAGTCTGCAAGAAAATACAGGGATATACTTGCAGAGCCAAATATAAACAATGAGGATTAGAAACGCATTCATTATCTCCCAATTTTAAATATATAATATTTGTTTTAGTGATATGCTCAATAATTTATGGAGCCTTGAGAATAGTCTTCAGTGCAGAAAGCCTCCATACTTTCAATCTAATAAGTTCAAACTACCTTATAAAACTACTGAGCAATTTTGGTATTCTTTTGGTCAGTAGTCCTCTTATTAGAGCTTCTGGTTTGGCTGGATTTTTCATTGAGTAATTTTATTTATTTGTTTGTTTATTTATTTATGCAGCTCTCTTGGGTGCTATATTCCTTGATAGTTTCTACATTTGGAAATGGTTGTTTGTTCTCTTTTCTACTTTATTGTCATCTTGCCTGGATACAATGCACTTGAATCATACTTTCTTTCCATTAGCACTTTACAGACATTGACCTATTAACTTCAGATAGTTAATGTGGCTCTGAGGAAGTTTCAGGTTACCCTAATTTTTTTTTCTCCCTTGCATTTGTCAGCCTGGATATCTGACGATTTTATACATTTGAAGTTGATTCACATGAATAGAGTATATCTCAAAGAAGATCATTCTGATGCAATATTTTCCAGCAATATTTAAGGCATTTTGTTATCTGCTATTTTTGCTCTCTTGAATTCAGGGAAGATTATCTGCTATTTTAACTTGGGTTTGATTTTTAGTTTTAATTTGTTGGAGTCTCCTCTTCAGCGATTTCAAGAAACCTTTAGTGAATCTCCTCTTCTGTACTACATATTAATTATCTTATTATTTAAAAAATCTTTTACCACCGTGTTATGCTATTTGCCTCAAAACTCTCTTCATTGTAAGTAATTTGATTTTGAGTTATGTCCATTTATTTACTGTCTTTCATTCTCAGTCTTTTAATTTTTTATTTCTCTATTTTTACATAGAGTTGAAAACCATCCATGGGCATCCATTCTTTGTCCCATATTCTTTCACTTAATTTTGAATTCTTTTAATTGAAAACATTTTCATAAAATCTTTTAGAGCACTTAAAATTCTTGGAGATGTTTCTTATTTGAGTTGTATTTACTTCCATAATATATTCATAACAAATTAAAAATTTCACTATTTTGCCTACTGTTACTTTTTCTCCTGTTTAGTATATTTGCATAGATGCCACGACACTTTTCCCCTATATTGCTCATGCTTAAAACGAACAGCCTCTCCCAAGATTTTCTTTTTATTGACATACTGCATGTACATTTTCACTGGCTTCCTATTTTCTCTTTCTAAATTGTTATTTTCTCTTAAAGATTAAAGTTTGAGTAAGGGTACCTATGCCCTGAGAGCATGAATATGGTGAGGAAGAAGACTTGGCTCAGTCAACTTTGATGGTCTCTGTCCTTTCCTTCTCCTACACAGCATTTTTTGTGCCTAAGTTCATCTCATTCTCTCTGCATGTCTCCTTCTTCCATATGGAACATCCTTGGCTTTAAGACTTCCTAACAATCTCTGAAGTAACCTACAATACCAGCTTTACCCATAGTGGCCTATTCGTATGCCCCTCCCCTTCTTTTCACACTTCTCTTGTCTCTTTCCACCATCAACTTCCACATACCAAAGTAGACGAGGAAAAATGTTAATGAAAGGTTATTTCTACCCTTATGTTAAAACTTCAGAAAGGGTTAATACACAAATATAAATGACCTGCTGCATGCACACCAGGGCTAATCAGTGTTTATTTTGAAGCACAGAGACAAGAGCAGTGGCTGGTAAACAGTTTCCTACTGCACCTTGCACTCTGTAATTTAGCATTCACTTTGTTTTATTTTGGGGGCAGAAAGGAGAGGGAAGAGAGAAGGTCCAGATGCTTCCAGTTGTCTAACTCTGTTAATAGCCCTCACTGAAGGATCAAGGAACCAATATAGGGATCCCATCAGTTACCAATTATATCTCTTTGGCTTATATATTTTGGGAGTCGGAACACACACACACACACACACACACACACACACACACACACACACACTGAATGGGCCAATGGTCCCTCTGGACCAAACATGAGGCAGACTGAGGTCAAGACTTCATACATCTCCAGACTTCTATAAGTCCTTACTTTGATTGGTGGACCATGGTGGTACTTTATTTCTCCAAGGATTACTAGCATCAGTTCAGAGCCAGTATTTAATACAGTCCAAAGATCTGGATATTTACCTTACCCTGGTAAGAGTCACATGTCATTTTGGGGAAGACTGGGGAAGAGTTAAGATTACACCTGTATCTATCAATACATTGAAGATCCCTTCCTTATACACACTACTATATATACAATAGGTAATTAATAAGGACCTACTGTATAGCACAGGGAAATATACTGAATATTTTGTAATTATAAGGGAAAAGAATCTGAAAAAGAGTATATATATAAACATATATATGTGTGTGTGTGTGTGTGTGTGTATCACTGTGTTGTAAACCTGAAACTAACACAATATTGTAAATCAACAAAACTTTAGTAAAAAAAAAAAAAAAATTAAAAAGATTCCTTCCTTAAAGGGACAAGCCTGCCCCCGTGTTTGAATCTGTTAATAGTTTAGATTTAGAAACTATGTAAAAGACCATGAATTCCCATTCTGGCAACTGAGTCAGTTGTCTGTTCGTCAGATCTAGAAGTTTTCTACTTATGTGTGTTAAACCATGTACCCCTTGATCAAATAGTCATTGCCATAGATCCTTTGGGGTCAGAGTTTCTCAGCACTATTGATATATAGGACCAGATAACTGTTGTGTGTGTGTTTGGGGGCGGGGGGGGGGGTTGTCCTATGCACTGTAACATGTTCAGCAGTATCTTTGGCCTCTATTTACTAGATGCCAATAGCACCCCCCCCCCCATTGTGATAAATAAAAATGTCTCTAGACATTGCCAAATGTTCCCTGAGATAAAAGTCTCCAGCTGGAAACTACCACTTTAGGTCAAAACACTGATTAATGCCCCATTCTTTGATAAGTATACCTGCCTTGCCTCTGAGAGTGAAAGCCACACACTTGGCTCTACCATTATGGGATCACATCATTTCCTTTGAAATATGGGAACCCAATTAAATTGCAGACTCTCCCACTGACATTTCTTACCTAGAAGAATGTCACCAAAAAGAATTTCTGGGATGCTGGTGCTCTCCTTGCTGCTATATTTCTTAATAACTTGGTGAAGGGAGTTTACTTTGAGACATGTCTAATGGAAGAGGGTGGTTTGGTTAGGAGGTAACAGTGTAAATTGCAAGGATATATTCCAATATTCTCAGTCTTCCAACTCACTCCTCTACAGCCCACCAGTGAAGTCTTTATATCCCAACTTCTCTAGTTGTTGCAATCATTGAGGCCAGGCTTCAATTAGACAGCTGAGTGAATCTGAAGGGTCAAAGGACAATATCCAACACAGTAAATCAAAAGGGAGATTATCTTGGATGGACCTGGCCTAGTCAGCCACACCCTGAAAAGAGACAAGAAGTAGCAACAGACGCTCTCCTTTTGGCCTGGTAGAAAGCAAATGCCCACTTTGTAAACTGCCTGTGGAATGGACCATGTAGCTAGGACCTGAGAGTAGCCGTAAGGACTGAGAGCAACCCCTGCCAATAGCCATAAAGAAAATGGAGTTCAGTTCTACAACCATGAGGTACTGAATTCTGTCAACAACCTGAATGAGTGTGGAAGAGAACTCTGAGCTTTGGATGAGAATGCAGCCCTGCTAACACTTGATTTCAGCTTTGTGAGAGAACCTGAGCAGAGAACCCAGTTATTCTATGCCCAGACTTCTAACCGTCAGAAACTGGGAGATAAATGGGTCTTGTTTCAAGCCCCCCGCCACCCCCCACACACAAATCACCTTGGATAAATTGTTAAAAAAGCAGATTCCTGAGCCATTTCTCTGGAGATTCTATGTCTTTAGGATTCTTAAGTTTGAGAGAGACCCAGGAAACTCTATTTTTTAATAAATATACCACATGACTCTGATGCATACGGTTGAAGAACTACATTTTCAACACTTATTTTATCATTTTAATATTCAATCTTCCTAAAAAATTATGCACGTGGTTCACATTTAAATTAGACTCTTTGGAGTTCAGGAACCGGGACTCAATTAAGGAAACAGAGAGTAAATACACATTAGACATAAGAGTAAAGCAACAGCTCTCTCTGGTATCTTATTCTCCGTACTTTACAAGTTGGTACTGATGGTGGACCGTAAGGGGCACCAATCCTGACATTGAATTTTCTCTGTAAACATATTTTATCCCTTCTGGGTGTCATTTCTGGGTCATCTCTCAATCACATTGCATTCCCACTAGACCTCATTCTCTCTGAGTCTGGAAAACTGGTGGAAAATAGAAGGAGGTGATCCCTGAGTACATCCAGCCAACTGAGGCCTTTGGTCTGATTTCTGAAGCTGAACCTCCAGGTTTCATCTATTATAATTATTCCACAACTCTTCTTTTTTTCTCTCTCCCTTTTTGCCATTTATTTTTTAAGGACTTTTCATCTGCAGGTACCATTTTTAATTGGCTTATTCTCTCCATGTTTATCATTTCAGATTTCATAGAGAGATATGGATTGATCAGTTTTTTTTTTTCCTCCAGGAAACATCAGTTCATTCTCCTGCCTGTATGTTTTCTATCTCTGTGGCAAGAACCCAGGGATAATATAATAAGCTCTACTTGGGGCAAAACATTCACAGAGTGGCCACATTTTTCATAGGGGACATGGATGGGGAACTTTCACTCAGAAACCACCAGCATATCAAGCACTGTGACTGAAAGTCTAATTTACTCATGAAATAAGAGGAAAGGAATATGCAATATTCCATCAGTTTTTTTAATCAGTTTTTTCCCAGTTCATTCTTGAGGCCAAGGTCCAATGTCAGAAGAACATTCTGAACTAAACTTAAACAGAATGACAAATCCTGTTAGTTATTGAAAGGACCTGAAAGTTTTCCACTAACTTAGGATCCAAAAGCAGATAAACTACTGTATGTGAATCTGGAATCAAGCAAAGGGAGCAAAGTGAAAGCAAGTGTATGTACAATTACCAGGCAGTTTTTCTTTTCTATCCACTCAAAATTAGCAGATTAGAGGAACAAGTAGATTTCAGATGACTACTAAGGAAGACATCTTTAATTTTTTCACTAGAGGAAAGCAGGTGTAAGCTCACCAACATTGTAAGTGGGGGAAAAAAAGAAAAACAAAAACTAGAAGCAAAGAGAAATAAAATGTCTTGTTATAACATTTTTTTCAGATAGGACTAACATGAAGGATTCTTCTATATTATGCTAATTAGAATATGAAACAAAATTATATTTGAAATAATTGAGAATAAACTTTTAGATTAAGTTTATCACATTTAGGAGATTCCATCCATTCGTGATTAAATTCTGATTTTAGTAGTCACTGAAATTCTTGCCCAAGTCTATGAAGAGAGAATTTATATGAAAGTGTTTAAAACCTTCAATGACATCTTGCCGCCTAGCTCCAAAAAGGAACAAATCAACATTTAAAATTTCACAGGCATTCTCACTGATAACATTTCTCAGTTCAAATGGAAGAGAATTAATGAGTTTGACAACTTCTTCCTCCATTGATAAAGGACAAGCAGGAGAAAGAGATTAGAAATAAAGTCAGAATATATTAAGTCTCCAAAGAGGAAATATTTTCATCTACAGATTAGATTGACACTGATATGGTATTACTCTACCACATGGGTTTGGCTGATGGGCCAAAGGAATCTTTTGAGTCCAGAGCCTTTGGGAATGAAATTCAGGAAAGTGGCTATGACAACTATCTTTCCCTTTTGTAATCTGTTCTTTGTTACTGTGTTTAGATTGATAGTATGCTTTCTGCTAGACCAGTGGCCTATGTCAACAGGCCAGGGAGATAATACTAAAGTGAGATTTTGAAGACGGGCAAACAAAATGTGTAGCAGATGAAAATGACAAGGCAGTGCTGATAACTGGCATAGTAAAATGAAATCCATTCCCAATGTCCCTTAACAATAAATGTAGTATCAAAATGCTCTATTCCACAGGCATGTTGGTCTAAGTCGATGAAAAAAATCCAAAGCTCTGATAATCTTTCTGCTAATAACAAATTCATAGGTGACCTTACAGACCTATATGAGGTTATCTCTTTTTCTCCATAAATCATATTTCTCTTTTTCACCATAATTTATGAATGTCGATTGTTTTAGCAAAATAAATTTCAATTTTATGACGTGATGCATATGTTAATGCAAGAGTGTTACATATTGATAAGGATTTTGCTGCAAATATTTTAGAAAGCCTTTCAAAATTCACACTTTCAGTTACATAATCTTCTCAATTTTAACCAAAATGGAAAACCATTCTATAGTTGTTAATTGATCACCTACTGTGTATAGAATACTGTGCTTGCTAACGTGAAACTGTCTTTGTTGTAAAGACAGCCTCAGGAAATGAATCCTTCCAGTACCCATAGGATTATTCATTTGTGCTAAAAAAAAAAAAAAAAAAAAAAAAACCAAAAAAAACTTGTCAGTGCACTTCGATATACCTGCCACACTTGTGTACTTGAAATAGACTGCTACCATGTATAGATACGTCACATAGCAACAATTTGAGAAAATTATCTAGATAATACATGTTCAAAAATAGGCAATTGTGAAGAAAATAGAGAGGAAAGGAAAGGAAAAATTCCAACTTAATAATCTATACTTATTTTCAACTGAATTTGAAGTAATGATCTTATAGGACAAATCTAAATTTTTACTTGCTTATACAGAATATAGAACTGGTCCAGTTTTTAAACATAATTATGACAGGAACTATCTTTCTTGATTTTTTTTGTTAATCGACCTTTGAAAATCTTCCATTATGGAAAAATTTATTTTAAAAGTTTCTTTAAATATTCTTTAAATATCATATTTTATTAAACATAAAGTTCTCAAAAATAAATAGTGTAAGCTACTCTCGGTTGTGAAATGCTCCTTGAAGTGAGTTGTGTTCTAATTCTCCCTTCAGAAGGAAGAATTCTTCTCCATTTCAAATGTGCAGAGTGTATATGTTTCTTTTCTATTCTCTTGTCCTTTCCTCTTTTGCTATTTACATTAATACTTCTAACATCAGAGAAAGTTTTTTCTCCACTTTTGGGGTTACACTGGGGAGTTTTGTCACTCCATATGCAATGAATCTTTGTGTTTTGTTCTGGATGAGGAAAACAGTCTGTGGGGACTGAAGGGTAGGAAGACAATCCATTGTTTACTCTCTTTTTCTCCAGCTACCTGAACTATTACACATTTACCTGGGTCTCTGACCTATAGATTTAGAAAACCATATAATTAGAACAACAGCCATCTTTTAACAAAATGAAATCTGAAATAAAGAGTATTTTTGTGCTGAATTTGTAGCCAAAATCAATACATAGAAAAGCTGAAGTGATTTGACATAATATTATTTGAAGAATAAATGCAAGAGTAATAGAAACACAGAGTTTAAAATATTATCCAATAAAACCTTCAAAAACTTTAGAATACAACCTCTATGGGCCTATATGAAAGAGCCTTGGAAATGTCTCAGACTGCAAAAAATATTCATTGCTGTATCGCCCTCATTTTATGACTGTCTCATTGCCAAATTCCTGATTCTGACAAAGAATAATCTGATCCTGATTTTAATCATGGCTCAGTCTCTGTGGACTTGACATTTGAATTTTTTCCCATTATGATTTGAACCTAGTTTCTTACTTCATTAACCTGAACCTTCAACTCTCCCAGCATAGCATGTACCATTGCTTAAGCAACAGTTTCAAAGCTCACTGAGCAAACTCTGTGACCACAACCCAAAACACATATATGAAAGGATTTACAACATTCATTGCCAAGGAAACTAACGAGTAAGTGTGTAGCTTTTTCCATAAATATATAGCAAATTTATTGAATGCTTCCTGTCCTAGGTGCTAGGATCATAAAGATTAATACTTTTCTCTATCAGTTAAAATAATTTTGATTGAAAATAAACCTCAGCAAAGTGTGATTTTTTTGAAATAATAAGGGGAAATTATTGGCTCACTTAAATTATAAAGTCTGTATGTAGAAATAACTGATGGGGAGAGTTGCTCCAATGGCTCATCATGGACCAACTTTATCTCTCTTGCTTCTTTGAAATCTTAGTATTAGATACATTCATAGTTTGACTTCTTTCATAATTTCAAGATAGCTTCCAGTAGCTTTCAGGGGTAAACATTTCCTTTTCCTGGCAGAAGAATAAAAGGTTTTTTAAGTCATCAGTGCTAGTAAAAGTCCCGTGTCTGCTGACAATGCCTTAGGTCATATTTCTTTACAGGGATCACTAAACTGCAGTCCTTGGATAAAATCCAGCCAGTGATCTGTTTTTCTATGGGGAAAATAAGAATGATGTTTACATTTTTAAATGGTTGTAAATAAAAATCAAGGAGGATATGCAACAGAGAATTTTGTGGTCTGCAAATCCAAAAGTATTTATTATATGGCCCTTTTCAGAAAACGTTTGCTGACTGTTACCTTGAACAATCAAAGTAGTTAGGTAATGTATACTCACTGGCTTAAGGCTGCAGCATATGCCAATCCTTCATAAACTTATGTTGATCACAGGGTTGAATTACACTGATGGGGATTAAAAATCAATTCCATGGGTACCAAATGGCTGAATTAAGGGGACAGGTACATTTCCAGGCTAAATGCAAGCACATGGATGATGGACAAAAAATGCAAATTTGTCCCCCATACCATCCTTGGAGGTCATGCAGTGGTAGAGACAAATAAACACAACAAGTAAAACATGACTAACACCATGCTAGAAGTAAAAATAAGATGCACAGTGTTAAAATACACATTAAGGAAGAACCAATTTCATACAGATGTGACAAGCAGATTTCATCTGGGGAGAGAGAGTTCAGAATGCAGCCTGATTAGATAAAGATATGGAGAATTCAAAAAAAAATTTTTTTTAACATCTTTATTGGAGTATACAAAAGAAATCTTGAGAGACACAGAAAAGAGAAAGTGAAGGGTGGTCTAAAATACACACAGCTAACGATATTGTAGTTGTAATAAACAGTCTTCTAAGACATGAAAGCCAAAAGCTCTAACCTGATTCTGCTTTTACAGAGGATCAAAGGAGAAATCCAAATAATCTGGACTGTTTCTTTGGTATCTTTTAGATCTGAGTAGGCAATTGAAGAATCTGTACATACACATATTTAACCTCTTCCATAAGACTTTTTTGACATGTACACACTGCTATATTTAAAATGGATAACGAACAAGGACCTACCGTATAGCACAGGGAACTCTGCTCAATATTATGTAACAACCTAAATGGGAAAAGAATTTTAAAAAGAATGGATATACGTATATGTATAACTGAATCACTTTGCTGTACACCTGAAACTATCACAACATTGTTAATCAACTATACTCCAATATAAAATGTTTTTTTAAAAAAAGACTTTTAAAGAAATGAGAAAGTAAATCATAGGTTATACGAGTGATGACAAATAACATGGTTCATGCATCAAGGTTTAAGTGACTGAAATCTTGGTTTCCATCAAGAAATAGAGAACTATTCCAAGAAATATGTAAGAAGATTATTATATATTATATAAGAAATAGAGATTATATTATATATACAATTACATATATAATAATTATATATTATATTCTAAGAAATAGAGATTATTATATATTTTAAGAAATAGAGAACGTCATAAGAATAGGAATGTCTAGAAATTAAAGGGACTTTCCTCAAGATGATGATGGGCATGTTTGAAAAACCTGAAGCTACTATCATATTCAATGGTAAAGACTAAATCCTTTCCCCAAAGATCAGGAATAAGACAAGGATGCCTACTTTCACCACTGCTATTCAACACTGTATTGGGAGTTCTAGTCAGAGCATTTGGACAAGAAAAAGAAGTAAAAAGCAGAAGACTGGGATTGACATATAGACACTATTGATACTATGTATAAAATTGGTAACGAATGAGAACCTACTGTATAGCATAGCGAGCTCTACTCAGTGTTCTGTGGTTATCTAAATGGGAAGGAAATCCAAAAAAAGAGGGGATATATGTATACGTATAGCTGATTCATGTGTCTGTACAGTAGAAACTAACACAGCATTGTAAAGCAACTATACTCCAATAATTTTTTTTTTAAAAAAAGCATCCATTTTGGAAAGGAAACAATAAAATTATCTCCATTCACTGATGACATGATTCTATATTTAGAAAACTCTGAAGAATTCACAAGAAGCTACTAGAGCTAATAAAAAATTCAGCAAAACTGCAGGATACAAAATCAACACAGAAACTTCAGTTGTGTTTTTATACAACTGTATGAACAATCCAGAAAGGAAATTATGAAAGCAATTCCATTTACAGTAGCATGCAGAGAATAAAATACCTAGCAATAAACTTAACCAAGGAGGTGAAAGACTTATACACCAAAAATTGAAAAACCTTGCTAAAAGAAATTAAAGAAGGCCTAAACAAATCAAACAGTAGCCCATGTTATGAGTAGGAAGACTTGATATTAAGATATCAATACTACTTAAAGCAATCTTCAGTTTCAATGCAATTTCTATCAAACTTTAAGCAGCCTTTTTCACAGAAATGGAAAAGCCAATCTTCAAATTCGTATGGAATCCAAAAGGGTCCCACATAGACAAAACAGTATTGACAAAGTAGAACAAGGTTGGAGGACTCAACACTTCCTGATTTCAAAACTACAAAGCCACAGTACTAAGATAGTGTGGTACTGGCATAACGATAGATACACAGACCAACAGAAAAGAATTGAGAGTCCGGAAATCCATACCTTTATGGCCACATATTTTTGACAATGGTACCTACCCCATTCAGTGGAAAAAGGATATTTCTTCAACACATGGTGCTGGGACAACTGAATTTCCACATGCAAAAGAATCAGTTTGGAACCCAACCTTTCACATATACAAAAATTAATTCAAAATGGATAAACAACCTAAATATAAGAGCTAATATAATAAATCTCTGAAAAAAATACATGTAGGTAAATCTACAATTTGGCAATAGATTATTAGATATGACCAAAAGCGCTAGCAAAAAAAGAAAAAAATAGATAAATTGAATGTCAAAAGTGAAATCTTTTGTGCATACAAAGACACTATATAGAAAGTGAAACCTATCAAATGGGAGAAAATACTTGCAAATCATATATCTGATAAATATATTCAGAATATGTAAATAATTATAATTCAACAACAAAGATAACCAACCCAGTTAAAAGTGGGCAAAGGACTTCAGTAGACATTTCCCCTAAGAAAATATACTAATACTCAATAATCATGAAAGATACTCAATATCCTTAGTCATTAGAGAAACACAAATCAAACCCACAATGAAAAAAAAAACCCACAATTAGGTGCCACTTCACACATACTAGGATGGCTATAATATAAAAAACAGAAAATAACAAGTGTTTATGAGGAAGTAGAGAAACTAGAATGCTTGTGCATTGCTGGTGGGAATATAAAATGGTGTAGCCACTGTGGAAAACAATATGGTGGTTCCTCAAAAAGCTAAGTATAGAATTAACATATGACCCAGAATTCTACTCCTAGGTATTTACCCAAATGAGTTGAAAATGGACTCAAAGAGATACTTGCATGCCAATGCTCATTGTAGCATTTTTCACAATAGGCAAAAGATGGAAGCAACATAAGTGTCCACCAACAGATGCATGGATAAACAAAATGTGGTATATAAATACCACGACATATTATTCAGCCATAAAAAGAATTAAGTTCTGATACATACAACATGAATAAACCCTGAAAACCTTATGCTAAGTAAGTGAAATGATCTAGACAAAAAAGAATAAATGTTGTATGATGCCACTTAAATGAAATATCTAGAATAAAATAATCATAGAGACAGAGAGTAGATTAGAGAGTAACAGCAGCTGGGGAGAGGAAGGATTGGGGAGAATTTACTTAATGGGTACACAGTTTCTGTTTGGGGTGAATGAAAAGTTTTGAAGGTGGATATTGGTGATGGTTGCAAAACAGCATGAATCTAATTAATACCACTGAAATGTACACTTAAAATGGTAAAAGTAGCAAATTTTATGTTTTGTATGCTTTACTATAATAAAATAATGAAAAGGACAACTATTAGGAATGTGTTGGCAGAATCACTGCAGATGTAATCAAGACATTTTCAAAAGTACTTTTTTCTATTTATTACATAAGGTATGCATTATCATTACAAGACAATTAGCTAAAAAACAGAGAAGTAAAAAAGATATAAAATCACCTGGAATCTCATTTACATGAATAACCACATCTGTCCAGACTTGTTCTTTTTAATGTGTGTCTGTGCACACACACAAACACACACACACACACACACACACAACTATAGGTGAAATGAACCTATAAATCCTGGGATTCCATATGACCTAGTTAATGAACAGATCCATATTTAATGAAAAATAAAGTTTGATTTCATGAATTTTGAAGAATTATGTAGCTCTTTACTGATTTTATTCTTAAAAAGACCTGCCGGGGGGCAAGGGGGTTCAGAGATAAACACAGAGAGCTTCCTACAAATAATTGATAAGTTGTTTTCTATTTCTGATATTTCCCAGTCAGGAAAACTACTGGAACTCTCTTCTCTACTCTCATCCATGGGGTTGCCATATCAATCTATAGTTCCATTCCTAAATTCCACATGTGCCTTCATGTGCCACACAATCCTCCTCCTGGCTGGATGTGGCCACTGAGACTTGATTCCCATGACCTCTGTGCCCCTATCAATTTAGGCTTTCCGGGCTTGTCTATTTAAAGTAGATTATCTCTTTATATTCTCCATAATGTGCTTTTTAAAGACACTTACTGTGTCATTTAAATTTCCTTCTTGAAATTCTTGGAGTTGGAGAATGGAGTCAAAAACCGAGGGTGCAAATATGTTAGCATAAAATTTATCACCTCTACATCATAGATTTGTGTTTCTTTTAAGTTGAGGCGTATGCTGCAGCCACTGAGTTCTTTTCAAAGGGCCACTTCTCCAAGGTTGAGAAACTGAATGAACCTACCACATACATAAAAATACAAAGAGAAATTTAAACAAAATGTGATGGCAAAGGAATATGTTCCAGACAAAGGAACAAGATAAAACCCCAGAAGAACTAAATAAAGTGGAGATGAGCAATCTACCTGAGAAAGAGTTAAGAGTAATGAACATAAAGATGATCTAAGAATTTGGGAAAATAATGGATGCAGAGAGTGAGAAGTTACAAGAAGTTTTGAATAATGAGTTAGAAAATATAAAGAATAACCAGAGTTGAAAAATACAATAACTGAAATGAAAAATACACTAGAAAGAATCAACAGCAGAATAAATGAGGCAGAAGAATGGATCAGTGAGTTGGAAGACAAAGTGGTAGAAATCACTGCCACGGAACAAAGAATAACGAATGAAAAGAAATGAGGACAGTTTAAGAGACTTCTGGGACAACATGAAATGCACCAACATTTGTGTTATAGGGGTCCCAGAAGGAGAAGAGGGAGAGAAGGGCCTGAGAAAATATTTGAAAAGATAATAGCTGAAAAATTCCCGAACATGGGAAAGGAACAGTCACCCAAGTCTAGGTAACATGAGTCCTATACAGGATTAACCCAAGGAGGAACATGCAGAGACACATATTAATCAAACTGACAAAAAGTAAGATAAAGAGAAAATACTAAAAGCAATGGGGAAGAGCAACAAATAACATCTCCATAAGGCTATCAGCTGATTTTTCAGCAGAAACTCTGCAGGCCAGAAGGGAGTGGCATGATAAATTTAAAGTGACAAAAGGGAAAAAACTGCAACCAATAATATTCTACCCAGTAAGGCTCTCATTCAGATTTAATGGAGAAATCAAAAGCTTTACAGACAAGCAAAAACTAAAGAAATTCAGCAACACCAAGCCGACTTTACAACAAATGCTAAAGGAACTTCTCTAGGCAGAAAAGAAAAGGCCACAACTAGAAACTAGAAAATTATAAAATGGGAATCCTCACTGCTAAAGGCAAAGATAGAGCAAAGGTAGGAAATCATCCACACAAATATGGTATCAAAACCAGTAATCATGACAGGAGGAGAGTACAAATGGAGGATATTTAAAATACATTTGGAATTAAGAGACCAGCAACTTAAAACAATCATGTATATATAGACTGCTATAGCAAAACCTCATGATAACCACAAACCAAAAATCTATAATAGATATACACACACAAAAAGAAAAAGGAATCCAAATGCCACACTAAGGATAATCATCAAATCACAAGAAAACAAAAGAGGAAGGGAAGAAAAAAATTCTACAAAAACAAATCCAAAACAATTAATAAAATGGCAATACGAATATACATAACAATAATTACCTTAAATGTAAATGGACTAAATGCTCCAAACAAAAGACATAGACTGACTGAATGGATAAAAAATAGGACCTATATATACGCTGTCTACAAGAGACCTACTTCAGATCTAGGGACACATACAGACTGAAAGTGAGGGGATGGAAAAAGATATTCCACGCAAATAGAAATCAAAAGAAAGCTGGAGTAGCAATATTCATATCAGACAAAATAGACTTTAAAATAAAACCTGTTACAAGAGAAAATGAAGGACACTATGTAATGATAAAGGAATCAATCCAAGAAGAAGATATAACAACTGTAAATATATGTGCACCCAACATAGGAGCACCTCAATATATGAGACAAATGTTAACAGACATAAAAAGAGAAGTTGACAGTAACACAATAATAGTGGGAGACTTTAACACCCCACTTAAATCAATGGACAAATCATCCAGACAGAAAATTATTAAGGAAACACAGGCCTTAAATGACACATTTAGACCAGAGGGTAATATTTAGAGCTTTCCATTCAAAAGCAGCAAAGTACACATTCTTCTCAAGTGCACATGGAATATTCTCCAGGATAGATCACATGCTGGACCATAAAGCAAGCCTCGATAAATTTAAGAAAATTGAAATTGTATCAAGCATTTATTATGACCACACACTATTAGATTAGAAATCAACTACAGGAAAAAAACTGCAAAAAAACAAACATGTTAAGAGGCTAAACAATATGCTACTAAACAACAAATGGATCACTGAATAAATCAAAGAGGAAATCAAAATATACCTAGAGACAAATGAAAATGAAAGCATGATGACCCAAAACCTATGGGATGCAGCAAAAGCAGTTCTAAGAATGAAGTTTATAGCAATAAAATCTTACCTCAGTAAACAAGAAAAATCACAAATAAACCACCTAACCTTACACCTAAAGCAACTAGAGAAAAAACAAAAAAATCCCAAAGTTAGTAGAAGGAAAGAAATCATAAAGATCAGAGCAGAAATAAATGAAATAGATACAAAGAAAACAACAGAAAAGATCAATGAAACTAAAAGCTGGTTCTTTGAGAAGATAAACAAAATTGATAAACCTTTAGCCAGACTCAACCAGAAAAATGGGAGAGGGCTCAAATCAATAAAATTACAAATGAAAAAGGAGAAGTTACAATGGACACCACAGAAATATAAAGGATCATAAGACACTGCTACAAGCAATTATATGCCAGTAAAATGGACAACCTGGAAGAAATGGAGAAATTCTTAGAAAAGGTACAATCTCCCAGGACTGAACCAGGAAGAAATAGAAAATATGACCAGACTAATCACAAGTACTGAAATTGAAACTGTGATTATAAAACTCCCAACAGACAAAAGTCCAGGACCAGATGGCTTCACAGGTGAATTCTATCAAATATTTAGAGAAGAGGTAACACCTGTCCTTCCAAAACTATTCCAAAAAATTGCAGAGGAAGGAATACTCCTAAACTCAGTATATGAGGTCACCATCACCCTGATACCAACAACAAACAAAGACACACACAGAAAAGAAAATTACAGGCCAATATCACTGATGAACATATATGTAAAAATCCTCAACAAAATACTAGCAATCCGAATCCAACAATACATTAAAAGGGTTGGGTCATGCACCAGGATCAAGTTGGTTTTATCCCAGGGATGCAAGGATTTTTCAACATTTGCAAATCAGTCAGTGTGTTACACCACATCAACAAATTGAAGAATAAAAACTATATGATCATCTCAATAGATTCAGTAGCACTATTCACAATAGCCAAGGCATGGAAGCAACCTAAACATCCATCGATACAGGAATGGATAAAGAAGATGTGGTACATATACACAATGGAATATTACTCAGCCATAAAAAAGAATGAAATAATCCCATTTGCAGCAACATGGATGGACCTGGAGATTATCATACTAAGTAAGTCAGACAGAGAAAGACAAATAGCATATGATATTACTTATATGTGGAACCTAAAAAAATGATACAAATGAACTTATTTATAAAACAGAAACAGACTCATAGACTTAGAAAACAAACTTATGATTACCAAAGAGGAAAGCTGAGGGGGAGGGATAAATTAGGAAGTTGGGATTAACATATACACACTACTATATATAAAATAGATAATCAATAAGGACCTACTGCATAGCACAGGGAAATCAATACTCTGTAATAACCTATATGGGAAAAGAATCTGAAAAAGAATGGATATATGTATGTGTATGACTGAATCACTTTGCTGTACACCTGAAACTAACACACATTGTAAATCAACTATACTCTAATATAAAATAAAAATTTAAAAAAATATGATACACAGATGCATGTGCACACACGCACACACACAGACAATGGAATATTATTCAGCCATAAAAAAGAAGGAATCTGCCATTTGTGACAACATGGATGGACCTCAAGGGTATTATGCTAAGTAAAATAAGTCATACAGCAAAAGACAAATACTGAATGATTTCTCTTATATGTAGAATCTAGAAAACAAAATGAACAAACATAGTAATATAGAAACAGAATCACCGATACAGAGAACTAACAGGTGGTTGCCAAAGGGGCAGAGTTGGAGGAAGGAGAGAAATTTTCAGGTAGATTAAGAGGTACAAACTTCCAGTTATAAAATACATGGGCTACAGGTATGAAATGTACAGAGTGGGAACTATAATCAATAATTATATAATATCTTTGTATGGTGACAGATTATAACTAGACTTATCATGGTGATCATTCTGAAATGTATAGAAATAGCAAATCACTGTGTTGTGTTCCAAGAACTAACATAGTAATGTAGGTCAATTGTACTTAAAAAAAAATAAACGAAAATATAAAGAGATCATATTTGTGGTTACCAAAGGTGAGGGCTGGGGGAAGGAAGAATAGGATGAAGGTAGTCAAAAGGTATGAACCTCCAGCTATAAGATAAATAAACACTAGCACGTGATGTACAATGTAAGTATAATGAACAGTTCTGTATGCTATATATGAAAGTTAAGAGAGTAAATCCTAAAAGTTCTCATCACAAGGCAAAATTTTTTTCAATTTATTTAATTTTGTATCTATATGAGATGATGGAAGTTCACTAAACTTACTGTGATAATCATTTCATGATGTATATAAGTCAAATCATTATGCTGTTCACCTTAAATTTATACAGTGCTGCATGTAAATTATACCTCAATAAAACGGAAGAAAAAAAAGGTAGATTTAGCTGGACCTGATGATTGATCAGTTGCGAGGTATAATAAGATTATTAGATAAACTGAGATTGAATCTTAAATTTTTTACCTAATTCAACAGGTGAATGGTGGTGCCAGTTACTAGCTAGGATATAAAAGGTCCTGGGATAAATCAGGGTTGGCATGGGTGGTGACTAGAAATCAAGAGTTCTGTTGTACACAGGCCAAACTTGAGATGCCTATTACGTATCCACTAAACACATCGATAAACCAGTTGTATATATGAATCTAGAGCCCATGGCCCATGGAATTGGTTGGTACTAGAAGTAGCAACAGATCTCTGAGTCTCCTATACTTACTCTTTTAAACTTGTAGTGAGAAAATTGTCTTCAAAGATAAAGTTTGTGGCAAGAATGGCTTTTCTTTTTTTTTTCTTTTTTTTTTGCGGTACGCGGGCCTCTCACTGTTGTGGCCTCTCCCGCTGCGGAGCACAGGCTCCGGATGCGCAGGCTCAGCGGCCATGGCTCACGGGCCCAGCCGCTCCACGGCATGTGGGATCTTCCCGGACCGGGGCACGAACCCGTGTGCCCTGCATCGGCAGGCGGACTCTCAACCACTGCGCCACCAGGGAAGCCCAAGAATGGCTTTTCTAAATGCCAATAATTTCCTTTGTACTCTTTAATCTAAAGCTTTAATCTAAAGTAAGAGGTAAGGGTTAACTCATTCAAGACTCGTTTCCTGCCATCTAGCCTCCCAGGAAAAAAATTGGCCTTCTGTAAAACTTAATAGAATGTGGTTATGCCTCAGAACTTGGATCCCAGGGCCCTGACCATGTCAGAAGTAAGACTAATAATACTCCCATCTCTCTTTCTTCAGCCAACATACAAATAGTGCACTGAAAGGCAGCTAAAGCAAAACTTTCCTATCTCTAACTATTCTTGTGTCAAAAAGCCAGAGGCCTGGGTTTCTTTTCCAGAGTTTGATGTCAGTATACTATGCATCTGTGTTGTACCCTAGAATGAATGGCACTGGACACCTGCTATGATCACTCTGTGAGTTAACCCAAATAAAGCCTATTCTACCAGGTCTGATGTATGTTCTGTCAGGTCATTTACTGTTAATTGTAGGACATATAGGAAGAAAGGTTATAGAATGTGAGGCAAGAAGCTTGTCCATCCAGTAGAAGGAGGGAATGAGAAACCTTCTTGGAAAGAGGAGGAGATCAGGTACAGGACAGAACACACACATATTTTCTGACTTCCCACAATAGGTGTTGAGTAAAGAATGAAGGCAGTGAGCAGTGGGAAGAAGGTTACAGACACATAACCAAAAAGAACCAGACATGTGCACAGAATTTAAGAGGAATAGGGCTGGTTTTTCATTTTTCTGAACCCAGACGACTATTTTAAGTTTCTTTAATGAGCAAAATGTCTAACAGGACACCACCTCAGATAGAAGGTTGGAAATTAAACATTGGCAAAGTTAGATGCCAGAGGGAATTCTAATGACCCCCACGTTTCTCATGGCTGGATTAGCTCCATAGAGTCCTCTAGGTTCCGCATGGACCTCGTAAATGTTGTGCAAGGGGATTCAGATGACGTAAGTGAGCTATCCCCTCCTCTGTCTCCAATTTCATGAGGCCACACAACGAAGAGAATCTAAACTGAAATTGTGGGATGCCCCAATTATTAGGAACAGAGAATATAAATAGTTATAACTTGATAAGAGCCCTAATATTAGGAAGCTAGAGAAGGCAGTCCCAGTGAATTTCCCAAAGATTACCCAGGGTTTCAGTAATAAAGCTAATTAGCAGTGTCAGGTACCAGACCAGGTATGGTCACCAGCAACCAGAACCAATGGAATGCAACTTACATGTTTCAGCAGCCAAATACTCTGTGAGAACAAAGAAAATGTTTTAGATAAAAGCAGGACGACATCTCTCAAACTGTGACTCAAGAGGTTCAAGAGAACACACCTGGATCTGAGTTCTCTCTACATCAAGGTTGATGCATAAGCTTTCACCTACATTTTCATACCAACGTGGGTGGAAGGGTAGACAGGAAAGAGAGGAACTGAAAAAACTGCATATTTAACCATAATAAACTTTGTTAACTTGAAAAAGATTGCTTGAAAGAAGGAGGCTGAGATATCTTTATGGCAAATTTAAGACCCATGTAACTCCTACTTCAGTATTTAGTAAGAAGATAATTGTATTAATATTGAGGCAGTTGTAAAAAAATATACAACATGTGTTTTCAAAGGCTCAGTTTTAGTGTATAAAATTTTGATCTCATTATAGTTTATTCCCACATGAACTTTATTCAGGTACCTCTAAGATATCATGTTCTTTCAAGTAACCTCTTGGTTAAAGAGTAATATTTTTTTTCAAAGTGACTACAGAACCTGAAGTTTTTTTCTCCCTGGGAATGACGCCAGTTCAGGAAATTGACCTATGAATTCCAGCCACTGTCCACTCTTCATGGACTTGAACTGATGTAGAGAGGCTGTGCCCCAAAGAAACAGAATTTTATATGGGTTTGGGTCTATGAATAATGGTAGGTAGCTAGAGCTACAGCCCTAAAATGACAAGCTGAGGGACAATTTGCAGACAAGATTTGATCAAAAAATGTGTTTTTGGCAAACCTACTATTTAATATATCTGTTTAGTTGCTAACTTGTAAAGATTCAAATGTTTCTCACAAAATCTGGATTATTGATTTCTGGTTTTATTAGAAAGGGTGTCAAAACCAGACATGTATTCCTTCATAGCAACAAAATCTGTTTCACAGTAACTTCCCCTTTAGCTATGGCAAGAAATATTAAATTCACTATTATCTCCTCCACCCTCTATCATATTAGACTTAATCTTTTCACTTATTTACATTATTGCCTGGCTCTTGTAGGCATCTAAATTTGTGGAATCTTGACAAAGACCCTCACTATGTGTTAGTGTATCACTGTACAATTTTTAGTTAAGTCCTGGTGATAAATCAAAATCCTATACTGAATTCCATGGCATGGTACTTGCCATTAATTTCTCAAGTTTCTCAGAGAAGTTTATTTTGTACCATATTCCTATAGCTTCATTTATCACAGGTTCTACAGTAGCTGCTAGATACTCGGGAGTGCTCAGTCTTGGGTAGGGAATCATTATGCAGTCTCGACCTATTATGAGACCGTGCCAAAGACGTATCATAAAAAGCAGCACTGATAAAATCTGTCATTTGAGGTGTGGATAAAAAACCACTTCCATTTAATAATTTCATAAGTGACATTTTTATTCTTACTAAATTTAATAGATTTTTATAACATCACCTTAACCTGATCTTTGATCTGAAACATCCTATTCTAGACCATAGTATTACCAAAATATATTTATTTCTGAAATAATTCTGACTCCATCATCACCAACTTTGTGAAGTTTCTCTGACTTTTCAGATGTACTTCTAAGAACTTCAATAGTGTATATCTATTCAACTCACACTTCTTTTCACCTTGAGCCTTTTAATTAGGAAGTCACAGTCAAAGACACTCTTTAAGGTTAAACATTTAACCTACAAGGTGTCTGAGCACTACTTATAAGGTGCTAAATTTAGACATTAGCCCCACAAACATAACTCTAATAAATTAAAGGGTCCTTTTGCCAACTTAGAGATATATCGAAAGGGTGCACATAATCAGACTGAAATGTACCTTGAAGATTAATGTAGATATTAACAGGTTTTCTTTAAGGATCCAACTAACTTGTATGCTGAGTGCCCCAGAAAAAGTTTCCTAGATATTGTATACAAACAGTTTCGTCTCCCAAAGTCAACATTTATGGCAACTACTTATCTATTTCACTCTTGGCCAACCATGAAATTTCTCACCACCTCTGGTCACTTCTTAATTTTACCTTTTTCATTCTTCATGTCATGCTGCATCCTTCCAGGCCCTCATCTCCTTGCCACCAGCTTTGCCAGGCCACTGCAGTATAATAGAAGGGGGTGCTGTGTTCTCTATCATTAAGGTCTTATCTGCCTGTAATTGGTACTTGACCCAAGGACAACTAATCTAAATTCTGGGGCTATTGGAATTGAGAATAGAACACAAAGACTATTAAATAGAAAAAAGATACATATGGAAACTAGGTGGTAGCCAATATAGGACAAATTATGTGAGAGTAAAATTATTAAAAAGCAAATGGCACCAATTGGTAAAGAAAAGAAAATGGACCATAAAGGCAGAGAAAGAAAGATCAAAATAGGTAATTATAAAGACATTTGAGGAGTTGCTTTACTTTCTATAAATATTTCTGTATTTTTGAATTTGTAGCTTTAGTCTATATGTGTCCTTTCAGTTGTAGATAAAGAATATTTTGAGATGTTGATATTTATTTTTTTCTCTCTCTCTCTGTTTCCCTTTCCCTTACCTCTATTCAAGCAAATATATAGCTCTGTGCACATTACTTCAAGAGAGGTATGGATCTCAGTAGGGGAGAAGGAAGATATAGCTTAGGGATATACGTGGTTTTGGTTTTGCTTTTAGTTCCCAAAACTATATATATGGAGAACTTTGAGAATTTGTTGGTGGAATTAAGGGGAAAGGAATATATGGGCATGAGTGAAGTATCTTGGCCACAAAAGAGAAATTATATGTATTTACCAAAAAATGTAAAATAAATCTCTGTCTCCCACTACTTCAGGTAATATAGGTAAGAAAGAGAGGGGGAGAGAGAAAGAGAGAGAGAGAGAGAAGATAAGTTTTCTCCTTGGCTTGTCAATGGCTGTCTTCCCTCTCTGTCTTCACATTGTCTTCTCTCTGTGCCTATGTCCTTAATCTCCTCTTATAAGGACACCAGTCATATTAGATCAGGGCGCATCCATATGACCTCATGTTACTTTAGTTACCTCTTTAGAGGCCCTGTCTCCAAATACAGTCACACTCTGAGGTACTGGAGGTTAGACCTTCAACATATGAAATTGAGGAGAGACATAATTCAGCCCAAAAAAGAGAGTGCTATGGAGCCTAAGAGTAGAAGAGCATGTGTATTGTAAAAAGGCAGTGCCACCAGGGAATGTATAGAACAAGCGCCAGGAAGGATATGACTATGTGGTATGTCTTGACAGACAAGTCCACAGATACAAAAACGCCTTCTGCTACAAGAGTGGCTGGCAATCAGCAGAAAGGCAAGATCTGAAGGGATCTAAGCATCAGTCAGTGTACGTCGCACTACTAACTAGATGACTGATGACTGAGGGCCCGATTGTCTCCCTTTCTCCAACCACTTGATACTACAGAGCACTCTGGACTGTTACATAAACTCGAGGTAGTGGAACTGAGGTTATAAACATCACATATTCAAAATAAGTTATACTTTCCCCCAAGTGAAGGCCAGAAGAGAATGAAAATTTAAGTTGCTTTTAGAAAATAAAGATAGTTATAGTTATTTTAGACCCTAAGTTTAGGGACTGACATTCAAACCTGCTGTTGTAAAGACTTCTTTAATATTTGGAAGTAACTTGGGTAGGCTTCTATCTCTATAACTAAGTAAGTCTAACTAAAACAGGAAAATGAAACTTACTAAAAGTTGATAACTACATAAGGTGGTAAAGTGGACAATCAGGAGATACTCCTCTCAATCCTGTGCTGATCTAGGTGGTGCAGTAACTGGTAATTAAACTGTCCACCTATAGTGTAAAGGATCTCATGCCCATTGTGTGTAAGGTTCTGAAGGATCTTGTAGCTAATGTTTTAGGGAAGTTCCAAGAGAATAAGGCATGCTCTGGTGAGAAATCGATTAACTGCAGTCCATGTTACCTGCTGGAAGCAGATAAGAAAAGGCAGAGATAGCTTCTGACTCTGTTTCTGGAAACATTTCCTGCTTGTAGCCAAATTCTGAAATCATTTAAAACTCAGGCCAAAACCAAATGATGCACATTACTGAATCCAAACATATTTTGACTTCTGCTGCAATGGTTAAAATTAAATTCCTGGTATGTTGAAGGCTAGACTCTTAGCAAAGAGGTTCATAGGTGGGGTTAGGCCCCTGCAAACTCCAGCCTTTTTGAAACCATTCTATCCTAACTTACCTGTGGCACTAGGGAGGAGGAGCACAGTGAATAAAAAACCTGTTTTACCCTCCAACACAGCAACCAACCCATCCCCGATAAATGTATCTCCAAATTTCTTGGTTATGTATGACTTGAGTATAATGAATGCCTAGGAGCAATAGTCAATATAAAAAAAGGCTTTCTGATGCTGTTTCTCCAAGTCCTACCCTTGTTAAGAACTTTGGATTATTCATCACTATTAGAAAGATGGAGTTTTGAGGACTGGGTTGTCCCTAAGCATCACAGAACTGCAGATATAATACACCAGGCCCCTCTGTAGCAGTTATGCATCACTGGTCAATGAACACGGTTATGTGACACATAGTTTAATACACCAAAAGACTGACTCAGATATTCACCCCAATCTTTATAAAATCTTAGATGTTCAGCAATTTTTTGACCAAGTTACAACAGATGTTATCAACAGTCAAAGGTCACTGCTGGTTGTAGAGCCCCCTTGGGGGAAATTGATCCCCTAAGAAGGTGGAATGTCGGAGAATTCACACTGTGGACCAAGGGACAGACTCCACTGTCACCAAAGTGAGACAATGATCTGACAACCATGAGATTCACCAGTTTTATACACTGTCTCAACATTCAACAGGGTTGACATTAATAATATTAAATGGGGCATCACACTGCAAGGCAAATTGCCCTCTGAGACAGAAATTCAGGTGGCTTTCTTTACATACTTTTTAAATAGCATTATGCTTTCAGTATAAAAGGTATATTAGTAGTGGTTAAATTTTCAATTTAAATATCACCTTTAGACCAGGTGTGGAAAATGTACAAGAGGGTTGTGACATAAAACGAAGAGATACGGGCAGACTCTGGAGAGTGTGGACCCAAAGACTGACAGCAAAATTCACCTAGTCTGTAACTCTGCCTCTGATATCATCACAGCATTAGCCTTGGACTACCTCTCTCTGGAGGAGTGATAGGTAGATCTGTTGAGCAGGAATATATAAGGGTTTATCTCTGTGGGATGGATAATGAATGTATATGGACAAAGGAGAATACCTAAAAGTCAATCAATGTCTATCTGACAATCAATGTCTATCTGACAAACCTGCCTGCTTCTGTGACGCCTAAACAAACATATTCTTCACCATGTAACTGAGTCTCCCCTAGGCCATAGCTGAGTTGACTAACAGTTGGGTGCGTGAACTAAGGAGAGTCAATCTGTATGTTGCCTTGTGACCTCCCTGTGTAAAATATGCAAAGATGAGGTGGGTCAACCAGATTCTTTCTTTAGACTTTGGATTTGAATATTAACAACTTGTCAGTAACAGAGTGACTAGAAGCAGAAAGATTTTGATGTAGAAAGGGTGTCAGAGAAAGGACTGGATTCAGCTATTTAAAGCTATGTGAAGCCAAATACAAAGGAGCAGAATGTATAGTAAGTAGAGAGAGCCAACTGGTGAAGAGAGGAGAGTGTAGCAGGGAGACAAACTAAAGCAGAGACATTAGGGAGACTGGGCCACACAACTGCTGAGCTACTCGAGCTTTGCAGTGCCATTCCTAGTCCACACATTTCCTTAAAATAACTTCATTTCTCCCCTGCCTCCACCTATCTTTTTTGAGATCGTTTTCTCCCCCCTTTTTTTCTGGTCTATTCTAAAAACTAAAGCATACTGTTAATGATCTGTTTTTTCTTATGTAACCACATATAGTAGATGTGCCTTCATGTCAATATATACCTATTTACTACTCATTAAATGGTTGCTTCTAACCCAATTTTGATGTTAAAATGTTTCTGTCAAATTTAAATTTGTGGAGCTGAGAGAAAATTTCCTATATCCAACAAATTGGACACTCTGAATGGAAATACAGTATTTAAAGAGAAACAATATATGAGAGGCTCAACGATTGAAAGGAATACATCATAGGAGAGAAGATCTGGAAAAGTACTTATATACTCATGTCTTTACAAAACACTGTGCAGCAACATTGCAATAAATCAAGAATTTTTTTTCTTAAACAAACAAATGTAATTCTCTACTTACCATTATGACTTAGTGAGACAGAACCATAGGTCATATTGCATGATGTGAGGGAAATCATGTTCCAATAAAACACATTAATCAGAAAGGCTGAGAGTGGAGTCTATATATTACAAAAATATCAATGCTGTGTTTGCATAGTTGGATCTAATATTTCATGGAAATACTTAGGTTAGAATAAAAGATAAAAAAAGGAATAACGTTTTTTGATGATAGGTTTGGATGATTACTCCCTAATCAATATAGCAAAATTTCAACAGATAGTATATAGACACTATATTAATGCTAAACTTCTAAATATTATTAGAATTATTATTTTGGAAAAAGCAAAACAAAAGTATATTTTTTAACTTGTCCTTGATGATAATTTAATTTCTTAAGACATAGTGAACAGCAAGAAAAACTGCCAATCTGAATTTTTAATAGAAACTTCTTGGTAAACTAGAAAATAGAACACTGGTGATAAAATGATCATGAAATTTTAATACACACCACTAGATTCAGTCTTCCACAATAAAATCTATAGTTTTATTAATAGCACTTACAATAAACTTACTGCATATCAGATACTTTGTATTATCTTATTTAATTCTCTTAACAGCAATAGGAAGTATAACTATCAACATCTTCATTTTATAAACATGGAAACTAGAGATATCCAGATTAAATAATGTTCCTCAAGCCACTCAGCTAGTTCAGGGAAGAGCCAACAACTTTCACATTCAGGCTCAAGCTTCTGATCACACCACTCTAAGTTTCTCCATGCTTATCACCACTTGGAGTTGGCAAAATCAATGAGATGCTAAAATACTGTAATCAAGTAGGTTGCAATTATGGACCATTAGGAGATAAGTTTTAAGAGTGACAAATGTAAAGCAAGCATACATTAAAAATACAAATTGTACAAATAGGGGATGAGGAAGATATCTTTTAGAAATTCATGTGAAAAAAATTGTTTTACTTTCCTTCGACTCAATATGAATCAGTCATATAATTAGACAATTTAACAAAATCATTATCATTTTGTAATGCTTTTAATATGTGTTAGATCCCATTTGTTTATTTTTGTTTTTATTTCCATTTCTCTAGGAGGTGGGTCAAAAAGGATCTTGCTGTGATTTATGTCATAGAGTGTTCCGCCTATGTTTTCCTCTAAGAGTTTTATAGTGTCTGGCCTTACATTTAGGTCTTTAATACATTTTGAGTTTATTTTTGTGTATGGTGTTAGAGAGTGTTCTAATTTCATTCTTTTACATGTAGCTGTCCAGTTTTCCCAGCATATAGGTTAGAAAAAGGAGACATTTGCCGTTCAATACACTTGGAGTATTTGTGAGGCATGTGATATGTTTTGGTTGTTGTATTTTAAGACGTCACAAAAGTGCAACAGAAACATAAGGGATGGTGGTCTGGATAACTGTGTCATGTAAATAATAGCTGAAGGAACAGAGGATATCTATCATGAAAACAAGCACAAAAGCCTTATGAGCTTTGAAGAGTCATTTTTAAATGCAAAGTTCTAGCATATACAGGAGGGAAAAGATCTATTCTACATGAGTAACAGAGTTTAAAAAACTAGATATTATAGAAAGGATGCTTTAGGCTTACTATAATGAGGAGTTGAATATATACATTTACCCAAAAATCATAAAGAACTGTCTGAAAGTTAACTAAATTCACCATTCCTATTTGGATTCAAACAAAAACCGAAGTCAACATATTGTATTAGGTATTCCTGCAATGGATAGAAAGTTGGAATGTATGATTTCCATGATCCTTCCAATGATTAGTAGAATTGGTATATTTTCAATGGGTTATTAGTAAATGTATAAATGACTCTGAAATGGATAAGTGTGATAGCTGTATATTTAATGAACCACAGAAAGTATGATCCACTCATGCTCAGAAGGGTCATATGAGACCATTCAGGCAGAAATTGGTGGCATCTGTTGCCAGTTCAGAATTTTACAAGTAATGAATATTATCACTTCTGTGACACATTAAATGAATGTGCAATGCTCACTGGTTAAAGTGATGAGAACTGTTATATATCCAATTTCTCCCTCTGTTAAGCCACAAAACAGAGTTGATTATCAGTTGATCATTAAGATGCTCTTAATAAGATCCTAAAATTTTGTATGAGGTTGACTCCAGCATTTTATAGTTGATTTCATATTTTACATATATAAAGGATGAATAAATCTTATATGTAATAATAATCTGTTGTGGATAATTGTGTATATATGTTAATATAATTCAAAACAGATAATTCTTTCACCTATGACTTGAACAACAATCTTCATTAAGGTACTTTGCTATGTTCCTGAGGCACAATAAATCTGTGATGGGAGGGAGTGTTCAAGATAGTGGAGTAGACACTGAACCCGCCTCCTTCCATGGGCACACCAAAATTACAATTATATACAGAGTAACTGTTGATGAGAAAGACTGGAAGACTATTAGAAAAGATCTACAAGGTGTAAAGAAGGAAACACAAGGTGGGTAGGAGGGGCAGAGATGCATTATAGTCACGACCCATACCCGTGTGGGTGTCCCAAAATTGGGAGAATAATTACAATTGCAGATGTTCTCCCCAAGAAGTGATCCAAGCCTCACATCAGGATCCTCAGCCCAGGGATCCTGAACTGGGAAGATGAGCCCCCAGAAGAGCTGGTTTTAAAGACCAGTAGGGATTACTTCCCAGAGAGCCAGAGGGCTGTGGGAAATTAAGACTCCAGTCTTCAAGGGCATACACAAAATCTCACATGCTCCAGGACTAAGGGAAGAACCAGTAATTTGAAAGGAACCTGGGTCAGACCTACCTGCTAAAATTGGAGAGCTTCCCAGAGGGACAGGAGGCAAATGGAGCTCACCCTGGGGATATCGACACTGGTGGAATCCATTTTGGGGAGTTCATGCTACCATGAGAACATTGGTGTTGACAAGCGGGCAGACACTAGCCCTGGGATCACCTGAGTTCTGGCCCCACAAACTTGTGAGTGGAAGGAAACCAGTTCCAGGAACACCTAAGCCTTTTAGCCTGCCATGTCAGGACCCAGCTCTGAGCCACAAGCAGACTGGCACCAGCCTGAGGACCCCAGCCCTGCCCACCAGCAGACCAACACCAGATCTGGGACATCTTGGGCCCCTCAGCCAGCTGCCCCTGGATCCAGCCCTACCCACCAAAGCACTGACATCAGCTTCAGGACACCCTGAAACCCACAGTCAGCCATGTCAGGAACCAGCTCTGCCCATCTGCAGGCCAACACCAGCTCCAAGACACCTTGGACCCCTCAGCGAGCTACCCTGGGATCTAGTCCCTATCACCAGTAAGCCAATACCAGCTTTGGGACACTACAGAACCCACAACCATTCATGTCAGGAACTGGCCCCATCCACCAAAGGGTCAACACTAAATCCAGGAACATCAGCCCCACAACCACACACCGCAGAACCTGGTTCTGCCAACCAGTGGACCAGCACTAGCCCCCAAAGTCCCCAGAGACCCACAGACAGCCACCCCATGGCCTGGTCCCACCCCAAAGCAATCTGCAGCCACTGCACTGTGCTGGGTCTGGCAATCAACCAGACTAGGAGCCAGCCACCCCTACTAGTCCACCCACAGTAGTCAGCCTGTCACCACAGAAGGACTCCTAGAGCATATAGCTGTGGTGACCGGTGGGGCAGGGAGTGGACTGCTGGGATACATAGGACATTTCCTACAAAAGTCTGCTTCTCCAAGGTCGGGAAACATAACCAAGTTACCAAATACATAGAAGTAAAACACATAAAATCAGGCTAAATGAAGTGACAGAGGAATATGTTCCAAACAAAGGAACAAGATAAAACACCAGAAGAAGAAAATAAGTGGAGATAAGCAATCTACCTGATAGAGAGTCCAAGGTAATGACTGTAAATATGTTCAAATGATTGTAAGTATGCTCAAAGATTGGATGAACAGAGTGAGAAGTTAGAAATTTTTAGCTAAGAGATGGAAAATATAAAGAACAACCAAACAGAGGTGAATAATACAATCGTGATATAAAAATTCACTATAGGGAATCAGTAGTAGATTAGATGATAGAGGAATGGATCAGTGAGCTGGAAGATAGAGTAGTGGAAATCACTAAAGCTGAAGAGAAAACAGAATAAAAAGAAATCGGGACAGTTTAAGAGACTTCTGGGATAAGATCAAACCCACTAACATTTGCATTATAGGAGTCTCAGAAGGAGAAGAGAGAGAGAAAGGGACCAAGAACATATTTGAAGGCATAATAGCTGAAAATATCCCTAACCTGAGAAAGGAAACAGATATCCAGGTCCAGGAAGCATGGAGAGTCCCAAATAGAATTGATCCAAAGAGGACCACAAGCCACATTGTAAACAAGATGGCAAAATTAAAGATAAAGAGAGAAAATTAAAAAGAAGCAAGGGAAAAGCAATAAGTTACATACAAGGAAACTCCCATAAGG
This sequence comes from Aethalodelphis obliquidens, assembly GCF_003676395.1. Classification (NCBI taxonomy): domain Eukaryota; kingdom Metazoa; phylum Chordata; class Mammalia; order Artiodactyla; family Delphinidae; genus Aethalodelphis; species Aethalodelphis obliquidens. Next base: position 5,025,617 of record NW_020837954.1, on the reverse strand, counting down.
CTATAAGCTGAGTTTTCAGCAGAAACTATGTACAACAGAAGGAAATGGCATGATATATTTAAAGTGATGAAGAGGAAAAACTTACAACCAAGAATACTCTTCTCATCAAGATTTTCATTCAGATTTGATAGAGAGATCAAAAGTTTTACAGGCAAGCAAAAGTTATAAGAGTTCAGCATCACCAAACCAGCTTTATAAGAAATGTTAAAGGGACTTCCCTAAAGAAAAAAGAAATGGCCACAACTGGAATTATGAAAATTACAAAAGGAAAAAGGACATTGGTAACAGCAAATATATAGTAAAGGTAGTAAATCAACTAAGAAGGTTAAAAGACAAAATTAGTAAAAATAATCTATATCTACAATAAATAGTTAAGGGATACACAAATCAAAGATATAAAATATGATGTCAAAAACAGTAAACATAGTGGTGGGGAGAAAAAATGCAGTTTTGTTAAAATGCCTTTGAAATTAAGAGATCAACTACTTAAATTAATCATATATACATACTATATATATGTATATAGATATATATGTTTATAATATATATGTATGAAGTTTATATATAGCAATGTATAACATGCATATATTGCTATATATAAACCTCATGGCACCAAAACCCAAAAATCTATAATAGATATACACACACGCACACACAAGAGAAAGGAATCTAAAGATAACACTAAATATAGTCATCAAATTACAAGGAAAGAGAGCAAAAGAAGAAAGGAACAAAAAACAAATACAAAAACAACCCCAAAACAGTTAACGAAATGGCAATGAGTATATATCTATCAATAATTACTTTAAATGTAAAAGAATTAAGTGCTTCAATCAAAAGACAGAGTGGCTGAACGGATACAAATACAAGATGCACATATAGACTGCTTACAAGGGACTCACTTTAGATCTACAGACACATACAGACTGAAAGTAAGGGGATGGAAAAAGTTATTCCATGCAAATGGAACTCAAAAGAAACCTGGGGTAGCAATACTTATCAGACAAAATAGACTTTAAAACAAAGAATGTGACAAGAGACAAAAGATATTACATAATTATCAAGGGATCAATCCAACAAGAAGATATAACAATTGTAAATATGTGGACCCAACATAGAAGTACCTAAATACATAAAGCAAATACTAACAGACATAAAGAGAAAAACTGACAGTGGCACAATAATAATAGGGGACTTTAACATCACACATCAATAGACAGATCATCCAATCAGAAAATCAATACGGAAACGCTGGTCTTAAATGACACATTATAGCAGACAGATTAAATAGGTATATATAGGACATTTCATCCAAAAGCAGCAGAATACACATTCTTTTCAAGTGTACATGCAACATTCTCCAGGACATCACATGCTAAGCCACAAAACAAGTCTCAGTAAATTTAAGAAAGTTGAAATATCAAGCATCTTTTCTGACCACAAAACTATTATGTTAGAATTCAACTGCAAGGAAAAAACTGAAAAAAATACAAATGCATGGAAACTAAACAATATACAACTAAACAACCTATATATTACTAAACAACCACTGGAAAAAACTGAAGAAATCAAGAAATACCTGGAGACAAATAAAAATGACAAAACATCAATCCAAAATTTATGAAACACAGCAAAAACGGTTCTAAGAGGAAAATTTATAGCAATACAAGCCTACCTCAGGAAACAAACAAACAGAAAATCTCAAATAAACAATGTAACCTTACTTAAAGGTACGAGAGAAAGAAGAACAAAACCCCCCAAAGTTAGTAGAAGGAAAGAAATCATAAAGATCAGAGCAGAAATAAGTTAAACAGAGATGAAGAAAACAATAGAAAAGACGAAAGTAAGAGCTGATTCTTTAAAAAGATAAATTTGATAAACCTTTAGCCTGATTCATCAAGTAAAAAGAGAAAGGGCCCAAATCAATAAAATCAGAAATGTAAAAGAAGTTACAGCTTACACCACAGAAACACAAAGGGTCAAAAGAGATTAATACAAACAATTTACACCACTAAAATGGACAAACTAGAAGAAACTGACAAATTCCTAAAAATGTAGTGTCCCAAGACTGAACCAATAAGAAATAGAAAATATGAACAGACCAATTATCAGTGCTGAAATTGAGTCAGTAATTAAAAAACTCCCAGCAAACTAAAGCCCAGGACCAAAAGGTTTCACAAGTGAATTCTACTGAACATTTAGAGAAGAGTTAATACCTATCATTCTCAATATATATCAAAAGATATCAAAAGAAGGAATACTTTGGAATGCATTCTATGAGGTCAGCATCACTCTGATACCAGAAGTAGACAAAGATATCACACACACAAAAAAAATTTCAGGCCAATGTCACTGATGAACACAGATGCAAAAATACTCAAGAAAATTGAATTCTTAGTTCAACAAATGCTTATACACTGGGATCAAATGGGATTTATCACAGGAATGTAGGGATTGTTCAATATCACAAATCAATCAATGTAATACACCACATTCACAATGATCATCTCAATAAATACAGAAAAACTATCTGACAAAATTCAACATCCATTCATGATTAAAACTCTTAACAGAATGAATATACAGGGAACATAACTCAACACAATATAGGCCATATATGACAAGCCCAAAGCTAGCACCATTCCCAATTCTAAAATGTTGAAAGCATTTCCTCTAAGATCAGGCATAAGACAAAGATGCCCACTCTCACCAATTTTATTCAACATAGTATTGAAAGTCCTAGGCATTCAGACAAGAAAAAGAACCAAATTGGAAAAGGGAGAAATAAAACTGTCACTGTTTGCAGAGGACATGATACTATACATAGAAAATCTTAAAGACACCACCAAAAAACCATGAGAAAAAAAGTTGCTGGTAAGTTGCAGGATGCAATATTAGTATACATAAATCTGTTGTATTTCTATACACTAACAACAAACTATTAGAAAGAATAATCAAGAAAACAATCCCATTTATAATTGTATCAAAAGGAATAAAATACCAAAGGAATAAACCGAGCTAAGGAGGTAAAAGACTTGTACTTGATAAGACACTGGTGAAAGAAATTGAAGAGTCAAAAATATGGACAGATATTCCATGCTTATGGATTAGAAGAATTAATATTGTTAAAATGATCATACTACTCAAGTCAATCTACAGATTAAATGCAATCCCTATCAAAATACAAATGGCATTTTTCACAGAACTAGAACAAATAATTCTAAAATTCGTATAGAAATACAAAAGACCACAAAGAGTCAAAACAACCTTGAGAGAGAAGAACAAAACTGGAGGTATTACATTCCTTGATTTCAAACTATAAAGGTACAGTAATCAAAACAGTATGGTACTGGCTCATGCGCACACGCACACACGCACACACACAGATCAATGAAACAGAACAGAGGGCCCAGAAATGAACTCACACTTATATGGGCAATTAATCTACAATAAAGGAGGCAAGAATATAAAATGGGGGAAAATCCTCTTCAATAAATGGTGTTGGGAAAATTCGGCAGCTACATGCAAAAGAATCAAACAGGATTGCTCTCTCACACCATACACAAAAATAAATTAAAAAGAGTTTATTGTTGACTTGAAACCATAAAACTTCTAGAAGAAAACTAGGCAGTAACATTTTTAACATCAATCTTAGAAATATTTTTTTGGATGTCTCCTCAGGCAAGGGAAATAAAAGCAAAAATCAACAAATGGGAAATCAAACTAAAAAGCTTTTGCACAGCAAAAAAAAAAAAAGGAAACTAACAACAAAGTAAAAAGGCCACCTACTGACTGGGAGACAATGTTTGCAAACAATATATCTGCTAACAAGTTAATATCTAAAATATACAAAGAACTCATACAACTCAACATAAAAAATGAACAACTCATGTAAAAAATGGTCAGAAGATCCAAATAGACATTTTTCCAAAGACATACAGATGGCAAACAGGAACATGAAAATTTGCTAAATGTCACTAATCATCAGGGAAATGCAAATCAAAACCACAATGAGATATCACCTCACACCTGTCAGAATGGCTATCATCAATAAGATGACAAATAACAGGTGAGGATGTGGGAAAAGGGAACCATTGTGCACTGTTGGTGGGAATATAAATTGGTGTAACCACTCTGGAAAACAGTATAGAGATTCGTCAAAAATATTAAAAATAGAACTAGATTCAGCATTTCCACTCCCATGTGTTCAGCCAAAGAAAACAAAAACACTAATCAGAAAAGATATATGCACCCTTAGGTTTATTGGTGCATTATTAATAATAGCCAAGATATGGGAACAACCTAAATGTTCATCAATAGATAAATGGATAAGAAGATGTGCACATACATACACACAGACACAATGAAATATTACTCAGCTATAACAGAGAAGGAAATCTTACCTTTGCAACAACATGGATGGACCTAGGGGTATTATGCTAAGTAAGATAAGTCAGACAGAGAAAGACAAATACTGTATGATTTCACTTATATATGGAACCTAAAAAGCAGAGCAAATGAACAAACATAACAAAACAGAAACAGAGTTATAAATCCAGAGAAAAAAACAACAGGTGGTTGCCAGAGAGGAGAGGGATAGGGGAGGAGAGAAATAGGTGAGAGAGATTGAAAGGTTCAAACTTCCAGTTACAATATAAATGAGTCACGGGTATGAAATATACAGTGTGGGGAATATAGTCAATAATTATGTAATATCTTTGTATCACTGCAGATTGTAACTAGACTTATTATAATTTTATCTCTTATGTTTAGACTTTTTATTTTGAGTCAATTTTTGTATATGGTGTAAAGGTCCAGCTTTATTCTATTGCATGTGAATATCCAGTTTTCCCAACACCATTTGTTGAAAAGACTGTCTTTCTGCATTGAATCGTCTTGGGACCCCTGTTGAAAATCGTTTGACCATATATGGTAGGGCTTATTTCTGAGCTCTCTATTCTATTTAATTGATCTATATGCCTGTCTTTATGCCAGAACCATACTGTGGTGTTTTTTTTTTTTTTTTTTTTTTTTTTTTTTTTTGCGGTACGCGGGCCTCTCACTGTTGTGGCCTCTCCCGTTGTGGAGCACAGGCTCCGGACGCGCAGACTCAGTGGCCATGGCTCATGGGCCTAGCCACTCCGCGGCATGTGGGATCTTCCCAGACCGGGGCACGAACCCGTGTCCCCTGCATCGGCAGGCAGACTCTCAACCACTGCGCCACCAGGGAAGCCCATACTGTTTTGATTACAGTAGTTCTGTAATAAATTTTGAAATAAAAAATATGAGACATCCAACCTCATTCTTTTTCAAATTGTTTTGGTTATTTGGGACCTTATGAGATTCCATATGAATTTTATGATGGATTTTCTATTTCTGCAAAATTCACAATTGGAATTTTGATAGAGATTGCATTTTGAATCTGTAGATCACTTTGGGTAATACTGACATCTTAACAATATTAAGTATTTCAATCTATGTACACAGGATGCATTTCTATATATTTGTATCTTCTTTAATTTCTTTCAGTAACATCTTGTAGTTTTCATTGTGCAAGTTTTTCACTTCCTTGGTTAAGTTTATTCCTAAATATTTTATTCTTTTCAATGCTATTGTAAATGAAATTGCTTTCTTAATTTCCATGTTGTATCATTCATTTTTAGCATATAGAAATACTACTGATTTTTGTTTCTTGATTTTATATTCTGCAACTATGCTGACTTAATTTATTAGTTTTAACAGATTTTATGTGGAATCTTTTGGGTATTCCACATATAAAATCATGTCTTTTGCTAACAGAGATAATTTTACCTCTTCCTTTGCTATTTGGATAACTTTTACTCCTGTTTCTTGCCTAGAAAAAGGATTAGAGCTTCTAGTACTATGTTGAATAGAAGTGGTGAAAGTAGGCATCCTTGTCTTGTTCGTGATTTTTCAGTCTCTGAAAGCATACTTTTGTATAGAATAATCTTAAGTAAAATATAATGATCTGAGTCTAGGGCAATAAGAATTAAACCGGATACAAGTAGTTTTTGTACTAATGAAGAGGTCATTAATCTACCAGGACAGAGGGCTCTAAAAGCTAATGCATTACAATAAAGCAAATTCCAAGCAGTTTTACATAAGCGCCCAGGATCTTGCTTTAGAATACATTTTCTAAATGCCTACCTTCATAATTTTTTTAGCATAATACTGGGTTACTTAGAGGTTATACACTTGCTGTTGTTGTTATTATTAACTTTGAAATAGCGCTCAATGTGATTAAGGCATACTTTGGAAAATGTGGCCTCCCAGCAACACAGTGCACACATATTGCATTTGCTGAACCATTATTGTGTACACGGAGATTCATCTTACTTCTGGGGGGCAGGCTCATACTTTAGGGAAACATTTTTTCACTTCTGTTAAAAGCCCTGTGAATCTGGCTAGATAATGCACCAACTGGTGGGTGACCATATAAAATATGACTAAAATGCATTCATTACTCTTATCAATATGATCTTGTTTTATATTTTCACAAACATTAACGTGTGTGTGTGCATAAATATATAATGACTCAGCATCACCACTGGCATATATCTCAGGATAAATCTGAGCAATTTTACTTAAAAATGTCATTTTAAAAACATCTTTCTTTGAGGAAGGGTTAAAATTTAAAGTTGATGTGATTAAATCTGTAGAATTAAATGAAAATGAAATTCCGGAGTTAGCAAAGAATGTTGAAAAAAATGATTTGACTGAGCATATTATAAGTGCCAGCTGACCTTATTAACACACTTGAAAGGAATACTTTATGATTCTCAGAAGGATGCCTGTGTTGCAGGAATGCTTCACTGGCTGAAGACTATTTCAAAGTATTAGGCTCTTTCTCTACTGACATAGTTTATGAGCGGTCCCTTGCTCACATCATGTGGTTATCTGAAGGAAAAAAAAATCATTCTTCTTATTTATTTAGCGAGTCTCTGCCAACACAAAATACTTCATTTTAGAAAGTATTTTCTCAGCTGATTTAGGCAATTGAGTATCTCCCTTAAACACTCACGAAATTTACCAGTGGAGTCCTTCTCCTCTGAAAAGATACTGACAGGAAAGCTTTCCTCATTAAAATATCCAAAATCTTACCCTGGAAGAAAATGCTACTATTTAAATTTAATTCAATACAATCCTTTAGCTACTAGACAAACTGACACAGAGATAATAATATTAATAAGTCAATAAATGCCCTCAAAGTCAATTGTAGGAAAACTAAATAAAGCACAAAAAAGAAAATATTAAAAGGATCAAATTAATATTGTGAGAGATGAAAAAAATGCCCTTTTACCAAAACATTCTGAGACACAAATGCACTACTTATGCATTTATATACGGTAAAATTCAACTCCCAGAGAAGACCCTTGGCTTTCTGGCCAATACTATAGCCACCTGCCTGTAAAAACAAATGCAAGTATGTAGATAAAATCTTGGTCAATAGTAAATCACTTTTCAAAGATGGTCCCTTATGATTATGGTTATGATTATTATGATAATCTTTCCTTAATGGATCTATCATATACCTCTCTTAAACACAGCAAGGAAATAAAATGCAGCATTTCTTAATTTCTTAATGGCCCATGGAATGTATTTGTTTTAAATGACAGTAGTAATCCAGAACTTTCTTTTCCTATCTGCAGAGTGCAAATCAATGACATTTGTCCAGTTACAAAGCAAGGAACACTAAGAGATGTTACATCAGTGTCTCCCCCAACATTATAACCTCCAAAATAAGTTTTAAGGTGTCTTTTTTTTCCATTCTGATTCCTCAAGATGAGTACTTTTGCAGTAAGGCAGGTTAAAAAAGGTCTTGCTGGAGAACTATAAAATAGTGGAAACCCTATTCATGCCATGAGACAGGGCAGTTATTATAAAGAGAAATCCATTAAATGCAAAGATTACACTGATCAGGGAAAAATCTCCTGTGAGCATAGGCCCTAGCATCAGCTTGCCATCCTGAAGAGGCTTGATGTGTCAAAACACCATTGTTTCCTATTGTGAGATGAGAAAGAAATCAGTCTAATAAACTGACTTAATTGTATACATGTTCATACATAACTAGTTCAGCATTAGGCACAAGAGTCTATACTTTTAATTTACATTAACAGACTGAATGTTTAACATTAGCACTTTTTGTCGAGTCCATTTTTTCAGATCTATATAGCTATAGAACATCTGGAGTCCCTGATGATTATGCTTTTACTATTTACTATTCAAAATACGTTTTACATCAAAATACTATTTACATCAAAATGCGTTTCCAATTTTTTCTATTCTTTTTCCAAATATTGCTTTTATAACTTTTTTCCCCTCATAGACTAGAGCCATATCGCACACAGTCCATATTAAACTACTTTTCCCAAGTACTAAAAATAAATACAAAAATGTAAAGATATGAAATTTTGATATACCCTTTGCACCCTGAAAATTTCCATTGTCTGTGGCATCTTAGATGTAGAGAAAATAATAACAATAGCTATTAATTAAATCAGTGAAATGGATATTTATGCTCTTGATCTTCACATGCGTTAGAGGTACAGTGTGAAGCAAGATGCTAGTGTTACTTTCTCAAAAGGAGCTAAAAGCATTGCAATAACCATCACAAGCTTGGCTTTTACAGCTGATAGGGCTTAGTGTCTAAACATCTAAACTTGCTATTTACATAGAATTTTGCCCTATAAGTTTACATCCTGATCTTATTCATACAGATTCTATATAATTGCAATTGTAATTGGGCATGAGTTCACTTATTTCTGCCATGGAGTCAACACATATTCAGTTAATTCTGATCACATGAATCAGACTTGGAAATATATGTACTATTTACTATATGTAACACCCTCGAATTTCAGTTCCATAGAAACAAAATCTCCCTATCAACCTTTAGAGCAGAGACACTCATTTTCTGCATAAGAGATACAGTACTTCAAACAGACTGCTCTAACACAAGACTTTGCATTGGGAGCAACATATATGTAAGCCAGTAATTTTTTTTTTTTTTTTGCACTTCCCCATTTGACAATTGCTGCAAAACTTTAGGAGATATGCCCTACAATAATATGATAAAATAATCAGAGCTACCTGAAAGCCTTGAAATTTTCATCTTTCTTTTTTCTGCATCAGTAATAATTATCACCTTTTGCTATTTGATGGAAAATCTTGACAACTGCTCATTCAAGTAAATTTTGGTTTTAGTTTTCCTAAATAATGACAAGCCATGCTCATGCTGGTACTTTTTAAAATACCATCTACAATAATTCTCAAACACTCTGCTTTAGATAATAGTTTACAAATTCCTATGCTTCCCTCCCTTGTCTTAATTCTACCATAGTGGCCCTGTAACCAAAAGCGTCACTGCCTTGTGTAGTTATTTTTTATCATCCGTTATGAGTGTTAAGATCCTAATGCAGCTTTATAATTCATGAGAATTTAGTTTCATTTTAATAATTATAGAATGCCTGCACTATTTAAGCTAAGTAGAACTGTAGTAAGGAAGAGTAAGTCTGACTCCATATTGGATCTGTTTCTTTTACTTTAACCTTTGTAGTACTCTTTTGCTTTTGCTACAAGGTAATCACTAAAGGGATGTTGCCTACAGCTTAAAGTGTACATAATGGCCCATCTCCAGGAACCCTGCCTCCCATGCCTGAGCTTAAGCTAAATACCTTTGTTTAAGGTCACAGGAAACATTCTGACCAGGCCCACCTGTGAATGGCTGCAGGGAGGAAGAAATTAATACATCCCCTCACAGTCTGGCTGGAACCAGGAAATGTTTGCAACAATTTATTGCCTTTTTTTACTTTACCTCCTCACCTCCCTCTCTTTGCTCTATAAAAGAAACTAGCATCAAAACCTGGGCAAGATGGTTCTTTGGGAAACAAGTCCACCATCTTCTCAGTCTGCTAGCTTTCTAAATAAAGTCACTATTCCTTGCCCCAACACCTCATCTCTCAATTGACTGGCCTGTCATTCAGCAAGTAGTACAAGCTTGGACTCAGTAACAGAATAAGAAAACTTGCCAGTTGTGGATTCAGTTGGTAGTGCAGGGTACCAGATGAGTGGGAGCTTCTGGGACTAACCAGATTCTCTAGGACATGGCTAGACATCATGTAACCTGTAGATGTTGCAGTATACGTGCCTGCAGGCAGAGTACAGCATAGGGAGATAGATGACAGGAATTCACTCCAAACCATCAGAAATTCAGAAATTGGACTCCATTTTAAGGAGACAAAAGATTGGTGGATGGAAAATGGATGAATGATGGCATGACCTGCTTATACTTGACTTTCTTAGAAATTGAAAAAAAAGTAACACCTAGCATCTACGAAACAAACACGTGTGTATTGAAAATTATTTAGAAAAGAGATTAGAACAATATTTGCATGTATGAAAGGAAATAGAGGCAATAAATTGCTTTATCTCTCTGTTAGTGCTTAAATATAAGAGCATGTATTTTAAAAATTGAGCTATTGTCCTTTATAATTAATTGAGCAAAATATCACTTAGATGCCGTGTTTATTTTATTTATTTTTTATTTTTGGCTGCGCAAGGGCTTTCTCCAGTTGCAGCAAGTGCGGGCTACTCTTCATTGTGGTGTGGGGGCTTCTCATTACAGTGGCTTCTTTTGTTGTGGAGCATGGGTTCTAGGCACGCCGGCTTCAGTAGTTGTGGCATGTGGGCTCAGTAGTTGTGGCTCTTGGGCTCTAGAGCACAGGATCAGTATCTGTGGCACACAGGCTTAGTTGCTCTGTGGCATGTGGGATCTTCCCGGACCAGGGCTCGAACCCATGTCCCCTGTATTGGCAGGTGGATTCTTAACCACTATGCCACCAGGGAATCCCAAGATGCTGTATTCAAACTATGTTATATTAACAAATTCAAACCGCTAATTGTCACTGTGCAATCTATTTTATATCCTTAAGGATGTTCATTTAAACATGTATATTCAAGAATACAGCACTTAAAAAATTAGAGTTTTAGAAAGGTGGACTGAGCTATATTAAGTTTTGGTTTTGTGACAAAAAAGGTGGTATTTTTTTAATAGACAATTTAACTGAATTGTATGTAGAGAGATTTAGATTCATGAAAATGAATCAGCATTTCTTAAGAATATTTAGTTTAGCAACTGATGTGTAATTGATAAGTATTAGAACTGCATTTTATATTGTTATATGAAACTGGAATATAATCTAAGTAGATTACACTGAAACTCTCTGGTTATTGGATTTAATAAAATATTTTGAAGTAAAGTAGGCTTAACGTTAACCAGAAAATAAAAGAAAATCGAAAAGCTCTTTGAAATAGACTGTGGTTTCACATAATCTTGAGTAAATTGTACAGTAGAACTCACCCCTACTATAGTTCCACACTATTTAACCCTGTGGTCCACAGAGAATGCCAGTGAAATTGGTTTGGTAAATGCTTCCATGATAGGCATATCAGCTGGTTATTAATTAGCTAATGAAGGGAAGAGGATGGAATTGTACTGGGACTCTATTAGTGTTTTGCACTTCATTGGTGGCCAACATCTTTAGATTGCTACTGTGAGATTTCTGTTGCTGTTATTAAGAGGATATGATCTCTTTCCAAATCTGGAGTTGGTCATTTCAATATCTGATTTGTATGTATCAGGTTACACTATCTCTTTCCACTTTGAAATGAATAGTTTTGGGGGTCTTGGATAAATTTAGATGCTCAGCATTTGTGCACTAAACTTCCTTTTCTTGAACTAATGCTTCCTCTATACCCTATTTAAGAAGCTCATCATTTGGAAACACAGAATATTCAGGATCAAAATATGTATTATTTCAGAGAAACATTTTGATCTCAAGAATACTTGAAACTTCTCTGGTGCTATGTTTTATTTAATACTCTCCAAAATGTGGCAGGCATGAATGTTTCCAGTGCTACTTCTTTGTTTTCAGCATTAAAAGTGGTTTAGGGGTTCCCTAGTGGCGCGGTGTTTGAGAGTCCACCTGCCGATGCAGGGGACACGTGTTCATGCCCCGGTCCGTGAGAATCCCGCATGCCGCGGAGTGGCTGGGCCCGTGAGCCATGGCCGCTGGGCCTGCGCGTCCGGAGCCTGTGCTCCGCAACGGGAGAGACCACAACAGTGAGAGGCCCGCGTACAGAAAAAAAAAAAAAAAAGAGTTAAAAAAAAAAAAAGTGGTTTAAACACTTGCATTAAAAATGTCAAGCAAGGCAAAGTCACTGAATAGATTAAATCTTAAACAATAAAAAAGTCTTTGTTTTTGCTATAGTGGGCAGATACTTTCATAGATATTCAAATGAAATTCACTGGCATTCCCAGAACATTCAATAGAAGACTATATTAGTCTTACCTCATGGGATATGTCTTTTCAATAAAGATTGTGCCATGTTGGACAGGTCATCAGTCTCTTCATTTTTAGAGATAATGTTTTCTTCTATTTTACTGAATGAATTGTGGTCAACAGGCATGAGCTTCCTGATTTCTGCCTCTTAAAGCTTTTTGCATTCCACTCTCTTAATTTCATTCCGTCACAGCTTGAGAATATGAGCCTTTACTTTTTTGTTCACAGCCAAGTCGCTAACTCACCTCCTTGCTTCTCTCCCTTTATCCCCTCCAGGATTACACTAGCACTCAGCCCCTTTCTTTTCTTATCTTAGACCTCTTCTCTACTGGTTCTCTAAACAAGCACATGACCCACCACTTTAGAACAAAAACCAAACAAAACCCAGCAAAACCCACACTCCTAAACCCTCAGTACATTATCCCCATTTAGTTGTTATTCAAGTGTTTTCAGAATTGCTTACACATAAACATACAAACATGTGCGTGGCTGGAGGGTGGGGGGGACCAACATAATGTTTGTTTACAGTTCTTTTTCTCTTTAGCCTTAAAAAATCAACACAAAACAACTGTTTTCCAAAGTTCTATTCTCCCCTAAACCTTCTTCAGTGTGGCTTTATTATTAATTTATATTACAAGCAGATTCATTTGTCACAGTCTACATTCCCTCTTGGATTTCCTCTGACATCCTTGTTGATTTTTTAAATAATTTTGCGTACTGTAAAGCTTAGTGTTCGGTTCCGAGGGATTTGACAAATGTCAGAGTCATGTTTCTACCATCACAGTAACATACAGAACAGTTCCATCACTCCAGAATTTCCCCCATGCTAACTCTTTGTAATCAAGCCCTCTCTCACTCCAGATCTCAGCAATCACTAATCTATTCTCTATCCTTACACTATTGCTTTTCTAGAATGTCATATAAGTGGAATCATACAACATGTACTCTTTTTGCAACTGAGTCATTTCATTTAGCAAAATGCATCCATGTTTTTATATTAAAGAAGAATCTGTTCTTTAATTTACTGCTGAATAGTATTCCTTTCCATGGATATAACATGGTTTGTTTATCTATTTACCTGAGGAAGGGCATCTGGGCTGTTTCTACACAGTGGCAGTGATGAATAAAGCTGCCACACATATGTGTACAACTTTTTGTGCGAACACAAATTTTGATTTCACTTGTGTAAATACCTCGCTGTGGAATTCCTGGTAATATGGTAAGTATATGTTTAAGTTTTAAGAAACAGCTAAACTGAAAAAAAATGTGTAACTATGTGTGGTGATGAGGGTAAACTAAACTTATCGTGGTAGTCATTTCTATACATACAAAACCAATTCGTTATGTTCTACATCTGAAACTAATATTATATGTCAATTATCTCAATGAAAAATAAAAGAAAAAAAATTAAATTGTAGGTATCAACCAATTTTCACCTAACAACTCAAGTCCAGTATTTACTTTTTGCTTTTTACATATGATGAAATATAATAAAAATTTTCCATCTTGACAAATACATATCTGTGTATTCCAACCCTATCAAGATATAGAACATTACTGTCACCCCAGAAAGTTTCCTTATTTAAAAGAAAAGGAAGGAAGGAAGGAAGGAAGGAAGGAAGGAAGGAAGGAAGGAAGGAAGGAAGGAAAGAAAGAAAGAAAGAAAGAAAGAAAGAAAGAAAGAAAGAAAGAAAGA